>NW_006285234.1:3967360-3974453 GCF_000327345.1 Myotis davidii | reverse complement strand
GCCTCCCCCGCCGGCCGGCCCGCCCGGTTCACGCAGCCGGTCTGGAGCTGCAGGCAGGTGCTGTGAGTCTTGGCTGAACTTCCCATTCTCTTGGGGCGTGTGGGGGAAGGGCCGGCTGGAGGCCCTGGAACGGCGAGATCCAATTGGAACCTACCCGGGACGAGAGCCTTTGCGTTCTGCTGGGCACAGAGGAAAGCCCTTCCTCCTTCGCTCTCTCTCTCATCTTCCTCCCCTCCCGCCTGTACTTCCTTGGCTTTTGGATTAGTCCCTGTCTTCTGAATACTTGCGGTGCCGGTGTCATTTCAAAGTTTGGGGTCCCCCCCACCCCTCCCCCCGCCTAGACATGCACCCTTTTCAGCCCCAAAGAAGTCACTGGTCCGTTCAAAACTGTGTGGAAAACGCGCTTGTTGTTGGAGCAGTTGGAGGGAGAGACATAGTTTGGGAGCTGGCAGGCGGAGCCACTGGACCACCCTCTAATTTTAGTTTGTTTGCACTCTGGGGCGGAGGGGGGGGGACCAGATCAGCGTTCATTTCTGAAGGGATGGGGGTGATCGAGAGGGAAAGCTGAGATGTTTGTCCTGTTAAAGGAGCAGGAGGAATGTCCAAGTTAGGTCAGTAGCAGAAATAATAATAATAGTAATAATAATAATAAATAATAACAATCATTGTAGGCTTAGAGGAAAGAGCTTTCTGGGAAATGGTCCTGTCTGCTTTAGACATACCTGAGCTGTAACGATGGAGGGCAAAGGCCACCACTCATGCCTGGGGTAGCTGAGTGCGTGGCCTGGTGCAAGCACCGTCTATAAACTGGCTTAAATGAAGCCCAGAAGGGTCATTATCCCCCACCCTCTGTTTGTGTCATTTAACTGGCCTGCAGACTCTGAAAGCCACTGACAGGTCACTCAGAGAGGACACGCTGGGGCACAGGGAGAAGGCCTCTCCCGGCACGCACCCTGGGCCTGCTGGGCGGAATGCATCAAAGCACAGCAAGGAAAACAAACGTAACCCTTACAGGTAGATAGAAGGTTACACGTCATCTTCTTTCATCCCTCGCTCCGAGATCTTTGGAGACAAGTCACTCAATAAATAGAGTATAATTTAAAGCTCACACTAGCTGGGAACTTCGCTTCTTTGCCATCAAGCAGCAGGTGCGAGTTTGTAGAGCTGGCCCCTGGAGTCCCCCTCATTCCTAAATTCAGGAGGTGTCAAACCTTCATGTTCTTTTAATGGCTGTGGTTTCTGGATAGTTTTCAAGGGGAAACCCTAAAAATCACGAGTTCCAGGAGTTGGGCTGGAGAGGGAAGTCTGAGTGCTGGGGCCGAGACTGCCTTTGAGAGGAAAACATACACCTTCCCCAGTAACCTGATCGAGCAAGGCCCCGGCCAGGAGCGTGGGCCTGTTCCTTGTTATCAGAACTGCCACTGGCGGCCTGAGATTCCGAATCCTTCTCATTACCCAACCCAAACACGAAAAGCAATTAGGGAACAGAGGTGGGGTGTGAGGGAAGTCAGGAGACCGCAATTCTAAATAATTTAAGGGTTTCAAGAATAGGGTCATTGGAGGAGAGGTACATACATACCTGGATGTTTGCACACCTGTATTTGTGTTCATTGTACTTTGCAGAGACCCCAACCCTCCCCCGCCCCCCGCCCCTTTCAGAAGGTGTGTGGCCCTGAAGGCCAAGAGAAACTTTTCCTCCCTCCGTTTTTTAAATTACAGGACTAAGGAGATTGTCTGCATTTTGTTTCCAGCATGTTTTCAGGGAGCGTGTAAGTGCCTCTCAGAATGGGCGAGGGTCACACTTGGCTCTTTTATTTAATTACACAAGTGTTATTTAACAACATGGGGCAGATGCAGAAGCAAGCACTTTTCCGATTTAAAAATAGTCCTTTTAGAATCACAAGGAATTAAGTGGCTTGAAGACCTACTGTCTTTATGACATGGGTCACCTCCCTTTCCCAACTCTCTTTTGAAATGGCTGCACTTTCGGTGGGAAGGAGCTGCTGTTTTCCAGTTCTCCTGAAAACACTTTTGATTGACAGGGAACTATTGAGAAACCCTTGCTTATTCTTCCAAAAAAAAAAAAAAATCTGTGCTGCTTCTCCAACCACCTGAAACTTTAATTTTGGTTTCTTCCCTTCCGTCTTTTATTTGCACAAATGAATACTCAGGCTGGGTGGAAAGGACCCAACTAAAACAGTGCTCCCAGCAGGCCCCTGTTTGGCTCCTCCCCCCAGGACAGCAAAGTGCCTTCCTTCTTGATGCTTTCAGAACGGATTTGGAACGGGTTTAACTGCCTTGTAAACTTGGTGCCAGTTGGACTGCCCAGTGGCAAGGAGCTAAAATAAGCGAGATTTCAGTTTTCATTATTATTTTAAATGATGATTACTAGACACTTCCAGGACAGGCTTGGCTCACCTGGGATGACCCAGAGGTTGTTAGTTCATTAGAATAAATACTAGCAAAATATTATCTGGGGCTGGTGATGACTTAGCTCTGTCTCTTTACTTCTGGTCACAAGTGGTGTCCAGGGAGCATGTCCTTATTGTCACTGTTGTTACTGAGGATTTTTTTTATTTATTTTTATTTTTATTTTTTGCTTCTGAAGTCTTAATGTGAGAAATGCAAGGACCCAAAGCAGACCCTCACCTAAGAAGTTCTCTTTTTTTTTTTCAGAGTTACAACAGTTTTATGGTAAAAAGGAAATATGTAAGTGACCAAGCAGGGCTTTATGAAAGTGTGGGAAATTGGTGGGAATTACTTGATGGGAAAGAAAGTGACTTGTCTTTACAACCACTTTGGAGAGTAGCTGGCTGGCTTCTTAACCCGAAGGGCTTGGCCTGGTCTTGTAGGGGAGGCAACTGTGATTCTGCCCGAACAACCTTGCAGGCTCCATCTCACACTCGCCAGTATTACAGGGATAATGCACCTGACGTCCCCCATCAGTAACCTCAAGCAGCGCAGTATGTGCTGTGGTTTATACTTTCGCTTGTTATTAAAATGCCTGCTTGCTCTTAGCCTGGCCTATTTCTGTAGTGCTTGGGCTCCTTGGCCTACTCTGGTCCCCAAGACTGGAGTAATTAACCAGGATGGGGGCCTTACTGTAAAAACACCACAGGAAGGCAGATTCCCTGACGGTGAACTTCCTAGGGGTCTCCACAGGCTCTGGTAGGAGAATTGAATTGCAAGGGTGATTATTGGAAATCACAGCTCAGAATCCCGGGCCTCTGCCTGGGTTAGACACTGTGGTCAGGGAGAAAGGGGACCCAGTTTTACTAGCAGCCAGCCAAAGGAATTCCTCTGCAGGAGCTGATCTCAATCAAACACTGAGAGGTGCCTGTTCTGACCAAAGAGCGGTGTCCTGAGTCCTTAGGCTGCTCAGATTGAGAAACAGACACACAGAAGCTGAGATTGAGTCAAACTGCCCCGAGGGAGAGACCCAAGCAACAGTCTTGGCTCGTGGGCAAGCCGCTCTCAAAATCCAGATTGAGGGGGAGAACTACAACATCAACAACTGTCAGGCTTCTTTTCTATATGATTTAAAGTTGGCTGCCAGATTGTGCTCTTTGAACATGTGGGAAGTGACAGTCAGATGGGAGAGGGCTTTTTCTCTGCTAATGTGGTAAATGCCTTCTGTGTGGATGGAAAGTGGGGCATTGACTACAGCCTGTGCCAACGCTTCAGAAGCACAGAGAGAACGTGAGTGCTTTCTTCTGGTTTTCATTCTGTGGGGCAGGGGATGGGATGGTGAGGACAAGGGTTTGAGTGTTCAGCCTTGATGGGTGCCTTTCTAGAGAGTTCTTTGCCCAAAGAAGGTGTCTTGGCTTCTTATTGGTTACTTTTAAAGGTGATTCTCCCCCCTCCCTCCCCCTCTGCTGTTTCCCCCTTCTTTCACCCTTAATTCCTGGAGTTTCTTGCTTTTGCAGGAATAAGGGTGTGAATAAAAATGGGGTAAGAGACATAGAAAGTTTGCTGGGTGGTAAATTTGGCTTCATTTCAGAGCAAGACTACTGTTCGTGGGTTTTAACCCCAGACAGGGCCTCTTAGCAAAATGCCCGGGCTTAATCTGCCATTTGGGTGAGCCTAGCCTTGTCAACATGAGGATTAATGCATGGGGGTTTTGATGTGCACCCCTCCAGAGCGGCCTTAGCCAGCAGGCCTCCTGTGTGCTGGAGGAGCGGGGAGAGGGGAGGGTCTAGGATGGTTCAGCTGCTCCTTCTTTGAATTTTGTGCCACCTCCAAGATTTGTCCCTCCTCTTCCCTCCCTGCAGTTGGTCTAAGGCGTCTGTGGCAGGATTGGGATGGGCAGTGTGGTCAGTGACTTCTCCTCCCATGCGTGTCCCTTCTGGCTGCTGCTACTGGTTTGGGACTAACCTCCGAACCCCCTGGCAGCCGCTCTGCTCCTTGTGAAGATGGGGAAGCACCTGATCTGCTCCTCTTCCATTCTGCTAATCACATAATGGCCTGAGAGGCTTTCTCAAATGATGATCTCGTCTTTAATTCTAAGTGGGTCTTTTGGAGCAACAGTTGGGAGTGAGTGGAGTGTCTTTAGTCATCCGCAGGGAGACTCTGAACCAGGAAGACTGGCTCCGTTGGACTCTGTGAAAGGACGGTGGGATTTTCATCTGCTGCCGATTTCACGCACTGTCCTGAGAGTGATTTCAGCCACAGACCTTTGATCTGGGAGTGAGGCCTCCCCCTACTCGGTTGCTTCTGGAGACCGGGCATTGATGACTGCTCCCTCCTCCCCTGCTCCTCCCTCCTCCCCCCTCCCCCTCTCCTCCACCACCACCAGTTTGTAACGAAGTGGCCACGATCCCAGCTGAGTGTGTGTGTGTGTGTGTGTGTGTGTGTGATGTTACCTAAAGAGAAGGGCTGAGACTGAGGACTTGGGTGGTTAAGCATGATGGGGGCTTGGAGACTTCTTACTGAATTAGAAGCCTGAGTTCCTCGGGGCCCTTGGGGAGTGGGCTAAAGGACAGCCTTGTGTGTTTCTTGGTGGCGGTGCCCAGTTGATCCTGGAATGTGACTGGAGAAGAATTCTCCGAGTCTGTTGTCTGAACTAGATTTTGAATGAGGCCTGTGCCTGTGCACATTGCTGTCGTGGGCTCTGTGTTTCAGTCTTAAAATTCCAGCTCACAGGCGGCTGTCTGTCTTTTCACTTGAAGCTCCTCAGTGGAGAGGCCGGAGTCAGATTAGCTGAGTGAAAAGACCAAGGGGCTTAATTTGATACTTCGTTTCAGCCCTGCAGCCGCCCCCCCCCCCACTCTAAAGTCATATAAGTGCCTGTTCAAATATGGAAGTCTCCCTTCTGTGTATAAAAAGTTCTTTTCAAAAGAATTTAAACTCCTGTAAATCTATAAAAAGTACGTATGTGTAGACATGAACTTATTTGCTTCTCACACTTCTGGTCTCTGACTGGCTTATTTTGAGCAACTCAACTTTTCTTTTCCTGACATCTTTGTCCAGCGAAAATATGCTAAAGACCATGTGTGTGCCTTTTTTCTCCTTCTCAGCAACTTTTCCCTTAAAAAAAAAACAACAACACACAACAACAACAAACTTTTAAAACAATTTTTCTTAACTGCTCAAGAAACAATGCAAGCCTCTTCCACCATTCCAGGCCCTGGTTTTTAAAATGCGCTTGGCCCAGGGCCTTGGTTCGTACTGTCCATTTGGCTCGGAGGGGGAGCGGTTTTTGCCTCGTACTTCTCCGTGTACCATCTGCATGGTTGCCACTTTTGGACACTTAAGGAAGAGGCCTATGGGGTCAGTGTGAGCGAGGAGGTTGATTGTCACGGCGACAGCAACTGCTTATAAATGGCCCCTCTGTTCTGTCAGGCTCCTGAGTGGTATCGCTTTTATACTCGGGCATGGAGGACTGTCGGTCTGTGTACCTGACAATGTGAACCACGTGCTACTTGACTTACCTGTAAAATGCAGTTCCAGGTGAACCATGGCAGAAGTGAAAATAGTGGCCCCCCCACTTTTTCAAAGAGGAGGAGAGAAGCAGGGTTTCCTTCGGTAGGTATGGACCCAGGCAGAGGAATCTTTGGGGAAAGGAGAGAACTTCTACGCCAGCGGTTCTCAACCTGTGGGTCGCGACCCCTTTGGCGGGCGAAGGACCCTTTCACAGGGGTCGCCTAAGACCATCCTGCATATCAGATATTTATATTACGGTTCATAACAGTAGCAACATGACAGTTATGAAGTAGCAATGAAAATAATTTTATGGTTGGGTCACAACATGAGGAACTGTATTTAAAGGGCCAGAAGGTTGAGAACCACTATTCTATGCCTTTTGGGAAAGGACCGTTCATTTATTTTGTCCTTGTTGGGGAATCCATAACAACTGTCCAGACAGTGGAGCCACTGGCTGGGAGAGGAACTCCTGGTGCAGACTCCCCAGTGTCTGATTGGAGGGAGGTGCAGTCCTCTTCATTGGCTGAAGGAGTGAGATAATTACAAAAGGTGGGGTCCCGTCAGGACCAGAGTGGCACTCAAGAATCAGCCCGTGAAGTGGGGGCCCCGTGGTTCACACTCCGTTCCTTGGCGGGAGCAGAGATGAATGAAACGGAGCCCGCTCTTTGGGAAGCCGGCTTCAAGCTCCAACCGTCTTCTGGGGTCACAGGCTTGAGGCCCAGCTCAACGCCCGCCTAGCTTTGTGGCTGTGGACCAGTCACTGAAACTCTCTGAGCCTCCCTTCCTTCATCTGTGAAATGGGCGTAATAGACGCCCTGCATTTATAGAGGAAATTAAATGAAATGGAAAACAGGGCTTTATTGTGCTTATAGCAGCCTCTCCACAAAGGGTGGTTCCAACCCCATATCCTTTTCCTTTGTTTCTTTTGTTGCTGCTGATGCCCCCCGCTACCTTTGTCTCCCCACACCCTGGAAGAAAGAAACTGAACTGAACGGTCCAGTATTTTTTTGCTCTTCCCTTATGGGCTTAGTTAAAAGACAGTTCTTGACATCCTTCATCTGAGTTCAGGAGTGAAAGAGTCTGAAATAGACAATGTCACTGTCCTCCCCAGCCCTCCCCTCCCCTCACATGCCCCCCACCCGGCCCCCCAGCTGGCAGGCTGCCTTCTCAG
>NW_006285234.1:3964319-3967237 GCF_000327345.1 Myotis davidii | reverse complement strand
TTCCTGCAGTGCCTCCCAGCCTGGCTCTGAGAAGGGGCTGTTCCCATTCATCTCTGTGCTCTTCCTGTCTTTGCCTCCTCCTCCGTTGCCCTGTCCCTTCCTGCCCCTGCAGGCCCAATCACAGTGTCTCTGCCACTGCTCTGTCACCGGTCACAGGAACCTGTGTGGTCAGGGGTGGGGCCCTGGGCCGGCCCGTAGCTGCCCAGTTGGAATCCTCCACGAGAGGCGGCACTTTGTGTGCATGGGGCTCCAGCTGGCCCTGCCCTGAGCTATAAACCTTGCTTCTCCCCTACTAGCTTGAAAAACAGACCTGACCAGATCCATCAACCCTTGACACTCATTCTGGTGAGAAACTGAATATAGTTTTAACCTTTTTGTTGTTGTTATTTTTTTTGCCCACATTGTTTATCCCACTAAAACCTGTTACCAATGCTGCAACCTGCAGAGAAGCCATTTTGCAAAGCGATGCCCCTTCCAGCTCTGTGCCCCTGGAAGTCTGAGTATTAAAAGTGGGCTTGCTTGGAACTCAGATCTAGTCCCTTCCTGGTTATGTCTGGTTATGTCAGGGCACGGTTGACACGTGGGGCCTGATCATTCTCTGTTCAGGGTGACAGTCGTCTTGTGCACCATAGGATGTTTAACAGCATCCCGTCTACTAGGTCATCTCCACCGGGTGCTGCTAGCACCCCACCTCCCATCATGACAATAAAAACAGTCTCCAGGAATTGCCCACTCTCTGCGGGGGAGGCAGAATCACCCTGGTTGAGAATCGCTGCGGTAGAGGTTGCATTTGTTCCTCTTTGCTAAAAAGACATGCACTTCCCCCCCTCTCCCAAGCTAGACATGCTCGGTGAGCATGCTCCGAGTTCGTGATCCCGCCTAGCTGACACCAGATACTGCCATGTGCTTCATTTTAGGGCCTTGCCAGCACTGACAGAGTAAGCACTTCCTGTTAGGGCATGGCCATGGGCTTGTGTTTGAGGCTGTCACATTGTCATCCTCTAGCGTGCCGGCCCAGAGAAATAGAACTGGAGCCTCATGCGTAATTGTATTTTTTTTTAGTAGTCCCTTTAATAAAATGCAAAGAGGAACAGGTGGAATGAAGTTTAACACATATTTTATGCCGCCCACAATATCGCCAGGACATTCTTGTTTCAGCAGTTGGGAATGGCCCTGTTGCCAGAGCCCAGAAACCCTGTGTTGCTGGTGGCTCCCCTATCGGCCAGCTCAGCGGTACCTGGGATGATTTTGGCCCTTCCAACCCGTTCTTTACAGTTACTGGGCCTGGAAGAAAGTTTTTTCCTTCTCTCTTAAAAAAAAAAAAAGTCTTTGTGTTTATTTTCTGAAAAGTAGGGCCTTGGCTGCACAGCTGCAGTGCAGCTCGGAGCTCGGGGGAGCTGGGCCTCTAATCTCTGGGGAAGCTCCCCCGGCTTTGAGGGGAGGCCGCGGGCAGCACCCTGGGCCAGGCCTGGCAGGAGGGTAAATATGTTGAGGGCTCAGTGTACTCTCTCACACCGCAAAGACTAATGGTTCGGGTTAATTTTGTGTACAAGGTCCCTTTTGTTGGAGAAGGGGGCGAACGTCCGCAGCTGCGACCGGAAGCAGGGGAAGGGCCTAGTGGGATGACCTTGTTTTGGAAAATCTAAATGGACCACTAATGGCAGAGATCTAAGGCGGGTGATGTATGTGTGTGTTCTGGCCTGAAGATAAGGGGAAGAGTATTTTAAAAGTTGCTTTAGTGCCACCTCCCAGATAACCATAGGCCTGGGGCCAGTTACAATGTATGGCAAGCTGGTAGTCAGGCCTGCCTGCGTGCGTTGGCCTCATGTTATCTTTTGAGTCCAGGCTCCGGTAGTTTAACTGGTGGTGCTCCCTTTGTTTATTTTATCTTTTTTTTTGGAAGGGGGCAGTGAGGGCTGACCAGGTTTTGCAGTGACACATGGTGGCATTTCTAATGCACAAAGAGCTGTGCATGCTACTGCTCCCGGGTGCTGTCCCTAATAACAGTGTGCCCTGGGGTGTTGCATTGTATTTCCAGTAGCCTGGAGTGCAGGCCCACACCTCACACAGTGCCACAGCCTGCCTGAGGTGGGAGCCAGGGAGGTGTGCAGGCCTTAACGTAGCTAGCTTAGCTCCGAGCCCCAGGCCGCTTTCATCTCTGAGGTCAGCCTTTTCCTGTTGCCTCTTGGGTTACTGAAACTGCATTCAGCGCACCCAGCACATTCTCCTAGTGAACTAACTGGTGGACAGTTTTGGGTGGCGAGGTCCTAGCTTTCCCTGGACAGCAGATGAGCAGTGATATCTTCCCTCACTCGGGGGATCTTTTCATCCCGACATTGAGCCGTCCGTCCCCCAAATGCTGCTCGTCTTATAACTTAAAGACATCCCAGAGTTTTCGCTTTTCATGATACATTTTATAATCTGGTGCCTCTTACATCTTGCGCTGTTTCTTACTTGCACTTTGACAAGGTTTACAGAGTCACCACGGATTTGATCCGTGCATTTGAACAGTGACTGGATGTGCCCCTTCCTACCTCAGTATTCCCAAGGAAGACCCTCGCACCACAAAATACTCTGAGCAATAAGATAGAATGTTCTTTGGGGCCTTAATTTATAAAATAACTTATTTATTGATAGACTATAGTAGATTTATGTTTCATCTCTTTTTTTTTTCTTGTTGTGGGTTGAGGATGGGACCTAAGGTTCTTTCAGACTTTTCACTTTACCTATCCCCTAAACCACTGCCATCTGCTTAAAAAAAAATTATTTCATTTTAAATCCTCAAAGACAAAGGGACCTGGAAGCTCAGACCTGTCCTGCCACATTCCTGAGTAATTTGGTTTTGATTAACCCGAGGAGAAAAGTTGGTTTCTCCTAGCGACGACCGTGGGGATCAAAGCACCAGGAGTCCCCTAATT
>NW_006285234.1:3910133-3964148 GCF_000327345.1 Myotis davidii | reverse complement strand
TCCTGGCCCCACTCCCCCTCCCTGGCCTCTTCACCCTCCCCCTCTTCAGAAAGCCGGAGCAGGAGTTATTTCCACTTTCGGACGCTCAGAGCAGTGGTGGTGTATCATAGAGCCTCGGATGGACAGACCAGGGAGAAATCCCCCACCCCCCCATTCCTTTCTTCCTAAACTCCCTTTCCCCCCACAAAGCTGCAAAGCACATTCCTGTGCTAATCCTGCCGCGGGAGGAATGCAAATGGCTGTAATTGTGTGCCCCAGGATGGGCCTTCCGCATCTGTGCAGCTTTTCTTCTTCCCGGAGGTAGCTAAAAAGTTCATTTGCATGGAGAAATGAGTCTGGGCTGTGATCCCTAGGGTAGGGTAGGCCACTTTCTAATAGAAAAGGGGCCATTTCTGTGTTCTCTGCCCCTTTCTCTCCCTTCCCTTCCCACCCACCGTACAGTGTGTGCATGTGGGGGTCGGGTACCAGGCTCCTGCCGGTATATTTTATGGAAAGGGCAGTTGAAAGAGAGAACTCTGCTCTCGGTAGTAAGAAATCAAGCTGAACTATTTGACAAGTCGAGGAATAGGGAATCCTTGTATTAAACCACAATAAACAACTTGTTACTACTGTTACTATTTAAAGCAAAGGGTTGGTCTCAGACGTCATTGATAACATTTTGGAAGCGGTGGCACCTCTCCACTGACCCTGTCTAACGCTGACACTCATCTGACCTTCCACCTTTCCTTTTTCTTAACTTACACATGCAATTTGGCATTAGGCTAGTTGAATACTAGCATTTCCCAGCATAATTTAAAGTATCCCTTTGAGAGTTGGCACATTGTGGCCCTAGGGGGATGTTCAAGCTAGACAAAATTCTGTCTCAGTCATATTCACGAACACTTAACTCCTGGCTGAATCTGAAGTGGAAAGACAGGCCAGGGCTCTAGAACAGCACCGTCCAATCAACACAGTGTGAGCCGCTCGCACATGTAACGTACAATGCTCTCATAGCCACACTGAAAAAATTAACAAGAAACTGGTGAGATTAATTTTAAGGAGATATTTTATTTAGCCCAATATACCCGAATGTTATTTTAATATGCAATCAATATAAAGAAAACTATCGAGATGTTTTACGTTCTTTCAGAATACGTGCTGTGTGTATTCTGTACCGACAGCACCTCTCCATTTGGACTAGCCACATTATATCAGCTCAATGGCCACAAGGGGCAGGTGGTGACCTACTGGACAGGGCAGGGGTGCTCTGGGCTCCTCTGAGACATTTGGTAGATGGAACTGAGTCACCCTCGCTTCTTGAGACCAGTTGCTTCAATTTACTGGGGTTCAGAGGGTACTGGCTTCATCTGCACAGTTTGCTGTGTAAAAGCTACATGATTCCTCCGACATCCTCATGGGGTTGTTAGGAGGCAAAAATAGGATGCTGGTGTGAAGATGTTTTGTAAACTGTCCCGTGGCACTCAGGTGGGGGAGGTGGAGATAGCTACCTGGCTTTGAAGGCTGTTCCCAAGGGACAATACCAGCAGAGGCCCCAAGGTGGGCCAGGCCCCAGCAGAGGGCCCCCGTGAATGCAGGACCTTGGACACCTGGATAATCTGGGAACTGCCCTCTCTAGTGTCAAGCAGGCCTCCTGATTGGTTGGCCTGGCCAAAGTGGTGTGTTCCTGGGAGGGGGCTTTCATTGGGAGGCTCCCGCCCTGCCCAGATGTGAAGCTCAGGACCTGTGGGCCAGACCACCAGTCCCAACACGAAGCCACTCCTCTTCCCTGAGTGTTTATTAGCCTGATTTCCCACATCATCTAAAGGCACACAGTGAAATCCTTCCCTAGTCTAGGGCCTTGGGCATCTTTGGTTGGAGGAGGAGGAAAAGGGAGGGGCAGAGAGCGATAAGGAAAAATCGAAGCCACCTTGCGCCTGAGGATAAGGGATAGGATAGAGGCAAGAAGTTCCAGCCTAGACTTTTCTTTTTTCTTTAAGGCTATTCATATGTTTCTGTGGTTCGCTCCTGAAGTGACTTCTCAAAGCTGGGTGATTACGAGCCCCGCTCCCATGGCAGTTTATATGGGTCCACAGCAAGGAGGCTGGCCCCTGGCTTCTGTTACCGAGAGCCCCACAGAGGATGCGCTTCTTTCAGAGCCGGATAAGTACCCGGCTTCTCGCTATTGATCTTCGCATCCTTAGTCGATGTCTGTGATGAGAACAGTTTTCCTTCCTCGGTGCTGGGCCCAGAGCGCCCCACCAGCCTCTGCCCATTGGAGGGCCTCCTCGGGGCGGACGGTGGGGTCTGTGCCCCTGGTAAGCCGAGAGGCTGGTGTGGGTTTGGGGGTGTAGCGGGGGAGGTATCTGATTCCTTCAGCAGGCGGCCTCCTGTGCCGGCAGGAAAAAAACTGTGAACGTGTGAGCTGCAGTGGCCCCGGCGCCGGCCTCTGCTGGGGATGGAGCAGCGCAGCTGTCTGACCCCGGGTGAAAAGTTCAAATCTGCATTTAAAAGGAGTGCCAGGACCCCCACCCCCACTCTCCCCGTCAAGTTGAAACTGCTCACATTTTAGAGGATGTGATCAGGCCATGTGCTGGGACACCAGGCAGGCCTGGCCTGAAGATGCTGGGGGCTTCCTGGCAGCCAGGAAGGGGGCGGGGGGTGCTCTTGTAATACTCAGTTCTCCAGCAACAAACTCTCCTCCCTCTCGCCTGGAAGGAGGGAGGAGTTTCTGCCTTCAGCTCCCCCCTCCTCCTCTGGAAGCTTCCATGGCCTCCAAGGGCCCAATCCAGATGGGCCGTGGGGCCCTGAAGGGCCCAGGATTGGAGGGAAAAGCGGGATTGGGCCGGGATGGGGGCCTAGCCTCTGTCCTCTGAGCCGGGAAGCCAGCCTCAGCCTTCTTCCTCTCCCCCAGGGGCCCCTCCTCTCAGCCCCCGATTTGTTTACTTGAGCATTAGGTGAATGTAAACAGTTCAACCTCTCCGATTTTATACCCCTGAAGGGCCCGAGTGCGAATACAAATGGGTATTAGGCCCCTGCGGTTTCAATGACTCTCCCCACCCCTCCCGTTGCTAACGAGCAGGTCTCTAACCTGCTGGGCGGAGGACACGCCCCCTGCCAGCTTGGGGACTGGCCACCTCCCTTTCTCTTTCTGGTTCTGAGTGCTTTACCGCAAAAGAGTGACAACGTGGGGCCCCCATCTGCAGGACCGCATGTTTGAGAGCAGAGAGCGAAGCTTCTATTAGGAGAAGTCTGGTTATTTTGATTGCTTGTCTGGGGAGGAAGAGAAGTTTCCTGTTACTCCGTCTGATGTGCACTTAGGGGTCTGGACTGTTTGGTGAGACGGACACTTGAACTGACCAGGTGGCATCATGTGCCTCCCATGCATCGTTCTGAGTCTGGCTTCTCATTTAAGGGGTAACTAGGAACTCACGCTTCGGACCTTCATCCCTGTAGGAAGTGTGGTCTCTAGAGAAGTATCTACTTGGCCAGTTTAATACACATACTTTTTTTTTTTTTTTCCTTCAGGGGAACGCAGGAACTCAGAGTATTGAGGGTCATGCCAGGTCACTCACCCACAAGGTTCCAGAACATGCATTCTGTTCAGGGATCTGGCATTCCCTCTGAAACCCCAGTGCCCTCACTCCCCCACTCCCAACTCCTCCTTCTCTCCCCCGAATCCCCAGTGAGGGGGTCCCTTTGCAGCCAGAGGGCCACGGTGTGTCCTCAGCACAGGCAGCCAGCCTTGGCCTTCTTCCGCGCCCCCCCACCTCCAGTTTGTGTTCTGGCTTTTGCATTCAAGGCCCAGCCAGTTCTGTTCCCCGCGGTGGCTCCCGGTCCAGTCACGCCATCACAGGGACATTTTAATTAGCAGGGCCTTAGTCATTAGTGAGTTATTGTTTTTGTCTGGAAACACTTAAGTACTGTTTACTTGATGTCTCAACGAAATACAAAACAGCAATTAAGCAGAAATTTGTTGTATGAGGCAGGAACCAAAATGGATTGTCAAAACAGGTCACAGTTTCTCCAAACCAAGTTAACCCGCTCTTGCCTGCAGCCTCCGATACCTGGAGTGCCCAAGCCCTCTCTTTCTCCCTGACCTGCCCCCTAGAGTTACCTGATGGAAATGCCCAGGAACCAGTGTCTTCCTGAGTCCCTCCTTGTTAGGTTGGGTGATGTTTATTCTCTCCCCCCCCCCCCTATTTTGTTGTATTACCTGGGATAGTTCACACACCTTTCCCAATGAAGATTAATCATTTGTGAAATCTCTTGCGAGTCCTGTGTGATGATTTCTGTATTTTCTTATGCTGATTGAGACCAGGTGCCACTGTGGCCTTGAGAGGGTTGGGGTGCTGGGACAGATACTCCTTTTACTTAAGGAGGTTGTTTTGTTTTGTGTGTGTGTGTGTGTGTGTGTGTGTGTGTGTGTGTGGTTTGTTGTTTCTTTTTGCAGAGGTCAAACTTATTGAGCCTGTCGTATTGTCTTTTTGCATCTAGGATAACATACCTTTGGATTTTCAGGTAAATTTCCTTTTTACAGACTTCTAAGGGCACAATCTCCAAGCACAGAAGACCAGAGCGACCCACAGGGAGGAGCCGTCCTTGTGAAACAAACAGATAAATAAACGAACAGCTTCTGCTTTGGTGGGATCCCCCCACCCCCTCTAAGCCTAGGTTTGTGGAAGGAATCCCACAGGAAGGTGGAGGGAGCCTGCCCTGTGAGGCCGATGAACTCTGCGTTACATTGTACCAGTCTCCTTTCCCAGAGACACTTGGGTGTAAAACTCTGCACTGAGTTCTTCACCGGGGAACCCCGTTTCTCACTGCTGGGGCTCTTGTCTCACTCTCTCAGTCTCTTCTTCTTCTCCTTTTTTTTTTCCCTTTTCCCTTCAAACAATATCTTCTGACTTCCAGATTTCTGATAAATTGATAAGAGGCATTGCGTGAGTCAATAGAGCTGTAGACACTTTGCCAATATAACCCCAGCTCTATTGATCTGCCAGTAAATTAAAGTCTTACTTAGAGCCTGCTGATATTTCTAATCTCCTGCCTCACCAATTACGTCCTCCCAGCTACCCGGGGAGGGGACTGGAGCCTCCCAACCTCTCCTTGCTGTTGCGAGCGAGCAGGCTGCGGGCCTTTGCAGGGCAGGGGGAAAGTCCCTTGCTTCTCTGATAGGAAAAGGAGGAGCGCAGAGGGGCAGGGACCAGCCTGACTCTGTGCACAGGAGCTGTTTCCATGCAGACTTCTGGGAGACAGCTTCATTCCGTCATGGTGGCCACGTGCGTTTTATAAACAGTCCGAAGGCCACTCTCACTGACCCTTGGGTTCGTCCAAGGTTGGAATGGAGAAAGTTGAGAGTGGCTGCTCTTAGAGGTAGTTACCCT
Organism: Myotis davidii; assembly: GCF_000327345.1. Lineage (NCBI taxonomy): Eukaryota > Metazoa > Chordata > Mammalia > Chiroptera > Vespertilionidae > Myotis > Myotis davidii. The sequence continues at coordinate 3,958,785 of NW_006285234.1, read as the reverse complement.
GGCATATCTCATGGATGTGTCTCACTTAAAAACAAAAATGTCGATAGTCTTTCTCTTGCACTGGGAGAGGATGGATGTTCAGATAAAAACTGGGTGATGAGTGCTTATCACTTTTTAAAAATGCCCGAGAGTTTGTAGACAAGAAAGCAGAGGAGGGGGAGCCCCAGTCAGGAATGCATCTTTGCCAGCTGATTTTTTGGGTTTTGTCTTGTTGTTTTGAGGTCTCATTAGAGAGGAATGAGGGCAAGAGAATTTGCTTCTTTGTCCATTGTAACTCTTGCCCACGGTATCCCCAGTCACTCCCCTCTCTGCCCTCACTCCCTTGTTTGAAGTTGAATAACAATGGCAACTGCTCGCAGAGGTCTGTGTAGGAACTTAGGGCTCACAGAGTCCCTGCTGGGCTGCCCCTCTCCACGAAGGCTGTCAGCAGATCTTTCCTCCCATAAGCTCCTTTCAAGGCCCGCTGATGTGGTCGGCTTTGGGAAGAAATCTCCAGATAAATGCTGTGTTCTCTCTAATACTCCAGAGTGAAAAATCAATGGGAGAGATAATTCCTTCCTTGTCCAATACACACGTCTCATGTGTTTCTACCTTGAGCAGCACTCAAGAAAACCTTTTTTTTTAAAACGAAAAATGCAGTCCTGGCGTCCCACCTCGTGTCCACATTCCGAGGGAGGAACCGGTAGGAGGTGCTTGTGCCCCCTGAGGACAGCTTGGGCCCTGTGGCCTTCCTCTTCGTCCCCCTACGTCCTTCTGGCTCTCCTTGCCTTTCAGGTGGGAGAGATGGGTGGTGAGCTGCGGTGGTCACCTAAGGTGGGAAGCTTGCCAGTGAGGTTCATTGGCTGGCCGAGTTAGGGGGTGTGTGGGAGGTGCATGGGGGCCCAGGCCCAGGGGTGAGGTGTTGAAGGGTCTCCCTTCTTGGCCAAGGCTTTGCAGAACCGCCCCCCAGAGGTGGTGGGAGGGGTCCGCTCAGGCTCGGTGAGGTCTCCGTGCAGCCTGGCTGGAGAGCTCCTCCACCTTCGCTTGGCTCCCTTGGGCTGAGTGAGTGAGGAAGATGTCAGACAAGGAGAAACCCCAGGAGGTTGGGATTGACTTTCCCTTTGTCTGGATGGCATTGTGTTGTAGGAGGTGTTTAAATCTTGTTCACACCTGTCGAGGCTGAGGCCTGGCTTTGAGAGCAGTTTGTAACAAGACTTCTGTTGTTGTTGCCCAAAAGGTTCCTCGCTCACAACAGAGGAACTTTATTGTAGCAACTTGTTAATGTTCAATTAGGCAAATTCTGGGCGCCTGGGGCAGTGGGAGGGCGCGCTGCTTTCCCTGGTTGCCAGGGCCCCTTGCAGGCAGGGATGGGGCAGGGGAAGCAGCCATGCCCGCCGGCTCCTCCAGGGGGCAACCCGTGGGGTCTTGGCTGAGCTTGAGAGTCCCCCCTCGGCGTTGGTGAGGGTGAGGGTGAAGGGAGCGAGTCTCATGCCAACTCTGCACCTTCTGTTGTAACAATCTTCCCTGCGAGTTGGCACGGGCGGACCCTTGGGTGTGGCGCAGGCCGTGCGCCCTGCACCGTCTGTCTGTGCTTGGGTGGAGGGAGAGAGGACTGACACCAAGCCCAGTGTGGCGGCTTCCACGCCGCCCCCAGGCCTGGGTCCCTGCTGCCTTCCGGCAGCTGAGTAGACAGGCCGCCCCTGGCGTGTTCTCTGGCTTCCTCCCCGGCCTGGTTCTTCTGGAATGGCTGTCAGGTACCTCGATGGGCAGTGTTCTCCACCGCCTGGTGGACCGAGGTCTTGAGACCTTGGAAAGGGGAAAACAGGACACTCCTTTCTCTGATGTGGCGGTGCTTGCCTTCTTCTGCCACATGAACGTGGGCGCTGGCAGTTGTCTTTTCATGGTAGAAAAAGAAAGGAGAACTCAGGGGGACTGGAGCTGAGCCTTAAGTAAAAGGAGAAGCTCAGAGGGGCCGTGCCCAGTCCTGCCCTCCCTGGGCCTCTGTCAAGGTGGCAGCCTGGCAGGAGCTGACGGTGGTGTCCTCTCCACAAGTCTCGGGGAGTCTTCTGTGGCCACAAGGCCAGCCTGTAAAATATGGCCCCCTGGCAGCCTCGCCCCGCAGCGTTGAGCAATGGGAGCGCGGGGCACCCGCAGTGTATTAAACACTAGTTGAGCTCAGGAGGGCCAGTATATCACAGGAGAGAGATAAGCAAAGTTCTCTGATGGTGGATCAATAAAGGTTAGTGACATCATATCTCAAAGTGAGGGAACCTGCTTTCTGCACAGCCATTTATCAGATCCCGGCCCTGGAAGGGCATTAACCTCTTTCGGGCCAGATTTCTTTTTACTGAACAGGGACTGAAACTCCTCCTTGCTTGGGGGGCGGTGGTAAGGAGACCGTCGCCCCCCTACTATTGTGTTTCAGAGTTTGGAAATGCCTCCTGCAGTAGCACTTCCGGCTAGGGGTGGCCTGGGTATTCACCGTGAATTTATAGGAAGTTTCTTAACTTTGAAATTTGTGCAGAAATTCCCATAAAGAGGCAGCGTTTCCACTGAAGTCTTAAGGCTACGCCGTCGTGTGAGGGGCTGCAGCCGTGTGGCCATCCCACGCTCGCTGCTGGGCTGTATGTTAGGTGTTTGAGGGCCGAGCAGTGTGAGTGGTTGGGTAATTAAAATTAATAAGCCTGAGAACGATCTCGATTTGTCTTTTTTGGGCGCCGTGTGTTCTTAGACATTTACTAGCCTCCCCGTGGTCCCGGTAGGCAGACTACAGCCTGTGGGCCAATGGCTGTTTCTGTGTAAGCTGCGAGCTAAGAGTGGTTTTGACATTTTTATTTATTTATCTTTATTTTATTTTTATTGAGAGAGAGAGAGAGAGAGAGACATCGATTTGTTGTCTCTTGTACAGGCCCTGACTGGGGATGGAACCTCCAGTCTTGGTGTATGGGACAGCACCAGGGTCAGCTTTTACATTTTTAAATTGCGGGGGAGGGGATCCAGGGAATAACGGTATTTTGTGACCCATGGAACTGTGTGCACGCCGTACTTGTGTCCATGGGCCTCTGGGCCAGGTGGGCCCGGCTTGTCCACTCACACGGGTCTCTGGCTGCTTTCCTGCTGCAGCGGCAGAGCTGAGTAGTTGCAGCAGAGATGGTGCGGCCCAGGAAGCCGGGGACGATTACTGGCTCTTAATGGGAAGAGCTTGCCAGCAGCCACTGTAGCCTCAAATCTATTGCTAAGCAGTTGCATGGCCTTGGCTAAGTCACTTCCCTTCTCTGTTGTATCGGTTTCTGTAACACAGGGTTGTCCCTGGCCTACTCCAGGGTGTGCTGAACGTCGGATGGACATGGATCAGAAATGGGTTGGGAAAATGGCTTGTATTTGCACAGCGTTTATTAGTGAATGAGCAGACCCTTGTAAACCCACCTACGACTGCTGAGCCCTGAGCCTTTTCCTTACGGAAATGCAGCTCCTGCCGAGTAGCGTGGGTTTGCGGGGATGGTGACCTTGTGGTATCCCTGTGGTATCCGTCTCGTTGGGCGGAGTTGGAGTCCCATCGCCTCCCTGGAAACTTGAAGGCACACCGCCCCCCAGAGTGACCTCAGCATCCATTTTCCCAGCAACGGCCGAGATTTTTATCCTTGAAGAGTCGGGTCACTTTTCTTCCCTTCCCACCGGTGATTTATAGGCAGAGAGAGCAGCCTCTTCCTGTAGGTCTCCGACTGTTTATCTTTTTGGTCGGGGCCCTGACATTACACTGGCTGAGGTGTTCGCACTGGGCCTTTGGGGGCAAGATGCCAGTTCCCGGGCCCCGGGGGTGGGGGGGGCGGGGAGGAGGGAGGCGGAGATTCCGGCCCCAAGCTAATGGGCTGATGTCCAAGTGGAAAGTGTGTTTTCATTGAGGAAGTGTAGGTATTAGTGGAGCCTGGATTACTGTGTGATTGTGCTGTCAATACCGCCGTATTGAGTCCGCGAGAGCCCGCACAATACGGGGAAACACTTAGCTCACTGCTGCTGCTTATTGAGAAGCCAATAGCAATTTACTTGCTGACACTTGACATCAAATCCATTCCCGGGGTGGAGCTCCTGCAGCTCCCGGGGAGCCTGCTCCCTGCCTAGGCCCTCTCCTGCCCCGGTGGCGGCCTCCTGGCTGGGGGAGGAAGCCGGCTGGGGTAGCACTGGGGGAGATGTTCCTGCTTAACTTCCCGAGCTGACAAGACGTTTTCTTCTCTTCCTAATCGCTCTTGCACTCGTCTTCTTTCAACAAGTGCTCAATGACCCTCTCCCCGTTCCTCCCTGGGGTGTGGGCTTTCTGCATGTGGGAACTTTCTCCTCCTCTCCATAAAAGGGCCGTCCTCAGAATGGATACATGAGGGAATCACATGTGGGAGAGAGCTGAGGAGGGGGGTGGGAGTCTCCATGTGCTGTGTGGGGAGCAGAGAGCTCCCCCACCCCGTGGGACCCACAGTAGGGGAGCAGGGCCACCCCAAGCCCACGTTCTGTGGGGGGGGTGGGGGAGGGGTGTGTGACTCCAGGGCCGCGGGGATGGGGCTCCGGCGAACACTCTGTTCCTTCTGTAACTACTCATGTGGAGTCTGTCTGCAGCGTGTCTGGCGGCCCGACTTACAGTGTTTTCCCGTGGCCAAGTCGCTCAGATGCCTTCAGATCCCAGATTCTCCTCCAGATAATCAGCTGGCAAATCAGAGAAACTCACTCTGGGAGGCGGAACCTAACACAGGGCGACTTGGGGGTGACCAGCCCATGGCTCGCACTGGCTCCCCTGGCCTCGCTGAGTGCCAGTGCCATCTGAGTTTCATCTCTGCGCTTGGGGCCCAGGCCAAACGTTCTTCGAGTGAGTCCTACGTGGGTTTCTCTGCAGCCACTGCTTGGAGGTTGGTGATTGGAGAATGAGGTTTGTCTTGTGCAGGTTGCACGGTCTCAAACTCAGTCACCAGAGTTGGTGCCCGTTGCCTGTCGGTGAGGGGAAGGGCTGGAGGGGAGGGGGCCTTTGCCTGTGGGATATCATGAGGCTCCGTGGAGGCCGGCCATCAGTTCTGTGGAGTCCAGAAGTTCCTCCCCAATGGGGAGGTTGTCCTGCCGCACTCCTCCTAGCCCCCCACTTCGCCCCACTCACCCAACCTCCTTCTCTTCCAAAGGCTCAGTTATTTGTGTCAAACAAAGCAGGGCTGCTTGGAAGTGAGCTTAGGGGGCTCCAATGGTTTTACCTTTTCTCCAGCGCCCTTGATTGGACCCAGAATAGGATGCAAATGTGTGGGCAGCAGGGGGCGATGTGATTTAATGATGATAATACACAGGCTCTGTTTGTAGGATCCCTTTCTCCCGGAAGATGACAACACTCAGAGGAGGCCATTCTACCCAGTTTACAGATAGGACAGCAGAAGCTGGTGTCGCCCCAGCAAATCTGTCTGGAGATGGAGGTGTCACTCGGAACTTTGCCCCTTTCTGTCATGGCCCACATTGATGGCCACGTTGTCGTTGGACAGACACAGTGGGGTGTGTTGTCGGAGTGTCCTTCTCCTGGCTACTCCAGGCTCTGGGAGTCATTGGTGCGGGTGGCGGCCAGACGACACGGGGTGTGCCTGGTGGATTTGAGGTTGAGGACCCGAGCCCTGGTTCCAGCAGGCTTCAGACGCTCACGTTATCCCCTGTCCAGGCCCTGGTTTCCTTTAACACAAAGGGGCCGACTTGAAGGCTTCTGCTTCTGCTTACTCAGGGCGCTGCTGTCCAGAGCATCACGGGAGTGAGTCCGTCCAGGAGGCAGCTGGGCCTGCTGGGGGCAGTAGGAAGTGCTGTCCTTCACACGGGGGCATTGCCCTGACTCCTCAGGGGCGTCGGCCACCATCTGGCTGTTCCTGGGCTGGTGGTTTGGGTGGGTTGAGTGGCAGGGAAGGCCCCTGGGTGGCCAGGCTGGTTCCTGAGCAGCATCGAGATGAGGAGCCTTGGGCTCCGTCCAGGTTGGGTCCGGGCTCAGGGTCACGTAGGCGCAGGCTCTTCCACCTTCTCGAATGAAGGCTGGGACTCGCTGCATTTACTTTGATTTTCAAGAGACTCTCAAAGCCTGTGGCTGTTACTTGCACCCTTGTGGCCTACAGGCATGAGTTTAGCCATTTCGGGGAGCTTTCCTGGAGCATGTACCTCATTTCACCTGAGCTCCTGAGGCGCAGCCCTTTGCTCACACTCAGTCTCTCACAGGCCCCCGTCACCTGGTGGCTGAATTGTAAGTTCCTCATGGATCTCCCGTCCCCCTGTCTCTTTCCACCCCTAGGTTGCCTCTATGCCAGAGGTTACAAAGTTGTGTCCTGTAGGCAAACCTGCGTGCACACGCTGTGTTCAGTACCTACTCTAGCTTTTCAATGGGCATATTTCAGTGTAAAAATCAGGACCGGACCCCTCTCTTAAGGGATTTGGCATTTCTGGGCCTCGGGGGCAAAAGCTGGCTGGCACAGGACAGTCACTGCCCCTCTTAAAGGGGCATGCACTTCTTGGGTCACCAGGGTGGGTCCCTGCCACTCCCTGCAACCTTATATGTGCTCAGCTTGCTCACATCTGTTACCTGCCTGGCCCCTCTAGGCCTGTGCTTCCTGTGGTCACACTGTGTGCACTGTCACTGGATACTCTTTGAGTGCTTCTCAGTGGGGATGGTTGTGCCATGTTTGGCCCTGTCTGGAGGTGGTTGTGGTTGAGGGTTAGGGGGATGCTACTGACATCTGGTGGGTGGAGGCCAGGGATGCTGCAGGACCTCCTACAGCGCACAGGACAGAGCCCCCACCCCCTAGAACTGTGAGGCCAGATTGTCCCAGTGCCAAGGTCAGGACACCCTGCTGTGTTTTCTTCCTCTCATTCTCTGACCAGCGGCTTGCAGTGGCTCCTGGATGCCTAGCGTTTCCACCTACCCGCAAGGACTTGCAAGTCGGGCCTCCATGCGGGCTCCTTCCGCTGGCCCACAGTTGGAAGTGGCTCCCAGGACCTGTGCTCTCCCTCAGGCTGCATTCCCTGCTGCCACTTCCTCTGGGCCTCTGTCCACTCCTTCGCCACCTGTTCGAGAACCTGGGAGCTTCTTGTGTGCCAGCACTGTTCTGGGTGCTCTGGGGGCTGGTGATGCAGCGATGGGGGGAGAAGGACACATCCTTGTCTTCAGGGATCTTACCCTTCTGTCCTCCCCCAATATGCATAATTAGTACGTACAGAGCAGTATTTTAAAAGATGTTAAATGCTATGGAGAGAAGGCAAGTAAGGGATCAGGAAGTGCCATGGAGGGCTGTGGCCTGCAGGTTAAGTAGGGGGTGAAGAAGGCAGTGGTGGAGCATAGGCTGGGAGAAGTGGTGAGGAGTTCTGGATGGAGGGAGGCTCCTTCAGAAATCCCGCATGGAGCGCCTGGTGGGTCTGAGGAGCGGTGGGAGCCCCGCATGGCTGAGTGGGTGTGTGGAGGGGAAGGGGCAGATCTGGGAGGATTCCCCTCACTCAGAATGAGGGGACATGGGGGGGACTCGTCCCCCGGAGTGACTGATCGGACTTGGGTTGGACAGGTTCCCTCTGGCAGCTGTGCGGGGGGGTGGGGCCGGGGGCCAGGGAGATGATTGCAGCCGGCCGGCAGAAGGTGGCTCCAGCCAGGGCCTCTCGGTGCAGGGGCCAGAGCGGTGTATTCCTTTCCCGGGGCTGCTGTGACAAAGTATTACATAACTGAGTGGCTTAAAATAACAGACATTTGATCTCTCACTGTTCTGGAGGCTAGAAGTCTGAGATCAAGGTGTTGGCAGGACCTTGCTGAAGGCTGCCGGGGCGAGGCTCCTTCCAGCTTGCAGTGGCTGCCAGCAGTCCTCGCATTTCGTGGCTTGTGGCTGAATCCCTCCACTCTCGGTCTCCCTCTGCATATGATGGGTGCCTCCTCTTCTCTTCTAAGGGCACCAGTCATTGGATTTAGAGTCCCCCAATCCAGGATGACCTCACAGAGACCCAATTTCCAAATAAGGGCACATTCTGAGCTTCTGGGAGGACATGTTTTGGGGGACACTCCAGCCTGCCCCAAATGGTCACCCCGTGTTTCTACTTTGAAGGTGGGGTGTGGTGTGGGAGGGAAGAAGAGTCCAGGATGCCGTGAGATAGTGGAAGGACGGGTCCCTATGAGTTTGGCTGGGCCGCCTCCTCGGCAGCCTCTTCTCCCCAGAGCTGCAAGCCCCGCCCCGTTTCCTGTCTCTTCCCTCACCTCTCTGAGCCCATTGGTCTTTCCTTTTATTGAGCTACTGCATGTCTACTCAATACCACTGTGTAGGCCTCTGAGTTTGCCATTCAGATGTTTGTGTGTTTAATTCTAAACAGCAGGGAGAGGTGCCATGTCTGTCTGAGGAAAATTGGAAAGGAATTTAAGAAGCTTCGTGTTTTCAAAGCCTCGGAGCCTTTGCCCTTTCAACTAATCCTCACAGTTGTTCTGTAAGGTATGCAGGGTGGACACGAGATTTCCTTTCAGATGAGAAAAGCTCAGAGGCGTCTTAAGAAGTGTCTTAGGGGATCACCTAGCATTTGGTTCACATCTGAATTTGAACCTCATGGCACGGACTTGGAAGAGTGTTGGGAGCGGAGGGGGCGGAGTATAGGGAGACATTCTCTACTCACCACCCCTGCTGACACACCACCCCTCTGACCCACCACCCCAGACAGAGGGAGGCCATCGGACCACTTCGTGCATGTTGGGAACTCACCTTTTGAGGGCCTGTGGAAAGGAGGGAGTGGGCTACACTCCTCCTCCTGAGATGAGCGTGCTGTTCCATAACAGTTTCAAGAGTGTAGAGAAGGACAAATGGAGACGCGCTCCTTGGCAGGAGCTGCCGTGGATGCTCATGATTGCTTTGTGAGCTCGTATACGGACTGTCCTACCTAGAAGAATGCCTATAGGTGCTTGTTCTCCCAAAGGCTCCGGCGTTAGAAAATCTAGGCACTGGATTCTTGCTCTGATGCTTCTTAGCTGTGTGACCTTGGGAAAGTTACTTGGTGTCTCTGAACTTCGATTCCTTGTGGGCAAAATGGAACCGATGCTAGTACCCACCTCACAGATTGTTAGGAGGATGAAACGAAGAGTACAGGTAGAATGTTTGTCATTGTTCCTGGCCCATAACTGAGCAATTGTTAATTGTACAGTTACACTTAATGCTTTGCAGCGTTTTCCCCACTTTAGCTAGGTTTGAATACAGTAAGACAGAGAAGGACTGAAGACCATGCCCATAATTTTCTGGCCTTACCCTTAAACTAGTAAATGTGTGAATGGAAAAATGTCAGGAACATGTGGGGCATTGAAGGATCATTGAGTGGAACTCAGCATTGGCATCTAAACAGATCAGTTCCACTTGATTTCAGTTTCCATAACTTGACTGCAGAGTCGTGGTGGACAAGCCAGAGTCAGTGTGGCAGGGCCGGCCTGGGCACCAGTCTCACAGGGTTCGTCCCACACGCCCTGTGTTTCCCGTTCTCTGTGTATCTCAGAAGCTGTCCCAGATGGCGAGGCCATTCTTGGCCCCCACAGGCTGTGTGCGGGATGTTTTTGTTTCAGAATTTAAGATGAAGATCTTTTATTTTGATATTTCTTGTAAGAAACCAGAACTGTATCCTTTTTATTGTTATTTTAAATTTTTACTCCAGGATATTTCTTCCATTGATATTTTTTACAGAGAGTGGAAGGGAAGGGAAGATGGAGAGAGAGACACACACACACACACATTGATTGGTTGCCTCCTGCATACCTTCCCCCCCCTCCCCCCCAAGTGGGGACTGGGCTGGGGATCAAACTTGCAATCCAGGTACATGCCCTTGACCAGGAATCATCCCTGCCACCCTTATGGCTGATGCTCTACACCAGCCAGAGCTATAACCTTATTTTTTGATAGAATGCTACCAGTGCTAGCTTGCTCTAAGGTTTCTCTGGGAAGTCTCCCTTTAATCTGGCCTGAGATTTGGTCTGTATTGCTCAGGAAGTGGTTGGTCCTCCAATGTAAATTTGTATGTGGTCCATTACATGTATGTTTAAAACTTTGAAATGGAGTATTCTCTGGTTGGTGCCTCTTGTGCTGGTGACAGTGGCCTTTCCCGTGTTCCTGCTGCATCCTCGCCGTGTCTTACATGCTCTGCTCTCGGACCAGGAATGTGAAGGATCCATGTGGCAGTGTGGAGCGGATTTTGTCTTTCAGCAACGATAAGGAAGAGTGATAGTCAATCCCCATGGGATGTCCGCAGCTCTGTCGGCAGGTTAAAGGGCTCAGTATAGGACTCAGGCGTAGTTGGAACATGCACATCTTTAAAAAAAGCGTTTATGCCCTGTCAGGAATGGCAGACAGCTCGCTCATTTTCCTATCTGTGGGGTAAACAAGTCAACAGTCCCAGCGGCGGGTAGATGGAAGAAGCCCGCAAAGGCTGTGGGGACAGGGGCTGAGTCAGCCTAAGTGCGATCTAAGTGACAAGGGGAGAGAGACCAGAGAAATCTCTCTAGGAACTGGCTCACGTTTTGGATGGAGACGGTGCTTCCTGTAGATAGTGATGAGTCACAGTACCCAGGTTCATGCCCTTTAGAACAGGAAGGTCTATACAAGGAAAAAGGCTACGCTGAGGGTGCAGATGCAGGCGGTGTGGAGCAGCTGCCCAGGGCCAGCCCAGGTTTGGACAGGAAAGTGCTGCTCCCTGGATGATGTAGGGAGGCTGGGAGGGGCAGGGGCGGGGCCTCCGGTAGACACCCGGTGAGGAAGTGATGGAAGAGTTCTAGGCCCCTCTGGGGCTCCTGTTGTGCCCAAGCGTGTTTTCCTGGGCATGTAAAGATAAGGCCAGGGTGAGGTGTGAGAGAGACATTCTCTGACTGCTGGCAACTTCGGCCGCAGTGGGCCACTTTCTGAGATGAAATGACCACAGGATCCTTGCCTCATGGAATAACTTGTAAAGTCACAGCTGCTGTAATGCAGGCACTTTGACTGGAGGCAGGATGAGAAGGTGCCAGGTGTGTTGCTGTTATAGTTCCATGTCCAATGACGGCCATTGGGAGTCTTACGTGAAGTGAAGCATCTAAGGAAAGGGGATGAGATGATGGAGTGGAGGGCCAGGTCTCCGAGGCCCACGTTCTTAGAAAGCCAGGAGAAAGGCTTCGCCGGACGCCAACTTTGGCGCCAGCACAAGGGCGCAAGCAAAGCTTGAAAGCGAGTTCTTTTGGGCTGGCTTGAGGAGGTTTAACCTTTACATGAGAAGAATGGCAGCTTTGGGGATAGAGTCACGGACGGGCAGTGGGGAGGTGGTTGGACAACTGAGCTCATCATTGAAGACTTACAGAGACTGGCTTCAGTCTCGAAGGGAAAGTGACACTTCCAAAACCTAAGATGAAGAGAGTATGACAACATGCACAAGATACGGGTCCATTTATTAGAGGGGCCCTCCAAATGTCAATCAAAGAGAATTCTAGCCATTTATTGCCTAAAGTTAATTTTTTCCAAAGATGAAAACACAAGCCTTCCCTTCCCCCACTCCCTAAAGACCCCAGACATTTTCAGCAAAAATAAGGAAATCCTTCCCCCAAAAGAAGGGGTTAAATTCAGGACAAGAGGAGGATCTGAAGGACTGGCAGCGGGGCAGGTGTCAGAGCCTGCAGGGCCTGAGCTCTGTGAAGACAGTGGGAGGTGTCTTGGCCTGTCTGGCTCACTGCTCATTCCTATCCCAAGCCCGCAGGACAGCCCTGGGCGATTTTAGCGCTGAGTTTGAATGCGCGGATGGACCATTCTTTGATAAGCTGGAAACGCCCTTTGTGTGGGACCTCGTTTTCTAGCACCCAGAGTTGGAGAAGTCAGCCGAGAGGTTGTGCTGGGGATCAGGAAGGCTTGGGTCGGTCGGCCGTGTGGAAGGGATGCAGGCAGCCAGTGCCTGGGAGGAGAGCCCACAGAAGTGCCTTAGAGATGGTATTGGCGAGCCTTTGATGGCTTGGCGAGGGGAACCATCAGGATGGGGCTGGAGAAACCTTGGAGCATTTTCAGATATTCCTTTTAAGTATTCTTCCTCCTATGATGGATGGAGTTTCTTGTCTGGGACATCTTCCCATACCCGCCTCCCTGAAGAAAAACAAAAACAAGATTCCCCCATTCCTCTTAATCTGAGTGTCTAAGAAAACCCAAAAGATGGCTTGAAATCATGTGCTGATTGCTGAGCCAGCCATTGGTATTCCTTGTCTATTTTCAAGGCGCTTTAAAGCATACGGAGTGTTCAACTCTCTCGGGATATACAGGCAGACCTGGGTAGGGTTCCAAGTGAATTTACACTGAGCGGAGAGCCGCCTTGCTCTCATCAGGGCGCGATCCCACATCCGTGGGAGGCACGGAGAACATTCTTGGTTCACACAGAGGTTACAGAGTGGCCGTAAATGGACGTTCATGTAGAAGAAGAGGAAATGACTGGAGTCAGAGCTCTGTGCAGGGCTTTAAAAGAAGGCCATAAATTAGTCATAAGAGCTAAGGAAGATGGGCTTCTATTTCTAGGGCTGGTTTATTTCAAGGGGGCATCGGAAGAAGCAAGGGGTAAAGAGAAACAGGTCAAGTAACATGAAGATTTTGGGTCCTGGGCAAAACTATCTGCTAGTTTTGCCAGAATTCACCTTCTCTTGGACTTGGATTATTCCAGATTGTATCATCTTTAAAAATATATACTTTTTTATTGATTTCAGAGAGGAAGGGAGAGGGAGAGAGAGATAGAAACATCAACGATGAGAGAAAAATCATTGACCAGCTACTTCCTGCATGCCCCCTATTGGGGATTGAGCCCACAACCCGGGCATGTGCCCTTGACTGGAATCGAACCCAGGACCCTTCAGTCAGCAGGCTAATGCTGTATCCACTGAGCCAAACCAGCCAGGGCCCAGGTTATATCTTCGTTAAGCAGGAGTCTGGGAATGCTTTGTGGGGGTGGTTAATTTTTTTTTTTAAACGACATTACCCTGTTTGAAGTAACGCCTCTATGTATGCACTGAAATTGCACGTTAAACCCTGTAGAGCAGCGGTTCTCAACCTGTGGGTCGCGACCCCTTTGGCGGTCGAATGACCCTTTCACAGAGGTCGCCTGAGACCATCCTGCATATCAGATATTTACATTATGATTCATAACTGTAGCAACATTACAGTTATGAAGTAGCAACGAAAATAATTTTATGGTGGGGTCACAACATGAGGAACTGTATTTAAAGGGCCAGAAGGTTGAGAATCACTGCGTAGAGCAATCCGAGTTACCCAGACCGTAAACATGTAACATAATTCCTCATGTCAGCTGTTAACGTGAAGAAAATGGGCTAGACTGGGAGCGTGTAAACAAGCTGGTAGGCTTAGTGGAAATGGGAGAATCCAGGAGTATGCGGGTCTGGGGAACCAAGTGGATGGATGGTCTGATTGGTGATGGGAAGAAGGTGGGGTCGGCTGGAGTAGGAGGAAGACCCTGGTGGCACCTCCTTTGCATAGTGAGCAAGAAGAATATTCTTTGCAAACAGGCAGATGTGAAGCACAGATGCACCTTATTGCTCCGTATCAAGAGAGCTTCCTCTGCCCACCTGGCCCGTCTTTGTGTGGGACGTCCTTCCAGGCTCCCTGCCTTGACCTGGTCCACCGTGGCCTGTACCTGTGAGGTGTGTAAAACCCAGTCCTGGAAAGCTGGCTCCAGCGGAGGTGTTGGGCAACTGGGGCCGGCTGGCAGCCAGCGTCTGATGTGGTTGGCTGCCTGGCTTGCACCTCTCAGGTGCTGGCAAGGTGGCCAGATCTATTGGCCCCAGGCTACCACTGAGGTGGGCAAGACGCCACCACCTTCCAGAGCCTTCCTCCTCCCTTTGTCTTCAGGAGCCCAGCAGGCACGGCCCTGGGTTTCCAGTTCTCCAGGCTGGCAGTTGGCATCGTGCTGAGGCTTCCAGCTGTGGGGTCCACTGGGTGAGGTTGGCTTGGCATAGCTTCCTTGATAAAAGCAACTGTGGAGCTGGGATTGTGCCTGTAGATGCTTTTTTCCACCCAAGATCTCCTGTTAGATAAAATCAAGATGTCATACACATATACACTTTGTTTAACTACTCTTTTTCTGTGGTTTACTTGGGATATTTGTGAGGTTTACATGTAGTTGGCTGGTATGGGAGGTTTTTTCTATCTTATGCTAAGATGCTCCACTAAATACTTACTACCTGTTACGACATAGCATTGGTTTATGGCACTAAAGGCCTGTGGTTCTAGTTTTTGGTGATGGAGAGAGGGTTCGGCTGGCTCTGGGAATCCAGAGAAGAGGAGGTTGTGTGAACCCTGTGGGTCGACTCAGCCTGAGATGTAGGGACACTCCTGCTTCCGGTGTTCATTGCTGCAGGCCCCCTTTCTCCAGAAGGGTCGTTTTAGTTCCCTGTTGATGCTGCAGCAAATCATTTGTTTCAGCAAATGACTACGAATTTGATGGCTTAAAACAACGTAAATTGATTGTCTTACTGTTCTGGAGCCCAGAAGTCCGAAATCGGTCACTAGGCCAGAGCCAGGGCGTTGGCAGGGTGGCTCTGGGAGGTGGGGTGGGGGGGTCGGCTTTCCTTGCATTCTCCGGGTTCTGCAGCCGTCCATGTCCCTTGGCCCATGACCCTTTTCTCAAATCAGACCACCCCTTCCTTCCATGCCACACCCACTTTGACTCTTAACTCTTAATTATATCAGACCTGTGGGGAGCCGATATAGGATTAAACCTCGACCTGACCTGTGGGCAAAGTCACAAACAAGTCCCAGCTTAGAGGGCACAGTCCTCTTAGCATAATTAGGCTTGACCTTATGACGCTCCCTAGATCTTACCTGGGAAGCTAAGGGGCTGAGGGAAGTGCAGCAAGAACAAGAACAAAAACAAGTGAAACTCACAAGAACAGTGTAAACAAGTGAAACTCACAAGAACAGTATAACTTTGGTAACCACTACCTTGTTTACCTCTGACTATAAAAATAAAGGCTCAGTTTGCCCTGGGATCTTTCTCTGTGACTTCAGCTAGGCACAGGAAGATCCACGGAGACTAAAGAGAGCTAGAGAGTTCTGAACGCTGTCTTTGTGTAAAACATTCTTCACCGACTCCGTCCACACCTTTGGGAACCCCTGGACCCCCGGGCTGGATCTGGGTAATCTTGTCTCAAAACCTTCCCTTGATCCCATCTGCAAGGTCTCCTGGCCATATAAGTTAACACATTCACAGGTTCTAGATAGTAGGATGTGGACGTATTGGGGGGCTGTTTTGTAGCCCACTACAGGGGCCTGTGGAGGAACTGGTGCCGTGGACAGCGAAGGAGAGCCCTGAGCCCCACGGGGACCTGAAGGTTGGTGGCCCAGGAGCGGGGAAGCTAAACCAGACAGCGTCCTCAAAACTGGTCTGGCAAGGAGGGTTTTCTTGGGAAAGGGGGGGATTGCAAGGTGACATTTGGTAGCTTCTCTCCTTCCAAAATCATGTGATTTGAGTTCTTGGTCAGCAGCGGCTTCATGGTGTAGTTGAGAAGACTGCTTCTTCAGGTGCCTGCAGTTACGAGTGGTTCTGACATATGCTGGGAATACTCAGCTTGAATGTGCTGTGTGCTTATGACCTAATAGCGTGCCTGCCTCTAAAGATAGTGAGTGTTTCAGTGGTGGGGGAGGAGGTGTGCCTCTTTAGGCCTGGAGGGCAGCAGTTGGCTTCTCATCCTTGATAGAAACTCACCTGGCACCCCAAATTGAATTGAAGGGTATCTTAATTTTCCCTGCATTATCACCGCATCATTTGAGAGGGATTACCTTAAAACTTAAGTCCTTTGGGGGATTTGTGACATTAAAATGTTCCCTGCTGGCTCAGCTGGTGTGGCTCAACGGTTGAGTGATGATGACCTATGAACCAGGAGGTCACGGTTTGATTCCTGGTCAGGGCACATGCCCTGGTTGCGGGCTCAGTTGCCAGTAGGGGGTGTGCATGAGGCAGCTGATCAGTGATTCTCTCTCGTTATTGATATTTCTATCCCTCTCCCTTCCTCTCTCTGAAATTAATTAATTAATTAATTTTTTTTTTAATGTTCAGCATTAGCCAGACAGTAGGACTTGAGTTGAACACCGCCTCATTCTGAATGGAGCCCCTGTGCTGATGGCCTGGCCGTGCATGGTGTGGCTTCTGAAGATGGATATGGAGCCTGTCAGCCAGTGGAGGCTGCTGGCTGCCAGCTCAGTCCTTTTATGAGGTGTCCAGAGTCAGCTCCCCTGAGAGGAGGGGGCTGAGATGAGGTAACCTGGTCCTGCAGGTCAGCAGGGGAGGATGTGCCTTGGGGCGATGTGCCCAGCACTCTGATAATGCAGCTTTTGCTTTAATGCATCTGAAATGTGGATCATGCTATTAATTACTGCTGGACAAAAAGGGACCCGTGCAGCCGGCCTGCTTTCCCTCTGCACTTTTACACTTCCCCTTTGCTAGGCAGTGGCCAAAGGGCAGTGGGTTTTCCTGTCATCTGTCTTTTGTTTTAGCAGCAGTGGCTACTCAGCCTCCTGTGCTCATCAAGACAGAGGGGAAGGCATGGGGCCGGGTGCAGAGTCTTGAACTCTGTGTGGCATGTGGGTGTGGGATGGAGGTGGGGCGGCTTCCTTCCCCAGAGCTGGGCATTCTTCGCCGGCCGCTGAGGCTGTCTGTCTGGATGGCTCCTCTCAGCTACGGAGGGGCCTGTGAAGTGCTCCCTTCCCACGGGGCTGCACCTCTGTGGCTGCTGTAAATGGAAGTCCCGAGATGCCATGTCTTAAACGGGTGGCTCTGATTTCTGCTGCTGGCCCACTCCAGCCCCGGTGCCAGGGCGGAGAGTTTAGTAGCCAGAAGTGAGCTAATACCTTGTCCTTTGAGACATTCTGAATCTCTAAGCTTTGGTACTGCCACCTTTCCTTGCATAAAACGGTATAGATTTTAAGCAATAAACGACTACATTTTATGTTTTTCCATATTCAGGCTAGTATACTCATCCTTCATCCATATGGAATGACATTTTAAGAAATAGATGCGGTATTAAGTAACATCGTACTTGTATTCCCAGGAGAATGTAACTTGGTCGTGTTTGCAACTACACAGTGTGATCTGTGGTGTGTGCAGCTGTCTGTGTCCTGGCACCCTTCATAACAGCACACAGACCTTCCCAGGGGCAGAAGTTAGCAAGTGGGAAACGGGTTTCTCCAGAATGAAGGGTGGGGCAGAAATAGGTTTGCAGTTAGGAATATGCAAAACACAGTGTTCATTCTCGGATCATTATTTATTGATTATTGTACTATTTTCCATATGAACAACTGTAACCGCCCCCCCACCCCCATAAGTTGGAAAACTGATGAATGGAGTTGGTGTTTTCTTTTTTTCTTGATATTGCGAAGTTTGTGGGGAAGATGGAAGTGGACAGTGGCATAACGCTTAAAAATCACAAGTTAATTGACTTAATTTTGGATTGAAATTCATTTTAAGGAATAATGAGGAAGTCAGTCTGCAGCAACCCAGATGCACATTACGGAGCATTCCGAAGCCAGGAAAGGCTGGGTGTGGAGGTGGGGGAGGCAGAATTCTAGCATCTCCTCAGCTGCACATTCATGCCTTTCAGGTTTCAACATGGTGGCCTGATGGGAACTGCACTCAACTTTTTTTTTTTTTTTTACTCCTTCCTTTCCCTTGAAACTTTATTTCTCCTGAACTTGGAGGTTACAGAATTAAAGTTTATTTTTTCCTCCTCCCTTCTCTAGCCACAGATGTTCATCAATTTGGAGCCAAGTCTTGCTTAATGAAACCAAACTCAAGAAAGTATGGAAATTTACTCGGTCATATACTTAGACTATCTGGGATGATTTGATTCCATTTATCAAGAGATGGCTTTGCTTTTTAAATTAATTTTTAAAGAGGCAATACATGCCTGTAATAAAATTTTCAGAAGGTGCAGCAGAGGCTTCCTCCACCTCTCATCCTGCGCTGCTTGCCCCGCAGCCTCGCCGGTCCCCGGGTCACCTGCCGCTGGAGTGTTCCTCTAAGGCACCTGCTGGCTTAGCACCACACAGCATGCTATAAGCAGGTGTCTTTTTACGACTTAAACATGAAGTAGTGTTTTCTGCTTAAGTTTTTTCCCTTCGCCAGAGTTTCTTTACCTTCTTTCTGAGATGTCTTTAATATTAAACATATTAATGAAATCCACTTACTTGAGCATTAAAAAATATCCTCCCGAATCAGTGGAGTCAAAGAGGAAATGAAATTGCTGCTATAGAATCATTGGGAAATAGTGAGAACTCTGCAGATCTCAATGTATGGGTCACTGCCAAAGTGATATTCAGGGGCACATTCATAGCTTTTAAATCCTCTTGTTATTAAATAGGAAAAAATGAAAATAAATGAGTTAAGTATTCAGAGCTGTCTGCCTGTACTAAGAGCTATTTTTTTTTTGGGGGGGGGATCATAGAAATAGACCAGACCACTATCATGGAAAAGAGAAAATCCAACTGCATAAAACTAAAAATGAGTTTATGTGATTAAAAAGAGTAACAAATTCTAAATTATATTTGAAATAATTGTTTTATAATATAAAAATAAAATATAGTAACTTAAAACACCAAACTTTGAAAACCTGTGTGGATAAAGCTGTTTTAGGGAAATGACTCAGAAGTCTGAAACTTTAAATCAGGAACTAGAGATGAAACGGAACACTGAAAAAAATAACATTTCAACAAAGGGATCTGGATACACGCAGTTTAATGGATGATTTCTTTTAAACTTTGAGGGATAAAATAATTGCCTGCTAAATAAACTGTTTCAGAACTTAGAAAAAGACATAAAGCAATTCAGTTGATCTTACAAAGCTAGTACAACTCTGGGATCCAACATTTTGACAAAAGATTACACAAAAAGAAGACGGAAGACTGAGCTCAGGCATGAGTACAGATGCAAAAATGCCGAGTTAAACAGTTGCAGGTTGAATTTAGCAGTATTTTTTATTTTTTAAGAGCGAGACAGAGACAGAGATGGACATGGATTTGTTTGTCCACTTGCTTATGCATTCAGTGCATTCATTGGTTGATTCTTGTATGTGCCCTGACAGGGGATTGAACCTGCAACCTTGGTGTATCGGGATGACACTCCAACCACCTGAGCTACCTGGCCAGGGCCTCAGCAATATTTTAAAAAGAATCATGACCACAGAGGGTTTATCTCAGAAATGTTAAGAAAGGCTTAACATGAGAATGTCTGTTCCTCAAATACTTCACATAAGTAGAACAAAGAAGCAAAACATAATATATAACATATAAGGACGTGGTAATTTTCTACTCTTACTTCTAGTTTGCTTATAATTTTTGAAAACCAAGCTACAAAGTGATTGCATTACTTTGACAAAGAAACCAGCAGCCTCAACAGCTGGCGACTTAATGATGAACCATGAGAGACAGAATAATGAACTTGGGAACGAAACAAAGATTGCCAGTGTACTCATTTCTTTTTCCTGTCTTATTGAATTGTCTGGAATGTACAAACCAAAGTCAAATAATGGTTAAAAAGGAACAGCAGTAATTATTTGCAGATGTTATTGTCTTCCTAGAAGACCCAAGGCACAGTTAAATTGAATTAAGTACACAGTTCAGTTACAAAGTAAAATTTCAAAAATCATTAGCTTTCTCATATACTAAAACAGCTTGGTTAGAAACTATTATAGAGACCACTCAATGGAATGGAACCAAATAGAAATGTGTCTGGTGAAAGTAGCATTTCAAATAAGTGAGAGGAATTAAAATGGTAACAGCTCACATTTTTCAGTCCTTCTAAGTGCCAGGCATTATACTAAACACCTCTATATGAACTTATTTCATCCTCACAAGAACTGTATGAGGTGTACGCTATGAGTAATTCCATGTAGTGATGTTCAGAGAGTTTAGGTATTTGCTCAGAGTCACCCAGACTGGAACACCGATCCAATTGCCAGCAAAACCAGTGGTCTGTGTCATTGTGCTTTCCTGCCTGTAGTATTATACAACATTATGTATTATGCAATCATATAGTAAATGGTTGTAGGATAGTTAGATGACCAAGTAAGGAAAAGATGAAGTTAGAGCCATTTCTCATAGTATATATTACCATAAATTACTAGATGAATTAGGTAAAACTAAAACTGAAATCACAGAGGAACTAGAACTAGAAGAAGGTATAGGTTAATATTAATGTGACTAGGGAGCAGAAAGATGCCTAATTTTTCTAATGAAGAAATCATAACTGAAAAGACTGATTTTACTACATTAAAAAAAATTCAGTATGCTGGGCACTAATAGCACACTTTAAACACACATGACAAACTTGGAAAATATGTTGCCAACACATGTAATTGACAGAGATTGTCCTAAGTATCCTTAATATATAAAGAGTTCTTAAAATCAATGATAAACGTAGCAGAAAAATGAGCCAGGAATACAAATGAGCAACTCATACGAAGAATAAATTCAGACTGCCCATATGAAGAGCCAGGTGATAAATAGCTCTTTGTTGAGTTGCTTTTTTTTTTCTTCAACGAATGTGCGAGTGTGTGTGTGTGTGTGTGTGTATACATACCCTGTTATAGTGAGGAAGTAGAAAAATTGGTGAGCCCTTTCTGGAGAGTAGTGTATCATTGTGTATCAAAAAGCTTTAAAATAAGGTTTATTTGAATTTGTAGCTTGTCCCACCATAAATTTCATAAATTACTCTGTTCTCTCTTTTCCATTTTTACCATAGTCTATGCCACCTAGTAAAACACTATAATTTTAAAATTTATTTTCCTTGCTTGTCTCTCATACTAGAATATAAGCTTCGCAAGGGCAGGGATCTTTGTATTTTTCACTAATTTATCCTTAATATCTGCAACAGGACTGGGGATCCAGTATCTTCATTTATAATAAAGATATCAATTGTGCATAAGACATTTATGAATATTTTCATTACAGACATTTGTATTAGTGAAAAAATGGCAACAGTGTAAATTTCTCACAAGGGATTGATTTAAACTGTGGTGCATCCATATGGCAGGTTCTTGTGTGGCTTTTCCAAACTCCCATCTCATGGTTATGGATGTGGGGAAGCCGTAATGTTAAATTCAATGAAAGGAGGTTGTGTGTATTATAGGACTTCAGTTTATTTTTAAAAACATGCATTGACCAGCCTGTGTGGCACAATGGTTGAGCACCAACCTATGAGCCAGGAGGTCATGGTTCAGTCCCCTGTCAAAGCACATGACTAGGTTGTGAGCTTGATCCCTGTTGGGGGGGGGGAGGGTCTTGTGCAGGAGGCAGCCAATTGATGTTTCTCTCTCGTAATTGATATTTATATCTATCTCTCCCATGTCTCTGAAATCAATTAAAAATATTTTAAAAACCATCCGTCCGTAAAGTGAGAGAGGCTAAAGGATTCCTATAACAGAGTATTATCTGAGTGGTTATTTGCAGGTGGTGGAAGTGCGGGCGACATTAATACTTTGTTTTCTGAACTCTGAGTAGGAAGTAGCTATTTCCATCATAATATAAAGTACAAGTGTCCAACAGTGAGAGTGTAGAGTCACTTGAATAGCACTTGTCTGTGGCTACTTCTGGAAGACTTTTGGAGATTATTCAATCTTGTGAATTAGCGAGAGCCTAATTAAAAAAAAAAATCAGCAAGAATGCTTCACAGAATGTCCTCAGGCTACTTAGTCTTAATTATTTATGATCTTTACTGTAAGTGTCTAGAGTCTGTGTTTGTAAAAATAATAGAACTCTTAGTGATGTACAAGCTTGTGGAACCCTCTAGGAGATGCAAGAACACCTCTGCCCACTTAGCTTTCTGGATGGAAATGTATTGTAAACTTAGGTTTCATAGAATCTAAAGTAAACTTAGGTTGGACCTCAACATAAGCCAAGGATGAGGGTTTTCAGCTCTCATGTTAACCAAGGGGCAGAGTATTTACCTGTGGTGCCCCATGGCTGTGAGGAAGGACTTTGGGGGACAGATGTAGGAGAAGCTGCCAGCTTGGAGGGGAGATAGATGTCAAGGTGGGGGGTGGCCACCACAGAATATCACAGCAGAGTGCCAGGGGGGCAGGTTGGAGTCACTGATGGAATTTTCCTGGCCAGCAAAGCAGAAGTAATTTTAACACATTGGGGCTGAACTTCCCCAGATCCCTAAGGAGTCGTGTGTGATGTTGGCTAGCATTTGAGCTCCCTCACTGCTATTTTGACTGTACCAAGGTAAGTCTCAGTTTCTTTTCCTGTAGAAGGAGAAGAGTAAACTAGACTGTCACCAGCTCTTCACTCTTCCTTCAGCTCTGTCATTCTGAATGAATCCAGTTTCTGTTTGTTTGAAGCCATGTTTCTGAGGTTCTCGTGTGAATCTGTGATGAGGGACAGGTCCAGTGTGTATTGTCACTGCACAGCTCCATGGACCAAAATGTGAGCTAGGTTACTCAAGTTGCACGGTGAGGGGAAGCAGCCATGAAGGACCAGTCTGGCCTGAGAATCCCAGCTCTGCCATTTAATGGCCCAAATCTTGTTTTCGTTTGTAAGATAGAAGGATGCTTTAGTTACCTACTGCTGCATAACAAATTAAACCCTACACGTTGTGGCTTAAAACAGCAAACCTTTAGTTAGTTTCTGTGGATCAGGAATCTGAGTGTGGCGTAACTGTCCTCTGGCCTGGGCTGAGGTCTCATCCGAAGGCTCCACTGGGTAAGGGCAGGAGCCTGAGCTCATCCACGTAATTGCTGGCAGGATTCACTTCCTCGAGGGTTGTTGGATCAGGGGCCTCTGTTCCTTGCTGGCAGGAGGCTGTAGTCAGTTGCTTGCCATGGGGACCTCTCTGTAGAGCAGCGCCCGACATGGCTCTTGGCTTCCACTGGGGAGAGAGAGGGTTGTGCAGAAGGCTGAGACTACAGTCTCTTTGTAACCAGTGACCTGTTCTATTTGTGGACTGCTGGTTAGAAGTGAGTCACTGTGCACAGCCCACTCTGAAGGGAGGGGATTGCACAGGGATGTGAGTGCCAGGGGGTGGGATGAGAGGGGACTGCCCACCCGGGTTGTGAGGACTGAGAGAGGTGGTGGTTTGTTCAAGTTCGGGAACGTCTTAGATGATCAGTGTTAGTCCCTACCCCCAGGCCTACTCCTGGTTTGAAAACTGCTTTTCTGAAGGACACTGTGGGTTTGAGCCAGTTGGAATGAGGGGGAGGTGGGGTCTCCCTGCACATTTAATATCCACTGTTTTCTTACACTTATGCCTTGAAGTGTCTGTGGGCCAGTCTCTTAGACCCTCGACTCCTCACGGTGCGGGCTGGGTGTGGCACCTCTAGCGTAATTTGAGAGGGAAATGGGTGTTTGGCCGGAGAAAACGTCCAGCGCATGTTTCCATGGGTTAGGCAGCTATTCAGGGAAACGCCCCGGAGCTCCTAGGAGCCCATGGGCCTACACACGGCAGCCTCTGATGCTGCCCCTTTTTGTTCCTGAATGCCCACCACCTATGAAGTCGCAGAGGCCTGCCTGGCACGGCTCTGGTTGGGGACACTCCAGTGGGCCGAGCTGGGTGCCAGACATTGCCACAGCCCTCGGAAATGAGTAAGAAAAAATTTTAAAGCAAAGCCCTCCCCCTAGAACAAGCTGAGCTTTGTGCAGGACGGGCTCCAAATATGAAAAGACCATTGTTCCCCGATGGCTTTTTAATTAATGCTCACCACTCACACCCATCAGCTCGCCAAGAAGAGCCGCCTCCTTCCTTCCTCTCCCCGAATGCTCTTCAGCCCGCTCCTCTCCCCATCGCCTGGGGACAGGTCGAGGGACCCTCGGGATGGGAGGATGCTACGGACAGTGTGGGCAGAGAGTGGCTCCTCCTCCTTGCTCCTGCCTGGCTTAGTGGGGAGCCCTCCACCTGTTGGAGGGCAGCCCTCTGTACTTCCATGTTCAGGAGCCAGGCCTGTCCCCTGGGGGCTCCTGGAACAGAACCCGGCCTCAGCCTGTTCCAGTCCTTTCTCCCAAGCTCTGTGCGCACCTTCTCTTGCCCGGAGCCGGAGCAGTGAGCAAGAAGTGAGCTGTTTTCTGTGTGTTTTGGATTCCCCAGGTTCTGCTGCTCTTAGGGCTGAGGAGCCCTTTAACTTTCCAATGTCACTCTCCAGATCAAATCCTCTACGCTTCCGGATAGGGCCTGTGTAAATGCAGGGACGGGGGCTGACTTAGGGGGTGCCTCTGGGATGATGTGTAATGGGCTCCACGGGACCCCGTGCTGTGCTGCCCTGACATTGGCAGGCTTGCTGTCCCAGAGCCGTGCTCACTGCCCTTGCAGAATGGGGTGGGGAGGCATGTGGGGCTCCGTGCTTTGGACAGATGCGTCACCTCTGGGGTATGTATGGTACTTAAAGTGACTTTGTGCCACTCCTGCACAGACTTAGGCTGAGCCTGCAGTTTTCTGGGTAACAGTTGCTGAGAACACGGTCTCAACATTTTGTCTTTCTTGAAAAAAACTTTTTCTGTTCTCAGCAACTCCCAGATCTGTGGATTTGCCCTGCGTCCATTTGTGTGAGACCAGGGCAGAAATACTTCAGGGTGAGTTTTGAGTTTGAAATGGAGTCAGTCCCAGAACACACCAACCCAGAGACACTGGATGTGGCCACCACAGAGTTAACTCCGCGTCATTGTGAGTATGAGAATTTTAAGTGACAGGGTTGTGAGGGTTTTAAATTAAGAAACCCTGTGGGTCTAGTTGAATGGTGGGCGAGCCCTGGAAAGAATATCCGATGGACCAGATAAGTTGTCCATGATTGCTTGAATATCTGTTTGCTCCGGGCCCAGCCAGCTTAACTTCTTGACATGTCACCCAAATATAATTGCAAGTGCCGTGGGAAAGAATCTTGAGTAGGGGCGAGTTGTGTGAAGCCCGGGAGTGGGAAAAACAAGCATGAACTGCTACAGCGAGGCCGGGTTAGAGTCGAGTTTTAGGTTCTCATCGGCAGAGGAAGACAGCCGCTCAGATGGCTGGAGTTTGGTAGCCACCAGCCCCACATGGTTTCTGAACACTGGAGATGCGGCCGGTCTGCATTGAGCTGTTCTGCGAGTGGAAGACACACAGGCTTCCCAAGGCTAAGGAAACCTAAAATTACATACATGGCTCCCCTTTAAGAGGAAGGATTTAGATCCAGGAGCTACCCAAGGGGGACCCAAAGATGTGCTGGTTATGGTTCTTGGACAGCGGACTTTCTGGAAAGTCAAACTTGGCTGCAGTAGGGAGTATGGTGAATAACGCCACGGGGGACAGTCTGTGTTTGTTTTTTGGATTAACCCAGAAATGCGTCCAATGGTGTCCCTCTGGCTGTGCTCTGGCTGTGAAGTGGCCAGGAGAATGAGTGGCCGCACATAGTGGGGGACCCGAGTGCCATGAGATGATGCACAGAGGCCACAGGGCCTCACCCTGGCGAGCCCCGGGGGAAGGAGGGTTTCTCAAGAGCTGGAGCAGCCCTCCAGGGTGAAGTCCTCTTGCTCAATGGCCAGACCACTTAGGGAAGATGGCTGTTGCTCAAATGGACCTCTGGACCTTCTGAATCCAATCATTCCAGTTACACAGGCCCACGGGCAAGACAGCACTGTTTATTTCTTCAGTGGTATGAAGATTTTACCCCACGGTCATTGGCGGGAGCAATAGGGCAGTTCCACACAGAACCTGTTTGGGAAGGTGTGCCTCTACGTAAAGCAGAGTTAGATTTCTGATTCTGATTTCCTTTCTCAGGTGGGTTTTGGGGGGCGTCTCTTTGTGAGGGACCCAATGTTTCTCCTTCAAGAACACTAGGTCTCCTGCCCAGGGAGAGGCTGGGAGGCAACGTAGAATACCCAGCCTCACGATTGGCTTGTACCAGCTTAGAGGTCAGGAGCTCACTATACTAGTTGTAAGTAGTACTAAGAGAGCTAGCAAGACAAGATTGATCTTAAGCTGGGTTTAAGTTTGTCTTGTGATTCTACATCCAGAGTACTGGTCAGACCAGTCTGTATCTGGCTGGTCCTTATCAATAAAGTAAACTTAACTCTGTGCCCAGAAACAGCCTCTAGCATCTGGCAGCTTAGGTTTACCCGGTGAAACTACCTTGCGACTGTGGTTGGCATCTCACGAGGGCAGCGCCTGTAGATGTGAGACGTCCGGCCATTTCTGCACAGAGAAAGAGCCACAGGCCTTATCTGTAAGGAAGCCATGTCTAGTTGGACTAATAATTGTCCACATTTAGGGGCTTAGCTATAGAACAGCCTATGAAGAAGTATTCACAGTTATGAGGCAGGCAGGGAGAGAGCACAGTGCCTCTTGTACAGAAAATGTAGAAATTTCCGAGCCTAAGGGCTTTGGCTGCCGGAATAATCCCCACGTTTATTTGTGTTTTCAGTTTGCACTGTTCTCATCGGACCCTCTTAACAGTCTCAGAGGTCGCTTGGTCAGACCACGTGGTGCCTGTGTTGATGGTGAGCTGTCAGCCCTGTGAAGTTATGTGATTCACCCCAGGTCATGCAGCCGGCGAGTGCGGGGCTCAGTGTGGGGTTTGGGGGCCGCTGCACACCAGGCCACATGTTTCTGCAGAAGCCTGGAGAGCTCTGAAGACTGACTGATAGCCGCAGTGTGTTTCCTATTAGAGGAATTTGGGGGCTGGCCTTGGGGTGAGGACTAGGAAAGCTGTAGTTGTGGATACGATTGGAGGGACAGAGAAGGTGTCCATCAGAGAGGTTTGTGCCAACAGTTTAATTTCCTTTATTTCAGGACTGGAAGTTATTTAAATTACTTTATAGACTTCCTGTTTCCTTGCAAGAGCTCATTAAGCCCAGGCTGAATAGCCGCATGGCCATAATGGAGAGCTGGCCCCGCAGTTCCCATTCCATCCTCTAGGGCACGCCGATTGGAGCCGCCCTTGCTGAGGATGGAGGAGAGTTTGGGGTGCCTGTGGATGGTGACCCTTTTCATGGATGTCCCAGTATGACTTGGCATTTATGGTCTTCCTCAAGGATAAAGAGTTACCTAGTCCTCTGGATTCTGTAGACTGTGGACTTTTGGGGACTCATTAATTTCACTGTTATGTAATGGGGAAGAGGCAGCCACATTTCATCTGGCCATGGGACCAGGAACCCTGCCTACCTTTTTGGTGATTAGAGTGCAGCCTTGGACTAGCTGTAGCCCGAGAAGTCAACGCCTATCCAGTGATGGCGAACCTTTTGAGCTCGGCGTGTCAGCATTTTGAAAAACCCTAACTTAACTCTGGTGCCGTGTCACATATAGAAATTTTTTGATCTTTGCAACCATAGTAAAAGAAAGATTTATATTTTTGATATTTATTTTATATATTTAAATGCCGTTTAACAAAGAAAAATCAACCAAAAAAATGAGTTTGCGTGTCACCTCTGACACGTGTGTCATAGGCTCGCCATCACTGGCCTATGCCGTGAAGTCTGAGTGCTTCCCAGGGATTAGGACCCGTGTTGGTGTAAATGTGGATGACCTCAGCGCTCTCTTTTGCTGGTGGGAAGGTTTTGAGACAGGGTTCCAGAAGCGCACTGCAGCTGGTGAACCCCGCCCAAAGGCAGTTCCTGAAGAGGTGTGCATTTGACTAGATAGTTTACCTTTCAACTTGCCAAGAAAGCCATTTTGGGTGACCAGGAAACACTCCCTTTTGCATCTGTAATTGCTCCATCAGCGGGGTGGCTGCCTTGCAGTCAGGGCTGAGTTTGTTGCAGATGCTGATTAGAAATCAGAGCGCCAACCAGCAGGTGCTGGGAGGGAACAGGGATGGTGGCAACGTGGAGAAGCTGTCGCCAGATCGGGAGACCCACGCAGCTTCGTGCCACCACCTGGGGAAGGAGAGGCAGGAGAGATCGGATAAGCGAAGCTGCCACGGCCAGGCCTTGCTGGCCTTTTATTCCCTGCTTTTCGTTTCTGGTCCGCACTCTCTTTCACTTCGGTGCTCAGTGCATACTCGGTTCTAGCTGGTCCAGAAGGTCTGGGGGAGCCCCACACTTGGGAGCTGGGGAGGGGCTGCATTCCTTACTCTAATAGGCAGATGAGAATCTTTCTAGAGATGGAGGTCATGCAGCAACTTAAACGTAACCTGCGTCAGACTCACATGTTTTGGTGAACGCTGAGTCTTAAATATTCATTTACAACGTTCAAGTCTGTAATTTCTTCATAAAGAATTCTAAAATAATAAAGATGACCTGGTAGGCGAAATTCACTTGTGTTTTCTAAAAGCTTTTGATAAGGTCCCTCATAAAAGATTGAGAGAACAAAACCGCAGTGTGGCGTAAAGTCCTTGTTGTGGATTAAAAAGTGATTAAGTGATAGGGAGCAGCAGCATTCTGGTGGAGACCCGCTGCTTGTCTCGGGGAGAGGTTAATAGAAAGGGGTGTCTGAGGACTCTCTCGTCGGGGCCGGAGTTACTAAGTCTATTAATTGTTTGGAGAAGGAAATGGAGGGTGAATTAGTGCAGTCGGCTGCCGCTGCCCTCCTTTTTGCCATGGCTTCTCTGCAGCCTTGTAAGTGCGTTGGCGGAGGAAGTGACGTCTGGGGAGGCCGACAGTGCAGCTCAGGTCGCCAGAACGTCGACTCCACGCGGGGAAGATACAGTGGCCCCTGAGCTTGCTGCTCTGTTGAGGAAAGAGATTCAGGGGTTACCATGGGTGACTGCAGTTCAGTGACGTGGTCTTTCTGAGGACACAGCAGACAGCAGAAATTGGGGTGGGGCAGAGCGGAAAAATAAAGGGTTCCTTAGGAAGGACGAATGGTGCCTCCGTGCTCTCAGCTGTTCCCCTGACCTGCTGCACAGGAAGGAGGGACAGTTCTTAGTCTTTCTGACCCTGTTCTCTACTTTCACAGTCATGACGAGGGCAGTCTGCTGTACACGTTACAGACATGTGCGGGCAGCTAGTAAAGGTGGCCTGTCGGACGGATCTGTTTGAATGACCAAAGAGGTCCTTCAGGGTCCACCACACCGCATCTTGAAGTTTCTAAGTTCAAGGTGTGGTGTCTACCCTGTTTGGGGAGAGGAGTGGTTTGAGGTGAGCAGACCAGAGTGGTGTCCTTGTGCGTGGGGCGGAGGGGAGAGGGGGAAAGGGAGGGGCAGCAGCAGTGGAGCCCTCACTGCCCACCCTCCTGGTCTGCATTTCTCTTGGCTGCCTCTCTAATTCTCCTTGCCTTGTGCCTCCAGTGGCTGAAATGCAAGTTTTCTGTGCATGGCCATTCGCCTGGAGGGCCTGTGCCTTCCTGAATGGGCTCTGACCAAGGAGCCAAGGATTTCTTTCTTGGCCCCTCTCCTTTATTTACTAATTTCCTTTTGTAGCTGTCTGTCTCCTTATCCGGGTCCCACTTTAATTAAGACCTGGAAAAGTGCTGGCCTCCCTCAGAAATGTTGCTGAGTCCCTCCTTTTGGCCTGGAGCAGATGCCTCTGTGTGGGTTGGGGTCCCCCCCTCCCCCAGGGCCCCCCTGGGGAATTTTTGCAATCTTGGTCCAGCATAGTTAGAAGCGGCAATTACTACTCGGTCGCTGATTACCCGGCCTAACATTCTATCAGTTTACAGGGAGCTTGGAGCCTGTCTTGCGATGGCTGCACCAGGAAGAAGGCATTAACGGGGGGGGGGGCTGGGGAGCCGGCTCCGGCAGGGTCCTTGTGGGGGATGGGAGAGGGAGAAGTGCTGTTGATGACTACAGGGGTCACGGAAGCTGATAACCCTCCTCACAGCCTTGCTCAGAAAGTCTGGAGGAAGGGGCGGCCCTTCATTGTGAGGCTTTGCTTAGAGAGGGCGAGAGAGACACAGAAAGGAAACCAGGCCCTGTGCGTTGGCGACTTAATGGTTGACTCTGTTAGAAAGATCGATCAGCCACAGGCTCTGAGAGGGGGTGCAGGGTTTAAGGGAGACCCCCACCCGAACATGGGGTGCCCTTTTTGTTGTATCTTTTTTACCACCTGTACTATACTCGCTTAATTTTTGTTTTCTTTTCCTGGGCTTCCCTGTTAAAACCATAAATACCTGCTCTAACATCACCCCAAGCAGTGATATCTGAGGAATCTCTCAGGTTTGGGCTGGTTGTATTGGCTCAAATAAACATTAAATAGATAACGATTTGACTTTAAAATGTTCACCTGTCACCTAAATCATCCAGCCTGTGGCCAGTGCTGCTTGCAGGACGTGCTGGAAAATTATGGTGGAAAAGACACTAAACTGGAAGTGTGAGTCCCTGTCTTCAAGTCCAGCCCAGCTCTCTCATGCCAGGTGTGACTGCGGGTGAGTCCCCCGCTTCTCTGAGCCCTAAAACGAGGATGCGATCTTTTGTTAGATATATGCACAAAAAAATGAGCATGTTCGTTCTCTCTCTCTCTCTCTCTCTCTCTCTCTCTCTCTCTCTCAATATTAACAGCGAACACTTATTAAGCATCTACTGTGCTAAATACTTCACTGTCTTATAAATCCTTACAACCATATGGGGCAAATATAATCGCTTTCTACGCCCATTACATGTCTAGTGAACCCAAAGTAGGTTAGCAACAACCTGCAACTTTTAAATGGCCTCCGTGCTGGGATGCTAGCCCAGGGTACGCGTGTAGGTTTTTGTTACTGACCCACTTCAAGGTGTTGGGTTAGTGCCTCTCCGCTCTCGGCCCGTTGGGTGCAGCGCTAGAAAAAATCCCCTGATGTGGGGAGGCCTGGAAAGAAAAGGGTGTCCTGCTCCTCGCGGGAGGATCTCCGAATTCCCTCAGCAGCCCAGCACGGTCCTCAGTGCTCAATTCCCGCCGTCCACGGGGCCCCTCACAGGTTGGGACAGGCCTGGGCTTCACCATAGCTCTCCCCTCCCACCCTTTCCAATCGGTGAGATCAGTATGCGGTTGATGGGGGCCTGGAAGGCAGGGGTACGATGTGTAACATTGATAAAGTTCCTGCAGCCTGAGCTTCGGAGCAGTTTCAGAACTCCCTGTTCGATCTTCTAACTGATAGACCTCGTCTCACTGGCATCTGAAGCTCTGACATTGCAGGACCCAGGAGGACACGGAGTCATCCTGACCCTCCGGAGTGGCCGGGGGACGGCGCTGGGAGGTTTCGTGTGTGCCCCACCGCCACCTGAAATTGGCACACTCTGGTGGTGGTGGTGGTGGTGGTGGGGCAGGGGGTCGGGGAGGGGGTTGCTCCTTGGACTGGCTGAGTCTGACACGGGCCCAGACCTAGCACTTTCGGATTTGTGTAACAAATGTACAGAAAGGAAAACACTGTTATTTTATTTTTTTAAATATATTTTATTGATTTTTTTATAGAGAGACAGGGAGAGGGATAGAGAGTTAGAAACATTGATGAGAGAGAAACATCCATCAGCTGCCTCCTGCACACCTCCTACTAAGGATGTGCCCACAACCCAGGTACATGCCCTTGATCGGAATCAAACCTGGGACCTTTCAACCTTTCAGTCTGCAGGCCGCGACGCTCTATCCCCTGAGCCAAACCGGTTAGGGCAGTGGTCGGCAAACTCATTAGTCAAAAGAGCCAAATATCAACAGTACAACGATTGAAATTTCTTTTGAGAGCCAAATGTTTTAAACTTAAACTATATAGGTAGGTACGTACATTGTTATTAGGGTACTCCTAAGGCTTAGGAAGAGCCACATTCAAGGGGCCAAAGAACCGCACGTGGCTCGCGAGCCGCAGTGTGCCGACCACTGGGTTAGGGCCACACTGTTATTTTATAAGTCAGGGAAGTTTGGCTGAGCAGCCCGGTGAATGGAAGAGGAAGGTTTTTGGCGATAAACTCCCGATTCCTCTTCTGTTCCCTCCCCGAGCCAGAGAATCTTGTGCGTGAAACACGCTCTCCAAAACGATTTTACTGAACTTGCACCCCCTGGGTGCTGACTAACATGACTTCCCCTCATATAACTTCACGTTCTTGTAATTAACATATAATTTGATACCTGGAAATCCATGCTGGGTGGAGCTGGAAAGAATTACTCAGCTCCTAGCAATTCAGACTCTTGGGTTATAGAACTCCGTGTGCCGAGTCCTGTTCTCCTGTTACTGCTAACTCGTTTTGCCAGTATCCCCGCTGCTACTTCTTCCTTCTGTCCTGCGAGGATGCGTGAAATCACGACACAGTAGGTTTTTATCACTCAAGCAGCTGAAAGGGTGTTGGCTTCTGCACGTGGGCTGCCTGCTTCTCTGGTACTTGGCTCTTTGCTTTCTTCTCCTATGGCTGGAGGGGTTGGATGGTGTCATAGTTTATTTCACTTCCTGCTTCTGCGTCAAAGCGAGGCCACCAGTATTTTTTTTTAAATGCAGTAATTATCAGGGCAGAATAAAAACGAAAAACTGGGGCAATTCTTCCATTGAAATTTGGAGCGAATGCCAGTGGTTATAAGTTTAGTTAAGGAAATTATCCATTGTGTCGGCACATGTATTAAGGTGGGGTGACCATAGTTCTTATCCTATGTGATACCTGCTCATGGAAAGATGTGAAGGCTGGGCGAACTCTGACCCAGAGCTGAGAGTCAGCAGAGTTAAAAGCCAATCAGGATATCTTGAAAGTAAATCGGAATGTCCACATGTTTTGAAAGAGGACGTGAAGAGCAGTTCAGATGGAAAGCTGTATGTGATGTGAACTCAGAGGAAGGAGAGTGACTTCCGTAAGCAGCGATGGCAGGTGGGTTCTGGCTCGCACACCGACTCTCCGCAGTCACGGCTTCCTGACCCAGTGGACAGGGACGGAGCCACAGTCCCGCCCAGGCCGAGCATGCCGTCCTCAGTGGGCTGTGGACAAGGTAGGCGTGCGCAAGAGGAGCGCGGACGCTGGGCACGTGTTCCCAGCCATGGCTCGTGCTTGTGCTTTCAGGGTCTGAGACCTTGACTTTGGAAAGCTTCTAAATTTGTTCCTAGCGGGTTGATTTATTTTGTTGAGGTCAAATTAGAGCTAATGGCCCTAATGGTTTACAATGCTCCTAAATGGTTCTTAGCACTTAGGCAGGCTTGCCCGGCCAGTGTGGGCAAACTTCCAAGTGTGGACCATGTCATTCTGAGGGTATATGTTTGGTTGAAGTTACTGTTGAGAGTACAGCGTGTATGTGTAGGTCGGTTAAAAGGCACCAGCAGAATTAGTCACACTTAATGTTCAACTCTGTCTTGGTACCAGGTCCAGGGGCGTGTTGGGGAACGTGGACCCCGTGGGCATGCAGCTCGCAGTTTTGCTGCTGGTGATCGTATGTCGTTTGCCACTTGGCCGAGGCGTGTGCTGCTGGTGAGATGCAGCAGCGGGGAAGCCTCAGCTTTCCTCTGGCTGTTCCTGGTTGCCAGGTAGCTCCTGTGAGAGCAGGTACCCAGGTTAAATGAATCTCAGCGCATGCCTTCCAGCCACGCTGTGGTGTCTGGGAGTTCATGGCAAGGTCTTTGGCAAGGGGATCCCACTCCATAAAAAACTGGCTCCGGTCTCCTGATTTCTGAGCGATTGGGAGTAGGCAGAGCAGACAGGTGTCTGCAGAGGAGCTGCGTGTCTCTACAGGTCCACAGAATTAACCCACGTGCACAGGCGGGCTCTGTGGGCAGTGACCTCCAGGGCTGCTGGGTGCAGCTGAAAGCGGGGAGCGGCGGGAGGGCAGGGACTCTGCTCCCTAAACTGAGGTGGTGGTGCAAGGGGCATTGGTTAACGATTTCTCCATGCTTTGATGGGGGGAGAAGCTGTCTCCAAAGGCGTCTTTCTTTGGCCCATCAATTTTCAGAGTAGCACCCCCAAAGTTGCAAATGTGGTTTTGAAGGCCAAGTCCAGTCAAATTCTATTATGGGTGAAATCCTATTGGTTGCCGTGGATTGAGCCAGAGCAATGGAGGGTTGAGTGAGGGATGGGGGCTTCGCCTTCTGATGGCTAATGGAATGGCTACTTGGCTCTCAGAACTTGGGTTCCCTTTTCCCCTCCTGTATACTCTGAAAACACGCTTTCAGTATGTTTGCATGCTTTGCAGTCCCGAAGCTACTGTACTTATCATTCTCAGACCCAATGGATTTTCCCTTGAGCGGTTTGAAGAACATAGCGCTACCTAAGTGATGCCTACCTCTTACTGAGAAAAATCTCCATTCATGCGGTTCATCTTGAAAATATCACAGTCGTCGTGAACAGTGCTGTTCATTCAAAGACTTGGGTCTCAAGGCAGATAGGTGGCTGTGTTGGTGACCAGGAAGGAGTCTTTTCCACTGTTAACAAAATTGAGCTGGTGCATTGGGCCTGATAAAACGCAAGACATGAGCCCAGTGTAGCAGCCAAAGTCGCCATGGAGCGGTGTCGGTGGAAATGCTTGACCACGTTCAGTCCATGGCCACCAAGTTCTCCAGAGAAGTTTTAATTACAAACCATGGCGGTGTGGTTTTTCAAATGTGTTACAACAAATGGATGTCAGCCCAAGTAGCCCTCAGCCCCCTCCATCAATAAAACCCCATAATTATCACATGGTGGGCTCCAAAGAGGAAGTCTCAACGCCCTGAGTGTCTAGTCGGCTGCGCTTCCGGCCTCCCTTTCCTGGAGTGGGAGGCAGGGAGAGGGTGTTGAAGGACAGCCCTTCCTCAGAGGTCCTGGGAGTGATGATGCACCCTGGACAGGCGCTGTTGCTGTCCCAGGGAGGGACATGCCAGTAGCCTGGAGGGTCAGGTCTGCTTTTCGGTGGGGGGCCAGGGGTGGGAGTTTGGGGGTGGGAGGATGGTTGAAATGGAAGACCTTGAAATGGCAAATCTTTATTAGTTTTGTAAACAGCTTTAGGAAGCGCTGGGAGCATCTTGCAGGGACCCTGCAATTATCATAATAAACAGTTTTATCATCTGCTTGGCAATCAATATTGCGGCTTATGCTGCTTTAGTATCTCAGTGGTATTGATTACCTTAACAACTGTGCTGCGGTCAGCTTCCATTAACCCCTGCTCTGCCGCGGGCTCGAGTCTCCCATGGTTGGATGGGAGACTGTTCTGGTCCCAGCCCAGGCAAGCGCTGGGATTTGACGGCTGGCCAGAGAGTCAAGCACAGCTTTTATCTCAAGATACCCAGCAGAAGAAAGGGTTTTAAACAGGGAATCTGGAAGCTAATGCAACTTTTTAAAGGCTTCCCCCCCCCCCCCTTTGGGGAGACAGTGTATAAAACAATTACAGCAGTGGGGTTTCAACTGTGACTCAGGAATTTGAACGTTAAGAGGGAAAATTCTGATTCTTGTCTGGGCTCTGTCCAGTGTTGTTCTCAGCTCCACCTCCACCCTCCCCGGGGGAAACGGACATGTGTGGAGTTGAATGGTGGATGCCGCGCTGAACGCCCTTATGCAACAGGAATTCCTGGGACTCTTCAAGCATTAGTTTTACGATCCACATTTTACTTTTAGAGAGAAACCACTTATTCAGGGACATCTAGTTCCCGGATTCAGGTTCTTCTGGCCCAGCCAGTGCCTGAAGTGAAATGGCCCATCCTGAGAGGAGGGAATGCTGGAGATAGATGGTGGTGCCGCTGTAGATTCTATCACTCTCACTGGCTGCCCTGTCTCTGGTCTGATTGCTGTTTACATTCCCCTTTTCTCCTGATGAAACAAAGGCAACGAGGACACTCTGCTCTAGGGAGCACTGATGGGACTCCCCAGACCAACCAGTAGTCAGGGATGAGATAGTAGTGACAGTCATTCAGAAACTTGCAGGATGAGATCTTGCCAGCAGTAAGGGTGGTGGTGGTGGTGGTGGTGGTGGTGGTGTGTTGACTTTCCATTTTTTCCCTCTTTTAACTGCCTTCTTTTGTTTTGTTTTAAATGAGAAATATAGGTGTGTATGCACATGAATATGTGAGGTTGGGGGAGGGGTGAGGTTGCACACATATCCAGTGGCTTAACCCCCCTGGCGCCCTTTTAGTGAAGACTGTCATGGAGTCTTCAACATTGCACACCCAACAGCACAGGTGCTGTTCAACCTGAGTGGCAAGGACCTCTAATGGGAAGCCAGCTACCATAGTCTAGAGTTAGTTTTTAACCGTTGATGAGTTTTATGGAGTCACTGGGGAGTGGAGGAAAGGAAAAGGAGGAGGGAAGGCGTTGGAAAGGGAGAAGGAGACAGTAGCTGGACTAGAAGGAGAGTGAGTTGTGCTGGCAGCTGCCACTTTCCTATCCTTCTTGCCAGGCTGCAGCCTTGGGCCTCCTGGTCCCTCGTGGCTGCCCCAGAGGAGCCAGGAGTGGAAGTCTATCAGAGAGGGAGGGGGCTGGTAGGTACGTGATGAAGGCAAGAGCCACAGCCTGAGCTTGGAGAAGTGCAAGGGGTCGCAGGTGTATGGGATTCCTGGCCATGGGATGCGAGCCCCAACAGGGTAAGAGTCTATAGAGAGAGGGTCAAGAAGCCAGCCCACAGAGTCTGGACAGCGAGGTGTAAGGCTGTAGGATCCATCCGGTGAGGCCTCGGCCAGTAAGAGCAGGACTTGGCCTTGTATTGAGTCACAGGCTGGATGGGCAGGGCTGAGCCTGCAGGTGCCAGTGCGTAGACAGACCTGTGTGGGTGCGGGGAGGGCCCCAGGGAGCGATGGTGGGTCTCTGCTTCCGAAGGGAAAGCTGATGGGATGTCCTCTCCTCAGGGTTGGAGAGTCTGCACAGGGCCATGCGTCAGCAAGCCTTCCCTCCTGACTGACCCCATCCTCCTCGGTCACCCTCCCTCCGACTGGGATGTCAAGGGGTCCCTGTCACTGTCTTGTATTCTGGTCCCACCCACTTCTGTCCTCTTTCTCCCTCTGCCCAAACCACAGATTGGAAAGTTTTAGACAGAACGTTCTTCCTAAAAACATCACTTAGATAAATTAATTAGACTCAGAGTGTGGGCGGTAGTTCTTAAGTTGACCAAAGTTCCATTGTTTTCCATCATGATGGGGACTGGAGCTCACAGGGTTCCACTGTGATGGGAGAGTGTAGACTAGACTGCTCAGACCCACGGAATAAGTAACATTCATGATGGGAGTGAAGCCAGTTCCCCGGTTTTTGGTTTTATTTAGATTTGTGCACGTTGAGTCATGATGCACTAATGCTGTGGCCAAAATCACCCTTCGCTTTGCCCCACTGGTCTTAACTTGAGCTCTGTGTTGGTATTAACTCTTCAAAATATGACCTCATTCATGTGGAGCTCCTAGACCTTGACAGTGTTTTACTTTCTTCTTTTTGCAAACAGCTTTTGAGCTGTGTTCAAACCAGTGTGAGTGGCAGTATCCTCTGCACAGTAGAGGACACTTAGAGGGCGTTTTACCCTGCCTGCTCATGTCTTACATTGTGTTATGGCCAGAGGGTTTTGTTTTAGCGATAGGTGCCTTACTATGTGCTTTTCCTGCCACACTGTGCTCTATGTAAAACTTTCAGACTTAACTGTCTCCCGTCAAGTTCTTAGTATTTGGTGTTATTTATAACTATGCTTTTAAGTGTGAGCAGTGAAACATATTTTTGGGGTCTTTGGCATACTCAGATTTTTTTCATACCTATTTAGAAGATGAAGTGTGATTTTGAAGGTTTCACAAAGGTAGATTCTCTGTAGGAAAGAGATGCCTTATAGAGAAAAGAACACTGGAGTGGAAGCCCAGAGTCCCATTCCTGGTCCCTGATGAGCTGAGTGACTCATAGTAGTCACTCTTATGTTTGATGAATCTTTTTAAACCTGTAAAATCTGAATTATGAGTCCTGTTCTGCCTATTAATACAAGTGTTTGAAACATGTAAACCCCTGTATACATTGAAGGACCTTCGTCATTTGTTCCTGGGAAGGCGGGCGTTGGTTGGGACTTCTCCTTGGGTCAAACACTGAAGCCACTATGAAAATGTTTATTGCAAAGAGAGTTTTCCAGAAGCCACAGCGTGCTGATGGGCATGTGTGGGCCCACATGTGGCAAGAAGCCCTCTTACCATTGGGCCGTCCCACTTGCAGATGAGCACAAGAGAACCAGCCTAGTTCCGACTTTTCAAAGCAATCCCGGTCACTTAGGAAACATTCCTACTGAGCTGAACGACAATCAGCTCAAAAACAATGATTGGGAAACATCGTCTTATTTTGTAAAAATCACTAAAAGTGTTTTAAATTATTGTTTGGCCCATTAAATCAACAAGTGGAGGATTTTGACTTATCAGTGGGTGTGTTTTTCTCAACCAGAGTTTGGCTCCTAGCTCTGTATCAAGCTGTTATATAATCTCCCATTGCTACATTGGGCTCATTTTTGCGCAGTAATGGTAGTGATAGTTCCCAGTATAAATGTGTCAAGAGCATAATTTTTCTAGGTGTTGGCAGTGTGGTACTGCTCGGTACCTCCTAAGGGTAGGAGTTAGGGGTGGAGTCAGCAGAGGGTGCGTTTTAAAGAGGTAGCGGGGACCTAAAGGACTCTCAGGAAGCCCTTCCGCTCCAGACAAAGGAGCATGTGTAGTTCTATGTAAAAAGGGGTGGCTTGTCACGAGTATGTCAACCCAAGGCTGAGTTTGACTCTGACCAGTGCTGGTCTCTTTTCAGAAAATTCTTCTGAACTGGGTAAAGACAAGGCTTTCATTTTTTTTTTTTAAGAAACATTTATTATGTAAAAATAGGATAATATGAGAGACCCCATCACCTAGACGTTAACAATTCACTTTTTGTCAGATTTATTTAATCTTTCTGTTCATTGGCTTTGATTTAAAGCCAATCAGGGACATCATGATACTTCATCATTTTCCTCTGTGATAAAATTATCTTTATATAAGGAAATTAACAAATTCTTAACATCACTGAATCCCAAATTGCCATTCAGACTTACCTGATTGTCCCCAGAATGGCTTTTGACGGTTGGTTTGTTAGGTCTGGTATCCAGATGAGGTCCTCATAGTGCATTTAGTTGTTTGGTCCCTAGGCTCTTAGTCTAGAACAACCCCTTGCCTCCCCATTTCAGCTTCCATGTGTGCTTCCCCCCTTGTCGCCCCTACCCCCACCCCCGGCCCAACCAGCCCATGGATTATGAAGCCTACTGGGGAGTAGCTACAGGTGGTAGAAAAAGCACTGTTAGTGTGGTGTGAAGATACCCAAGTCCTCTTGCTAGCTCTGCCCCTGACCGGCTGTCTGACCTTGGGCAGACCATCAGCATCCTCTGGGGTCATTATTCTTGTCCAGCAAGAGAGTCAGTGAGACTGAAGGGCTTCAAACCCATGCATTCTCACTGTGACCTCCCCAAAGGGGTCAGCGACACCGGGTTGCAGACACCGCTTGCTTTCAGTCCTTATCCCAATTTTTGCAATTGAGACTTTACTGGAACGACATAACCCTGAGCCATTGGCTTGTTCTTTTTCTCTTGGAGACTGTGAATCGTGTGCTTAAAACGAAGTTATTATGTTTTCCTTCTGGACTCCAAGCTTAGAATCTAATTTTTGGCTCAA
Source organism: Myotis davidii (assembly GCF_000327345.1). Lineage (NCBI taxonomy): Eukaryota > Metazoa > Chordata > Mammalia > Chiroptera > Vespertilionidae > Myotis > Myotis davidii. The sequence continues at coordinate 3,919,437 of NW_006285234.1, read as the reverse complement.
TATATAGGTTATTATTGTATGCATTTTTGGCTCAAGTTTTTCTCCACTCTTTACTTTTCTTTCTTCTTTTGCCCTGGCCTCAATTCATGCTCTGATGTAGTATTTTATTCTTGTAAGGAATATAAATAAACGGCTGTGTGCTGGGTATTCTTAGGTGACCCAGTCTGTAAGCTCATGGAGACCAGGCATCCTCTGCTGTGTTTGTGCCACAGGTGAGATGCTCAATAAAAGCTTCCGGTTTGACACATTTTCCATTCGAGCGGTGAAGAGCTGTGTTTGTGGCACTATTCATTTTGTGCCTGAGGCCTGGTTCTTCCCTGATTTGCCTTTTATGTGGCAAAGCAGCCAGAGGAAGTATGGTGAGCCACCTGCCTGGTGATGTTTTCATTTTTATTTTTGTACAATTTGTCATTTTGAGTAGCTCCTGGCTGTTTTGTCTCCACCCCACCCCCTCTGCCTAGGCCTTTGGTGAATGAAGCAATATTTGCTGGGCAAACAGTTGTGAAAGGATGGGATGGCGGGGGGACCTTAACTGTTAAACCAATAGCCATTCTACCCATTTCGAAGAGCTCCCCTTTGATTCCAGCCTCGGGCACGCGGAGCGCTGTTGTTGGGCTGTTCAGGATGATGGAGGGTGGATAAATCGGAATCTGCCATTGGCTCTATCTGGAAAAAAGTGGGTGTCTTCATCTTCTCTCACCACTCCGTGAGGGAACAAGTCTCCCCTTGACTTTCACTCAGTCTCCCTTTGCTGTTTCTGAGAGACGTGCTAGTCCTCGGTAAGGCGTGTGTCCCAGCTGGCTCCCTCCCCGCCTCCCAGGACCTCTGCCTCCTCTGCTGTTGGGGAGAGGGAGGGGTAGACATCCTGGCACATTAGGGAGAATCAGAGCTCATGCCTGGCACACAGTAGGCACTCAGAAAACAGTGCCCTTAGGATCCTCTCTAAGAGTGGTTGGAGGCCAGGCTGGTGTGGCTCAGGGGATGAACGTCGACCCATGAACCTAGAGTCATGGGTTCGATTCCCGGTCAGGACACATGCCCAGGTTGCAGCTCAATCCCCGGTATGGGGTGTGCAGGAAGCAGCCAATCAGTGATTCTCTCTCATCGTTTCTCTTTTCCTCCTCCTGCCTCTCTGAAATCAATAAAATATATTTTAAGAAAAAGAGTGGTTGGGGAACATTTGAGACTATTGCTTATCGGCTTCCTTTTTTCCTGTTTGCTGACACTTGAAAAGGATCCTTTAAGGATTGGTTTTGAGGGGCTTGGTTTTCAGGCCTCCCGTTCTGAGTCCCCGGAAAACCTCTCTGTAATCCATGGGGAAGAGGTGAGGTGCCCTTGTGGGGTGAGGGGCCCTGTTGGAGTTCCTCTCCCGGTTAGATCCCCTCCCGGCCAGCATTTATCCTCCCATTGTCCAGGTGAGGACCGGAGCTTCCCATCCTCTGCGCTCCTTGCAGACTTAGTCCAGAGGAAGGCCAGGCTCCTAGGTGAGGTGGGAGGGTCTGGGTGTGGCCAGGAAGTTTAGGCTCATGGCTGGCAAGTTTTCTTCTAATGGAATTTCCCATCACTTACTGCCCTGCTGATTTCTGATCAATGAAAATGAAATTGCATCACCTCCTCAGAGGCTCCACGTATGCCTGCTGCTTCCAGCTGTGTCAGTTCCGGTAAAATAATCTCATCAGGCGTGCGAGAGGGTAATAGGAAATAAAAATAAAAACCCACAATTAGCAAGAGGCCTTGCAGCTGAGTAACACTTTCCATCCCGGAGACAGAAAGGGCTGGGCAGTGAATGCTTAGGAAAGATTCTCTTAAAAAAAAAAAAAAAAGGGGGCAAGAAAATCCCCAGTCCTTTTTCCCCCCATTTTTCCCCCTCCCTTCCCCTGAACTCCCACCAGCCCTGTGTGTGGATGGTTTAAAATTGTGCACGGGTTTCTCTCCTGCCCTACTTTTGGGGTCAGGCACACGTTGGGTGGCATTTGTTTTTCTTCCGAGTCCCTGAAGGTAGACACCAAATGAATGATAGGAATTCCAGCTTCTCCCACTGACCTGTGACAAAGAGCCAGATGGTTGGAGGTAGGAGGGCGGGGGAGGGGGAGACCACGAAAAGCCAAGTTAAGTTTGGTGAATAGACTTCTCAGAGCTGGTTTGTTTTAATTCTTAGACATTATGCTTCAACTATCAGTCCATTAACAACAGGACTCCCCCCACCCAACCCCCCGCCCTCCTGCCGCATTATTCCCCGTAACTCCCAGTACTGTGTCGTAAGTGTGAGGCTCTGAGAAAGGGCATTGTTTGGGCTGAGCCACCTCCCCGTGGAGTGCAGCGAAGGTGGCCACACGCCAACCCCGGCACCTCCTTGGTAAGACTTGGGGAGGTTGGACACGGCTTCCAGAACATTCTGCCGTTATGTGTGTGAGCCTGTCACATCACTGGGTCCAGCCTGAAGAGGACCTGAGGCCCGAGACACCAGGTTGGGGGGTACACAGGGCAGGGGAGGCGGTGGGAAAGCTGTTGGACCACCTGAGAGGAGCCAGTGGAAAGCAAATCCGATTGTCTCCCGGCAGCATCGCACGAGGAGATGTGCTTTGTGTAGGCCCGCCCTTCCCTGGCCTGGCAGTTCCTCGTAGGTCATTAGGGGGACAGCCCACCCCGTGTCCCAGGGGTGAAAATCCTGAGCTGTCGGGAAATGGTCAGTCTCAAACAACCCTAATGTTCCTTTAATTGGTGACTCCCATGTGGATTGAGGCCGAGACTCTGAGAGGGATTAGCACGGCTAGAGGATATGGTAGGATGATCCCAAGTGTGGGGGCCACTGTGTCCTCAGTGCTATAGGGTTTCAGGGCAATTGCTCAACCTGCCAGACCATGTGTCGCAATAGCTGAACTGTTTCTAAATGTAGTGGACGTCAGAGGTCATCACTGACCATATCTGGTTGGTAGAAGGACAGATTCTGGCAGGAGAGAATAAGACTGGAATGAGGGGAGCAGTAGCCTGGATAATCCAGTGGCCACGTGAACTGCGGTCTGTCCTACCAGCACCCTGAGCGTTGCCATCCAGCTCTTACTATGCCTGTATGGGCTCTGACGAGACCAAGCTAGCAGGAGTCTGTGTTGGTAGAGGGGTACAGTGTGCATTGTAGGCCTTCAATAAATAGTGGAGTGAGTGAGTGAACATCATTAGAGCAACCAGTGACTGTGGGCTAAGCATGATGCACAGGAGCTTAAAGCCAAGTCCAGTGGGGCCAGGACCCCAATAGCCTCTTTATTATTGTGGCCTAAGGAGTTGGCCCCATTGACTGGCCAGGTTGGAGTCCCCCAGTCTTTAGCGTGGCTTAGCGTGGGAACCGCTTGGAGCCGCGGGAACAGTTCCCACCTCGTTCTCTTGCCCAGGCGCTGTCCAGGATTAGGACTGCTGGATGAAAGTTTTAGTGGGGTGCACAGAGCTCGGGGTGGCGGGGGAGTGGGGCAGAAGGAGAGAGAGGGCCCCTTGGGAAGGGAAGCTGAAGTTCTTTAGGTTAACATGCATTTTTCATAGGTTTGTGTGTTTGCACAAGTACGTTTCTCCTCTCTCATCTCAGACACTTAGCACAGGGTCTTGATCTACATTGATCACATTTTATGACTTGAACTGGCAATTCCCCCCCAGGGATCACTCCTAACCAGGGTGTTCAGGAAGCCATTAAGGAAAAATATGTAACCACACTCGTTCCCAAACTCAATTGTTCTGTCTTAGCAGTGCTTGGAGAAGAGACTTGCAGGCGTAATTAATCCGAGTACTATTTAACGTGGCCCTGGTGATTCTCTGCAGTAGCTATTGACCCCAAAGCAGCAAGAAGAGAAAGACCATCTGAGCCATTTTTGCTGGGTTCCTGGGGGTGTGATTATTGCCCACAGTCACTCGGTTCTTCGGGTGGCTTCCGGAAGGTTAAAGGAGTGCAAAGTCTTGGATCCTTCTACTGGAAGAAGAACATTTCCTCTGTTGTTTTGCCGAATTCCTAGGGCCACTCTTTGAAGTGGCCAGTAGTAAATACGTCTCGATCTGTTTTTCTTGATTAAAAGTAACAGTGCGAGTAATGGGCGCCCTCATTACCACGTGGGATGGAGAAGGGGCTGCGAAGAACAGGACACATGATTAAGTTTCACTTAGCCCACCACCCACACCACCCAGCTGGGTGTTAGGTTTGGAATTTGAAAGGGGCAGAACCTGCACCCTCTCCAGTCTGTCTCGAAGGCCTCCAAGGTCCTGATGGCTGTCTCGGCCATGTTACCATGAGGAAGGGAGTTGAAGTTTGCAGTAGCTCCTTAGGCCGCTAGGATTTGAGGACTGCCCCACATGAAATATGTTCTCAGTCTTCAGTTTTGTCAAATGCAGCTGATGAGGAGGCTCGGTAATGGAATTGTCATCTAGTGTGCCCTCCAAATAGGGAGTTAGGGGGACCCTTGGTAAACCACCTGGAGGGGTACCTAGGGGCACCCGGCCAGGCATGCCCCTCCTGAGGCACAGGGGAAATGTGTGGGGGGTGGTTTGGCCTCTGCAGGGTGATCCCCTCTACCGGCCCTTGCCAGGGGCTGGGCCTTACAGCTCCTGGTCCTGCTTAGTTTAGTGGTGCCTCTGGCCCCCTGCTGCGTGAAAAGCTGCTGATGCTAACGAGCCAGGGAAGATCTGAGGAACTTGCTGTGAGAGGCCGTGTGTGTGTGTGTGTGTGTGTGTGTGTTGCCCCGTTTATGAGTCTCCCAAGGGCAACTCTTGTTTGTTTTGTCCCGGTGCCAATTCCGGAGCCCTGTGCCAGCACTGCCCATGGCGAGCCCCCTGTGTGGCGTTCTTCCTGCTGGGAGGAAAAGACACTCCTTTTTCAAAGAGTCACGTTGGAGGTGCCGGTTGAAGGAGACTTTCCTTCCCCAAGGCCACCTGTCACCTGGCCTGACCGCAGGTGGTGGAGCTGGTTATCAGGGAGCACCGGTGTTTCTCTCTCCGGGAAAGTTCGATGGGGTCCCCACATGCTGCCCCAGGACCAGGAGAAAAACAGCTGTTAGAGGTTATTCATTGGTGCTCAGGTGGGTCAGATCTGTGTGCAGGAAAGCTTAAGGCCCACGGCTGCGTCTACCTGCATTTCAGAAACAAGTACAAACAAATCAGTAAAATCTCCCCAGTTCAGTCTCTCTTGGGTGTGTGCAGCCTTGAACGATAACACTTACTCGTACTATTCAAATTATAAGTTCTGCTAAGAACGGCCTAAAAATAAGAATCCAGGAAGCCTCATAAACTCATTGGCCTATTCAGCCAATGCTTATGGCTTCATAGTCCTTTCCATGAGGCAGAAGCCCCGAGGTCCACTTGTATATGGTTTGGGACCCGATTCCCTCTTTCCCCCTCAACAGAATGGTATGTTCAGATTTGCGTGGCTTCCTGGATTTTTGTGTCATTGACCAGCTATTTAGGATGGCTGAACAGGGGTCAATATTGTAGACTTCAGGCCCTCAGTAATTTTGGAGCAGGGAATAGTACAACTAATGCTGTAAACTACAAAATACTGATATACTCTGGAATCATACCCAAGCCTCCAAATTAGGATGGTTGGGTCTTTGGTGATCGATTGTATGTAACGTTGAGATCAGCACACTCCCGGGAACGTGATGGAAGACGTCTGGGAGACAGAGAAAGTGTGCATTCGTCGAGTCTTTTGTCCATGCTGCACGCTCAGCATGTGCTAGGAGACGAACAGAAATACAAACTGACTTTTGCCCTGTGGTAGCTTCCAGTCCCGTTGTGGAGCTAAAAGCAAAGGAAGTGAAACAAGGAGAGATTGTTGTAGTGACGGTGAGGTGACGTTCCTGTAGGAGTGCAGAGAGGAGAAAGGTGTGGGGGGCTTGAGTGATAGCAGGGATATTACTGCCTCCGTGGAACTTGAGCTTGCGCTTCTTAAAGTATGTCCAAGGCTTGGATAAATGTCAAGGAAGAGAGAAAGGGCTTGATTCCTCCTGCTTGAGAGAGAAGTGATTGAGGAGTAGTGTGTGCAGGGGGGTAGCTTTTAGTGCCAAACCTTCCGAAGAGTGTAGGTTGGACTGTTTCAGCAGTTGGTTCTTGCCTGGGAAAGGCGCCTGCAGAACATGGCGCTGGGAATCTTGACTGACCTTCCCTTTCTGTTTTCTGAAATCAAAGATGGTACCAAGAGTTCCAACTGGAGAGACCAGGCGGTCAGCGAGGGGCAGTTCCATTTGGACAAGCTGAACCATGCCGAGTGTTGAGAGATGGAGAGCTATAGCCACTTACAGATATCTTGTGGTCTATGGAAAGTATGAGACACATACTCAGGCGATAAGTCAGGAATGGAACATTTTGTGTTGGGAGTCAACTCATAATTTCAGTAATTGAAACCACAGAAGTAGTTAAGGTAGTCGATGGACAGAGATAAAAGCAGAGAGCCGGGGGTGGGGAGGGGGGAAAAGGAGAACGAAGAGGAGGAATTTCTGGGTGTTAAAGTAACAGGGAATACTATCAAACAAGTGGGAAAGCGCATCCATAGAGAGCTGGAGGATCAGGGAGAAGGCAGACAGTATAAATTTCAGAGAGATGGAAAGAGATCCAGGAAGTCAGGTCAGAGCAGTGAAGGGGGAAAGAGATGCCAAGGTCAGCAGTTCAGACTGTGGGGACATTGATGAAGATGACAGAGGGGGAAAGCCAGGGGCCGCATGGGCCTCAGTGACCTCGGAGACGTAGGGCCTTCAGCAGTGTCCAGCCCTTTCCTCTGGCGACCCGATGCTGGGGTCTAGGGCAGAGCCTGGCAACTTCATACCTTGACTAAGCCCCACAGGCGGCTCCACTGCACAGCAAGCGTGAGAACTGTTGGTGCAGGATAGCTCTCTGTAAACAGAGAGGAGGTTAAATTCACCTGGCTTCGGGAGAGAGGTGTGGAGGAAGTGTCCACGTGGTTAAATGAGTGGGATCCGAGGGTAGGACAAGAGATGTGGTCTGAACCAGCAACGTTAGCAGGTCAGACTGTCCTCTCTGAGCTCGTGGTTTTGTGGAGGACAGTAGAGAATTGGGTGAGGGATCACCAACGAAATCCTATAAAGCCCTCTTATTAAACCTCAAGGCAAGGGCAGCACTCCCCCGCTGTACAAGTAGCAGGGAATTCACAAAAGAAATATCAGTTGCCAACCACTATTTGCAGATGGATTCTCTCTTACAAGCAAAACATGAGTTAAAATGAGATGTGATTTCTTGCCTGCCAAATAGACACTTTAAAAAACAATAACAAAATAATACCCACTATTGATGAAGATGCAGGAAAATTGCTGCTCATGTGCCAGTGCGAGCATGAGTTGGAAGGGCTTTCCTAGAGGACTGTTTGGCATATGCTAGAGCCCTTAAGTGTTCCTCGCTTCTGGGCCAGCAATTCTACTGGCTCAAAAGCTAGGAACATCACCAGTAAGAGCCTAGGTTTTAGTAGCAAGGCTTACTGATTGAAAAGGCTGACTTGGCTAGTATGTGACTTGTATAAGACACTTAACCCTTTAAGCCTCAACTTCCTCATCTGTAAAATGGGCTGTTTTGAGGGTCAAATGAAATAATGTATATTTAAAAGTGCTTAGAAGCATGCCTGGCCTGAATAAGTGGGTAGTAATGGAATTGCTACTTACATTTTATTAGTTATTTTGTTAATTATATACTTACAAAGACTTACGAGGGAGGGTTTATTGCAGCGTTCACTGCAAAATATTAGGAATCACCTAAATCCACTAATAGAATTTACTGGAGGAATTACGCTGTGTTCATAGGATGCAGTATCTATGCAGCCATTAATTCTAACTTGTAAAGAATATTGAACGTCAAGGGGAAACTTTCTTGCTAAATTAAGTTAAAAGGGCAGTCCACATAAGAAGCAGTGTGGTCTGAGGTAGGTGAAGAAGATCTGTAACTATAGACAATGGGCAGAGGAAAAAAAGAAATCTAAATCTACATACCTATCAGTGTCTTCCTGGCTGGTGGAATTATAGATGATTTTTATTTTAGCTGTTGAATTTTCTGCACATATCCATTTTAAAAAATGAGTTCATAGTACTTAGGAGAAATTGTTTAAAGTAAATTTAACATCATGAGATGCCAGATTGAAACTGTAAGGGGCCAGATGGCACGTTTTCCCACCATCTAGCGTGGGCTCTGCCACCCAATGGCATGAATGGAGAGATCAGAAGTGAGAGGGATGTCGAGGAAATTGGAGGACATGAGAGTTGTGGGTGCTGGCAAAGGAAGCATTGAAGTAGTCAGTTACAGTTAGTGTGGGCAGGTGGGAACTCGGCGCTTCCCCAGTTCAGCCGGGGAAGCACCAAGTGATGAAGGCAGGGGGGTTGACTGAGCTATGCACCTGCCAGCCAGGAGGGGCAGGGTTGGTGCAGCAGGGAAGTTAGAGGTACTGTGTTTGGTGAAAGGAGGTACTGTGTCAAATCTGGGAGGTGGGGGGCCAGTGCTTTATGGTGATTAAATCCAGGTCAGGAGAGAACCATTCAGGCCATGGATGGACGAAGGATGCTGGTCTTCTGTCTTCAGCATGAAGGCTTCAGAGTGGATGCTTAAATAAGTACCTAAGTGTTGGGATACAAACACTCGCATAGCTGGTTCAGTTGCCCCAGATCCTTTTTTAGAACAAGGCAGAGTATAAGGAATAGCGTGTCGTTTTGCTTTTTATGACCGTATCCCTGGCTTTGGTCGTTGTGGAACCGTGGCTGTACCTGCGTAGATAGTATAACATCCGATTCCCCTAAATACCAGCTCCTCTCCTCCAACACCCACAGCCCGGGTTCCAGGGCCTCTCCTCCTGGCCTCACCTCCCTCCTCTGCCCCTCACGCTCCGCTGCAGCCAGAGCATTGCGGTGCTGGTGGATTCCCGCAGAAGGGACTGAGCTAGCACTTTCCGCTTCCAGGTTGATTTATGGTCACGCTGGAAAGAGCACAGATGCACTTATTAGCAAACACGGAGCCCAGGGCCTGACGATTCTCTGGGCCTTCCGGGCAGCAGGCCTCCTGCAGCACCAGGGGCCCGTTCACGCACGCGTGTGCTCTCCGACCTTGCCGTCGTTACAGGATGAATCCTCAGGCTCCTGGGAAATTGCTACCGGGGGGGGGTGGAATCTCACCTGCTTAGGATTTAACACTTATTGACTAGTACGCACCAGTCAATACACAAACACAGTCATTGTACAGAGCCCAGAACGGATTGGACATGGTTCTTCAGTGGATTCCAGGCTAACAGATGAGGGCATTCTTTCTCTGCCCCTTGAATGAGGTATCTGCTTATCTGAGAATCTGG
>NW_006285234.1:3899686-3910102 GCF_000327345.1 Myotis davidii | reverse complement strand
TTTTTTTTTTTTTTTTTTTTTTTTGGAGGTAGGGATGGTTTAGTCATTGTTCTGGATTTTTCTCTCAAATGTTTTAGCCCAGAGTGAGCAATGCTCACCCTCTGTGGGCTGTTGGGGTTCCACTTTTCTATGGTGGCTGAACTTGTCCTTACATTTAGAACTGCTTTCACCCGGTTAGGGAAATCTGAGTCAGATTATGGGTGACTTGGGTGAATGCCTTTCAGTGTTGTGTTACTTGAAATTCTACTCAAATCAGAAAGGCCATCTCGAATTCTGTGTAGAACCTCTTGACTGGAAGAAGGAAGACCAGTTTTCTGCTCTTGTCTGTGCCTCCCTGGCCAGCCTCCCTCCTTTCATGAACCTGGGCCAGCCATGATTTCATGTGAAGACAGGACATGGGAGCCAGGGTGGGCTGGCTGGTCATGTGTCTTTGAAGGCTCAATATGTAGAGTTCTTAACACGGAACAATTTTTTTTTCCTTCGCTGTACGGAAAAATTATAAGAGAACAAAGAGTTCTCATATACCCTTTGTCAAGACCCCTCCCTTGTTAACATATTTTCATATTTCTAGCTGTCTGTCTATATGTAACACACACACACACAGTTTTTTCCAAAACCAGTTGAAAATTGAGATGTCATGCCCCTTCACCTCCAAATATACCAGTGTGGATTTCTTAAAAACGACTCTTTTTGTATAACCACACTGCAGTTATCAAAATTAGGACATGAACATTCACAGACTACGATTTTCAGACCTATAGACCTGACTGGGAGTCTGCTGGTTCCTTGGTCGCATCTCTTCTGCCTCCTGCACTCTGAGGCAGCCCTGTTTCCCGGCACTCACCTTCCTGAAGAGCATAGGGCACTCTGTAGGCTGTCCTTGCTGGGATTTGCATAATGTTCCTTCGGATCAGATACAGGGTTTGCATTTCTGGCAGGAATATCGGGGAGGGGATGTCGTGTTCCTCTCCGAAGGCACAGAATGTCTGTCTGTCTCACTCTGGGTGATGAGAGCTCGATCATGTGTGTAAGGTGCCAGATTTCTCTGCTGCACACTTACTGTTGTCCCTTCGGTGATTAGTGCATGTTTGGTGGAGATGAGACTTTGTAAATATCCTCAAACTTTGATCCATCCGTTTTGGTATCCCTCAATTTTTTCCGAAACGCGTTATAATAGGTGGTTACCAAATGGTGATTTTCTAACCCCATAATTCCATCTGCATTTGTTACTTGGATTTATCCCCTAAGAGAACTTATAAAAGTATGGAGATACGGGTTTTTATTTTGGACACTGGGTTGTGATCCTTTACTCTCATTTTATTTTCTTGCTCCAATTGCACCACCTTCCAGCAGTGCGAGCCCCGTTAACCTGTTCCTGTGTTCTTTTGCCACATTCTGATCATCCTTAGAGCACATCCTTGTGTTCTGTCTCAAGAAGACGCTCCGCCCTGGCCGGGTGGCTCGGTTGGTTGGGTGTCGTCCTATGCACCAAAGGGTTGCCAGTTCGATTCCCAATGTGGGCACACGCCTGGGATGTGGGGGACATGCAGGAAACAGCTGGTCAGTGTTTTGCTCTCACATGATATTTCTCTCTCCCTCTCCCTTCCATTCTCTCAAAAATCAATAAAAACCTTTAAAAGAAAAAAGGAAGATGCCCCAGGCTCATCTTGCACGCTGTCTGCCCCAACCCAAGAATTGTCCATTTCTCCAAGGAGCCTGATTCCATTTGGCTCCAGAGGGTCACACTAGGCATTTCTTCAACTAAGAGAAAAAGAAACAGATCGCGCTCGGGGATCCTAATTTTTCTTCTCAAAGTGTTATCACGTCTCCCAGTGCCGTAAGCTCCCTCAGAGCCTCAGGAAGCACCTAGCCCATCTTGGCTGTGGAGGACACGGAGATGACTGAGACACCACGGCCCAGCGGCAGAGAGCAGTCAGCGGTAGTCACAGGAGTGATAACCCCAGGACGGCGGTGTGTCGCCCTGTGCCACATTGCTGTGCGATCGCAGGGGAGGAGGTTAAAGCTGGTTGAGTCACCGGACTGATAACCCAGGAATGAAAAGAATCTTCACCTTTTCGAGGACCTGAGAGGCTGCCTGATGGCACTTCCTGGCCACAGCCAAAGCCCCCCGCCCTCCCCCACCCCCGCTTCCCGAAATCCACGAAACCCAGGGATTGCGGTCTTTCACCAGAGGCAGCCTTCCATTGGGGGACTTTGATAATCTTGAGAAAGATTCTCACTTCCATTGAACTGAACTCTAATTCCTAATAAACTTCCCTCATCACCCCTAGTTAAACCATGAAACTAGGTAGAAGACCAGTAACCAATCCTCCTTGTTAGGTGGCAGGCAGGCCTTCGTAGGGTGGAGCAGAATTCTCTTACTCCTTTCCCACACTCCTGCGCTGTTCATGGTCGGCCGTCCTGACCACACTCAGGTTCGTTTGTCGGGACCCTTCTTACCAGATCCCCCCCCTCGCCCCCCCGAGTGGATCACCACGTCCTTTGTGCAGTCAGAGACAATGACGGGGCTGCGGGCCTGCGGAGTTTCGGCAGGAATAGTGTACTCCCGTGGCCAGAGGTTGCGTTTGCCCCTTTGACTGCCATGTCAGCTTTGGGCGGTCACAGGATTTATAGTAAAGCAGGGGTCCTCAAACTTTTTAAACAGGGGGCCAGTTCACTTCTCTCAGACCGCTGGAGGGCCGGACTATAGTTTAAAAAAAAACTATGAACAAATTCCTGTGCACACTGCACATATCTTATTTTGAAGTAAAAAAACAAAACAGGAACAAATACAATATTTGTATTTGCATGTGGCCCGCGGGCCGTAGTTTGAGGACCCCTGTAGTAAAGTGATGCTGCCAGGCTGTTTTAGCACGAATTCCTGTTCATCAAAGCCTTTCCGTCCTCTGTTGGTCTCGCTGACTGCCTGAATGTAATATGGGGCTTCCTACGTAGCCTTTCAAAATTTCGTCCTGTTCCTTTGAGCCTTGTCCCAACTTGTTGAGCTCTTTTTTTTTGGTTTTTGTTTTTAATCTTAATTCCACCATTTATCATATTAGTTAGTCCTCTTAGCTGTATGGATTTGGCAGATTGGCGGGTGTGCTTGCTCTTGTCCCCCAATTTGTTGATTTACACGAAGGGAACCAGGGACAAGACAGAAGCTTGAGAGGCCGGTCACTAGCCCACTGACCTCGGGTAATGGCACCCACTAGCCATCACACTCAGCCAGAGTTTTGTTTTGTTTTTTTCTGAAAGCCATTTTGCTATCCTGGATACAAAGAAATGATAAGCTCTGGAATAGCTTATTAAAGTCAAACAGTACTCTCTGCTGCATTTCTCAGATCATTGAGTCCGAGCGAAGCTATATTTCAGTTTAATTGCTAATTCCTCAGGACTATCTTTTTTTTTTTTTTTCTAGATTCTATTCAGCAACTCTTGAGTCTGTTCTCAAACTATGAGGAGCTTGCAATATATAATCTACAACATACCTTTTAGGTCTAATATTATTACTTTATCCAAAATGATGTACACACACATCACTCTCCCCCCTTTTCTTGCTTTATATTATTCTGAGTGTTTTTCACCACTTAATGTTATTTGTTTGTTGGCCATCTCTCCCCCACAAGAATGTAGATTGTGACCTGTTTAACTTTGATCCCCTAGCATCGGACACATGGTAGGTGCACCGTAAATACTGAGTGAGTGAATGAATGCTTTTTTGTTTGTTTTGTTAACCCTCACTTGAGGAAATTTTTCCATTGACTTTTAGACAGAGTGGAAGGGGGGGGGGAGAGAGGGGAGAGAGAGAAACATCAATGTGAGAGAGACACATTGATCGGTTGCCTCCTGCATGCATCCGGACCAGGGCTGGGGATTGAGCCTGGAATCGAGGTGCGTGCCCTTAACAGTAATCGAACCTGGGACCCTTCAGTCTCAGGGCCGATGCTCTATCCACTGAGTCAAACAGGCTAGGGCCCAATGCACTTTTTGATGTATGGTGTCTGGAATCTGTCCCCCCTTTTTTTTTTCTTAAAAAAAAGTGAGGATAATGGGCCTACCATACAGTTTGTTGCAGCAGCTTGGCCCTCTCTCTCCTGTGTGAAGACATCCCAGTACAGAAGCCATTTTGAACCCTCCTCCCCTCAGCATCACCAAGCAAGAAGCATTCTGTATGAGTTGGCAGTGTCCTTTTACATAGCCTTCTGCTATCCCGTGCTCTCAGAGCAGCCCCTGGGTCCATAAAGACTGGGTGTGAATGTCAGATGTAAGGACATCCTGGAGTTCTCTCTGAGAAATAGACGTTAAAGAAGAACATGGTACAGTGGCCAAGGACACAGACTCCAAGCAGCCAGACTGTGTACGGTTTTGTTATTCAGGCTGCGTAACTTGGGGCAACCTCAGTTTTCCCATCTTAAAAATGGGGATAAAAATAGAATTTGTCTCACGGGGTGGTTCTGAGCATCAAGGTGGTGCTGTACCTTTAGGACCGACCTTTACATGATCCCTAACTCAAGAAGGGATGGTTTCCCTTATGATGGTTTTAATTTCAAAAATCTTAGGGAAATAAAGGCACTAAAGAAGAAATGAAGTCGCTTATTACCTCATCCCCTAGTTTTTTATATAAATCTCATGTATTTCCATATGCAGCCCTATATATGCTTTGTTCACTTACATCCCGGCTGATCATTTTCCCATACCCTTAAATAATTTCTTCAAAAAATTATATATATATATATGCCTAAGCAACCATTATGACCGGTCAACCAAACAACCGGTTGCTATTGACAAGCACTGACCACCAGGGGGCAGATGCTCAATACAGGAGCTGCCCCCTGGTGGTCAGTGCACTGCCACAGCCAACCTTCTGTAGCCATCCAACCTCCCACGGTTCCCCCTCCTCCCCTGCCAGCCAGCCAGCCCCAATCGGCCCCAATCCCGGCCAGGCCGAGGGACCCCACTCGTGCATGAATTTGTGCACCAGGCCTCTAGAATTTATAACATCCTATGGAGCTCTATGCACTGTAATTTAGAGAGTCCCTCATTTCACCAGATTTCTTTTATGTTATAAATGTTGTGATGAAGAATCTGCCTCTCTGGTATCTTGGGTTGCTTCCTAGAACGGGGGAGTTGCTGAGTCAAAGGGCATGTGCATTCTTGAGACTTGTGGTATCTCCTGCGAAGTCACCTCCAGGGAGGCAGCCAGCGGAGGCTGCTCCAGCTGAGCTCAGGGAAGTGGCATCCTTGCCCGCTGGCTTCCTTCTCTCTGGCAAAGCCGCTGGGTTATTCACTGAGGCAACAGTTTCTCGCTGTCTCACTTCTCTCTTTTCCTTTTGGTCCCCTTTGTTTCCTTTCTTGGTTTTCTGCCAAACAACCTCTTGTGAAAGGACCGCCTAATTAACCCTGTGCTAATTAACAATTTAAAATTGCACAGTGCGACGTTCATGTTTAATTCTCTGAGAGCAACAGCGGGAGTCCCCTCCCCTTCCTCAACACCCCTCCCTGCCAGCTTCCCTGTAACTGTTGCATCTCTCAGCCCTGCCTCCTTAAAGGAATGTGATAAGACTGTCACACCACATCTTCCCAGTTGAAAGAGGGAGATGGATGACTTTGTTAATGGGGGGCTCCGGGTGACATGGTGGAGTTTTTAACATTTTAAACAATGTCTTCAAAACAAAGAGTGATATTTGGGAAGATGCAGGGAGCTTTACAGGTAGGCTTCAAGGACACTAATTGTAAGAGGCGCAAGTGCCCTGGGGCCTTGGTAAGGGCCTCGAAGCTTTCCTTGCAGGGCGACTTCTCAAACAGCAGGTTAGCTCAGCAGAGCCAGTCCAGCACCCTCAACCACACCCCTCCTTCCCCTGAACCCCTGCTGGAGAGATGCGCTCTCCTGAAGAGCAACTGAATTCTTAAAACCACACACACACCACCCTCGTGGAGCATGCTAGGTGGGCATGAGTAGAACACGTCTGTATTTGAGGGGAGTTTGGGGGTGTAGGTGGCTGAAGAGAAGCAGGCTGCAGGAAGGGCTGAGGGTCTGTGATGTGTGAGCTGGCCCTGGTGAGTGAAGGATGAGGAAGGGGGCGCAGAGCCGGGGTAGGGTCTGAACAGAGGCTGCTGCGGGGCTGCCTGTGAGCGCGGGGACCCGCCAGGTTCCCAGGCCGCCCTCTGTAACTGAAGATCATTGATTTTACGGGAAACCGTGTTTACAGACAGAGTGCTGATCGACCTGCCGAGTTGACTTCTGCCTCCTTAAGTAAGAACTACCTTTTTCTTATTGACTGGCTGATAAACAGAGCGAGAGGGACGGGCGGGAGAGTGGTGGACGGCCCGAGGCCCTTGAGCTGAAGGACTGGGGAGCATAAGCGGTTTCTTCATCTCTGCCTTCTGGTCCCCTCTTGTCCACCCCGTCCCCTCATCCCCAGGGACCGGTGGGGAAGTCCAGGCCTGACCCTGCCTGGCCCCCTGGCCGCACAGGGACAGAGAGGGGAGTTGGCAGTCCGGTGGAGCAGAGGGTGAATCAGACTTGAATGATGTGCACCCTCCAAGGACCATGTGCAACGTGCGGACTCTGGCCTGTGGCAGGGCTGAGACTGTGCTCCTCCCAGCGCCCTGGTGAAGGCGATTCTGTTGTTCCCTGATCCACACTTTGCTCAGCGAGGCTCTGAAAGGTCCTGCCCACCATGGCCGGTGTGCATGGACAGCAAGCCCAGGGCAGGCAGCTTCGACCTCAGAGTGGGATCCTTCTCTTCCCTGGATGCCTGGCTGGACTGTCGGTCTCTGCACATAAGTAGTCTCCTACGTGTCCCTCCAGGGGCCAGTGTCACCACCCAGGGGGTCGTCTGTCTTTCAGGGGTGGCCACAGTGTCATTTTTGACATTTGCTTGGAAATAGAAAACAAAGTTAGGTGAGTTTTCAAAAGTCCCAACCCCGTAAGTGGGTGAGTTGGGGAAGAGGAGGAGGAGGGAGGAGGAGGAGGAGGAGGAAGAGAACAGCAAGAAAAGCCCACCAATTAATTGGTAAACGCTGGCAGGTTTCGCTGGCCCAGCCCCGGCTGGAGAGGAGATTGGCTTTGCTGTCGATACACAAGTCCCTGGTGAAGCATCAAAGCTGTTCTCCTTTATCAATCGTGGCCTCCCCTTCCCTCATGTTCCTGTAACTTACCAAGCATTTATGACATCGATTTTACAATCGGGCTGTTAACCCTCCCGCCCCTTCAGGCCTGCCAACCTTTCTGGCCTGAGCTGTCAATCAGGCGCATCTTAAGAAGAGCCACCCGGATTCTCACCTGTGTGCCAGCTAAGCCTGGCGGGGAAGTCCCATCCATCTACCGTTCGGTTTGGTTCAGCGCAGTTATCTTAGCTTGAAATCAATGTGTCTGTTCTCAGGCGCACAGAGCTTTGTCATCGCGGAGTTTGAGGTTATAAACGGAGAGGTGGGGAGTGTGTGTGCCTGTGTGCTTTAAACAAAACATGGCACATTCTTCCAAAAAGTTATTTCTCCCAAGGCTTCTGGTAAACCTGCCTTCCCCGTCTTTTCCCGAGGGGGAGCTGTTGGCTCACTGTGCAGTCAAGAATCGAGAAATGAAAAGAGAATGGGAAGATGAGGGTTTGGGGGGTGGGGTGGGACCAAACCCAGCCAAAACCTTCATCTGCTGGGTATGAATGAGATGGTGGGTGGAGAAGCAGCCAAGTGTGTTCTCCAGGCAGGAGGTGCAGGGCGGGGGAGGGGGGGTTTGCCTGGGATTTGCAGACGGGGCTCTGAGTTGCTGTAGGAGCAGCACTGGGTGGAAGCAATGCTCTGTGATGTCCTTGCCACAGGAGCAGAGCAGCAGCGGGTGATCCGATGCCCCCCTCTCCAGGGACGTGTGGTCCCAGAGGGCAAATTCAGCTCAGTGGCACTTTGGAGTCGGAAACGGAAAAGCCCCAGGGCTGAAGGACAGCTGCTCGGGTAGCAACTAATAACGGAGAGGCAGGTGGGAACGGGGGCTGGCGGAGCCCAGCTGCCGTCTCGGTTTGCTGCTAAGATCCTTGACAGCAGGCAGCACCCAGCCAGTGGTGATGGGGCTCCCTCCAGACAGGGCGACATCCATGCTGCCGGAGGGGGCGTCGGCCCACCGCGCCCGGGAGGTTCCATCTAGAAACATCACGCGCATGTTCGCACCTACACGTTCTCCGTCTGGAGCCAGCTGAGTCACAAGCAAGGCTGCTGTAGGGGTGGGGGCGGAGAAGGGAACTCGGGATCCGCCTCTGTCTCTCAGTGTCGGGCGGCAGGGGCGCGTTCTAAGGATTTCCCCCTCGGTTTTCCTGCTTGTAAAACGGGACAGTGCTCCGCAGACCTCAGGGGCTTGTCTCTGAGCTTTCCCAACTAGAACCTTGTTCAGTAAAAGCAACAGCAGCAACTTCTCCTCCAGGTCAATGAGCATGTCCTTGCGCAGTTGGCCTTTCCTGTTCTGGGGGTGCAAAACCTCCCTCCTCTCGTCTGTCCCACCCCGGCTCCCCGGCCCACGGGCAGCGGGGACAGCCGGGGGCGGCTTGGTGCTGGTGGCCTGTGTGTGGTAGGGCCGCCCTCCTGTGTCCTCGGTGGGGCCCTCCTCCGCTCAGTCCTGGTGCTACCAATGTGCTTGCAAAGAACGGAAATCCAGCCTGGTCTCCAGGGTAGAGCAGCCGACAAGCTGAAGACTCAGAGGGATTCTCCTGATGCCCCTGCCTGTGCTCCTGATCCTGCCACATCCCCCAGCCATGAGGCCTGGGGGCCACTGGCCCGCTGCGCGTCGGACAGCATGAGGCCAGCGCTGGGGCCCCTGCCTCCCCCGCGGTCCCCGTGTGGGTGTGGACAGAGCTGTTAGGGTGCTCTGTGCGGGACCTTAGCCTCGGCCCTCCTAACCTCTTTCCTTTCTCTCTCTCTTCCCCCTCTCCCTCTTCCCCCCTTGCCTCCGCCCTTCAGGTCCGATCCGTACTGGGTGCAATGAAAGCTCCACGCAGGCCTTACCATGGAAGGCTGTGACTCGCCCGTCGTCTCGGGGAAGGACAATGGGTGCGGGATCCCTCAGCACCAGCAATGGACTGAACTCAACAGCACCCATCTCCCCGACCAACCCAGTAGCATGGAGCAGCCCACAAGCGAGAACCACGGGCCCCTGGACAGCCTGAGGGCCCCCTTCAATGAGCGCCTGGCGGAGAGCACCTCGGCCGGGCCCCCCGCCGAGCCCGCGGGCAAGGAGGTCAGCTGCAACGCGTGCGCGGCCTCCTTCGCCAGCCTGCAGACCTACATGGAGCACCACTGCCCCAGCGCGCGCCCCCCGCGGCCCCTGAGGGAGGAGAGCGGGAGCGACAGCAGCGAGGAGGGGGACGAGGAGAGCGACGTGGAGAACCTGGCTGGGGAGATCGTCTACCAGCCCGACGGCTCGGCCTACATCGTGGAGAGCCTGAGCCAGCTGGCCCAGAGCGGGGGCGCCTGCGGCAGCGGCAGCGGGCCCCTCCCCTCGCTCTTTCTGAACTCCCTCCCCGGGGCGGGGGGCAAGCAGGGGGACCCTTCCTGTGCGGCGCCCGTCTACCCGCAGATCATCAACACTTTCCACATAGCCTCATCCTTCGGGAAGTGGTTCGAGGGCCCAGACCCGGCTTTCCCGAATACCTCAGCCCTGGCGGGGCTCAGCCCCGTCCTGCACAGCTTCCGCGTGTTTGACGTGCGACACAAAAGCAACAAGGATTACCTGAACAGCGACGGCTCTGCCAAAAGCTCCTGCGTATCCAAAGATGTTCCCAACAATGTGGACCTGTCCAAGTTCGACGGCTTCGTGCTCTACGGCAAGCGGAAGCCCATCCTGATGTGTTTCCTGTGCAAGCTCTCCTTCGGCTACGTCCGCTCCTTCGTGACCCACGCGGTGCACGACCACCGGATGACCCTGAGCGAAGACGAGCGGAAGATTCTTAGCAATAAGAACATCTCCGCTATCATCCAAGGGATCGGCAAAGACAAGGAACCCCTTGTAAGTTTCCTGGAACCAAAAAACAAAAACTTTCAGCACCCTTTAGTTTCCACAGCTAACCTCATAGGTCCCGGACACAGTTTTTATGGTAAATTTAGTGGCATTCGGATGGAAGGGGAGGAGGCGCTCCCAGCCGGCTCTGCCGCCGGCCCCGAGCAGCCCCCGGCTGGCATCTTGACTCCCAGCACCCTCTTGAACCTTGGCGGGCTCACCAGCTCGGTCCTGAAGACCCCCATTACCTCAGTCCCCCTGGGGCCTCTGGCCTCCAGTCCGACCAAATCCCCGGAGGGCAAGGACTCCGGGGCGGCAGAAGGAGAGAAGCAGGAGGGGGGCGACCCGGACTGCTTCTCCGAGAAGGCAGGGCCAGCCGAGGAGGAGGTGGAGGAGGAAGAGGAGGAGGAAGAGGCGGAAGAGGAGGAGGACGAGGA
>NW_006285234.1:3857932-3898728 GCF_000327345.1 Myotis davidii | reverse complement strand
GCCGGCTCAATCCCCAATAGGTGCACTGGAGGCAGCTGGTCAATGTTTCTCATCGATGTTTTTATCTCTCTCTCTTACTCTCCTTTCCTCTTTCTAAAAAATCAATAAAAACATATTCAAACAAACAAACCTTGCTGGGTCCTGGTCAGGTAACTCAGTAGGTTAGAGCATCGTCTCGATAAGCCAGGGGTGGGGAACCTTTTTTCTGCCAAGGACCATTTGGATATTTATAACATCATTTGCAGGCCATACAAAATTAACCTCTTATATATTTAAAAACCTGCTGGGCCCCCTCGCCCACAAAACCAAAAACCAAACCCACCTGGCGGTGCGAGGTGTGTGACTACGAGACCAACGTGGCCAGGAACCTGCGCATCCACATGACCAGCGAGAAGCACATGCACAACATGATGCTGCTGCAGCAGAACATGACGCAGGTCCAGCACGGCCGCCACCTGGGCCTGGGCAGCCTGCCCTCGCCCGCCGAGGCCGAGCTGTACCAGTACTACCTGGCCCAGAACATGAGCCTGCCCAACCTGAAGATGGACAGCGCCGCCTCGGACGCCCCCTTCATGATGAGTGGGTTCCCGCTGGACCCCTCCACGCCCATGGCCGCCGTGACGCCAGCTCTAGGTGAGGCTGACTCCGTGTTTGTCTGTTCTGTGCTGTGACTGGAACAGGGGGAGACACAGAATAAGTCCAGGTCCCGTGGATTCGGTTGATTATTTTTTTTCCTTTGGTATCAGCTTGAGAGTCTAACAGTCAATACTTTTTCTCAAGGATCCCTTGAACCCTGTGTGCATAGGGAAAGTCGTATGCACTGAACAGAGACGTGACCCCACTCCAGTTCCGCAGGCCAGGATTAAAATTTAAGTGTTTCCTCTGCTTCTTTGGCTTCTGGTCAACCTTCCTTTCTGTTCCCATTCTCTCTTTCTCTGTCTCTGTCTCCATTTGAAAAATCACCACAATTATCCAAAACTTTTGGATTCCATTAAATATTTATTGAAACTTACAGGAAACTGGAGCTGGAGTTTTAAATAGGAACAGCCATCTCCATAAGAGGAACACGGGATGCGGGCGGGCGTACGTTACTCAGATAACCAGAGGCTGGCTCTGAGCCGAGCACGAGCCGCCCAGACAGGGTTCTGCCAATTTCCCCCGTGTGTTCCCTCAGGTCTCGGGGAGAGAGGCGTGTTCCTCTCCTTCCTTATTTTGCATGTGTTTTTGGCAGTTAGTATACTTGTGAATTAAATGGCCCCGGGGCACACTAAGGACTGGTGTGATGGATGAAAATGAACGAATTCTGAAACTGTACATCAAAGAAAGCTAAGTTTTAACGTCAGGGAGATCCTGGTTGATGGAGCCTTTGTTGCCATGAAGAACAACCCAGGTCTTCCTGGCTTCATGGGTCGAGCGTGGGACCCGAGGGTAATACTTGGTGCCGGAAACCACGACTCGTTACGTACAGAGAATCATGACCGCTTTTGGGGAGAGCTTCTTGCAGCAAGAAAATGTACGAATCAGTTTCATGGGGAGTGGTTGGGCCACTCCTGCCCCTGCCACCGGTGCCCCGGGCAGGCAGGGCCTGGTCTCCATCCCCTGACCGGCTAACCACTCGGGACCAGCAGCGATGGCCCGAATTAGGCAGCATCCCCTTCCCGGCACTGGGATAAGTTGTTCTTGGCACCAGAATGTCAGCAAGTACCTTTGTCCTGGCATGGTTTAGGTCAGCGCCAGGGGCCAAACCTCACCAGTCGGAATGTCTTTATGTGCATGGTGTTTTTGTGCTAATTGCTGCTGATGAGTTATATTTCATAACAGTGAATTTGTTTTTCCGGCTATGCATTTAAATTTGAGATCTTGCTGCTTTGATCTCGTTTTCTGTTTTGGAACATTGACCTGTTGATCCTTTATTACCAAGTGGTTGGAAGAAGTCTCCCTGGCTGGTTAATCGGGGATGCGGAGGGATAAGCTGTCTTATTGGTCCCCAGAGTGAACCACAGGGATGCATATCACGGATGGCATCAGCACTCTAAGGCTTTTTTTTTTTTAAGCCTGTGGGAATTGGGGTTTTCTAGTCTGGAGATTTAAAATCTTGAGGAGGCAGATCTTGGAGTAAATCAAATATAATGTAGGTGGAATGAAGACACAGAAAATGGATGGGTTCATACTGAGCCGAAGTGAGATCTTTTTAATTACCTTGAAAACCAGTAATTCTGACGTAGGCTTACATGGAGAGGTAGAGAAATGTTTTGCTTTTACACCAAGTGTGTGAGTCCCTGGGGGCATTCATGCATTTTGGGCATATGGCAGATGCCAAAGAAATAGAAGGATGAATCTCTGTGCTCTGGACATACATTGATGATCTGCATTTTGTTTCTTAAAGAGGAAGAGAGCTCTTCCTTTTAAGGACCTAAGCCCGGCCAGCCAAGAAGGGCCCCTGAATGTCCAGTGGCTCCGCTTGTCAGCTGAGGTGCGTCTCTGCAACCTCCTGCGTCTGCCTTCGGGCCACGGCGGCTGGTCAAGATCAGACAAGAGCCACAGACGCTTTGTGCTAACACCTGAGTGGGTGCAGGTACCACAGGGCATGTCCAGAGGACTTGCAGTTTAAGTTTGGGGACCTCAGTAGACACGGATATAAAGGCTTGAGAAGAGCCCTCTCTTGGTTCTCTCTGCAGCTCCACTGACGTTTCTGCAGGCCATTCGAGGGAAGGCTGTAGGTTATTAGATATTCCTGGGCTCTGCAGGGGGAAATTGTTTTTGGTGAAACCCACTCTGGCTTGCAAAGTTATTCTCATACTTCCTTTGCCAGAACCTTCTCTGTGGTGATTTCAAACATGCTGATCTGGGATGCTTGCTCTCTAGGGGCCTTTAAGGAAAGGGTCGGCACCATTGGTCTGGGCTGGTGCGATTTGCCACCGTTTGCAGATAAGGTATAGAACTGAGGTCATCTCAGTATCCTTCCAAACAGCCCCTTCCATTCTAAAGTTGAGCACAGCACTGGGAAGCCGGGAGCTCGTGGCGGGTCCCTGTGCTCCCCAAGTAGCCAGCCAGCCAGCCACAGGCCGCCTGCCTGGGGTTTCCAGGTTCTCTGCTGCTGCCGTTGAGTCTCGAACAGGGATGGGCAAACTTTTTGACTCGAGGGCCACAATGGGTTCTTAAACTGGACCGGAGGGCCGGAACAAAAGCATGGATGGAGTGTTTGTGTGAACTAATATAAATTCAAAGCAAACATCATTACATAAAAGGGTACGGTCTTTTTTTTCAATAGTTTTATTCATTTCAAACGGGCCGGAGTTTGCCCACGGCTGGTCTAGAAGGTATCTTTTCCCACAGTGTGCCTCTGATGATGTGCTGATGGGCAGGCTCTTGTGCCTGGATGTAAATTTCCACGTTGAAGTCAGGTGCATGTGGGGAGGGGATGGCCATTCCTTTCCAAGACCATCTATCCAGCGTGGCTCAAAAGTCTGTGCCTGCTAAGTTCTCTCTTACTGGGGCTCTCCTAATCCCTGTGAGTTAGGGCAGGTTCTACTTTTCGGGCCTGAATTAGTTCCTGCCAGCGCTATGGATGGGTCGGATTCGGAGCCGTGGGTTTGTTTCTCCAAGGTGTGGTGCTCCAGTCAGTCCCCCTCAGCTCATGGCTTCTCTGCTTCTGTCTTGGATTTGCGTTTCATTTTAAGAGCTTGGAGTGGGAATAGGGACTTTCTCCACCGTGTGTCCGAGGACTTCTCATTTTCACGCAAGCATCCAAGTGACAGTCGAATTCCTCCTTAGAGCGATGTTGATAAGCTGAGGTTACAGTTAAAAAGTGGAGAAGGTTTGCTGCTGCCGGTGGTTGGCATCAGAACAAATATGTGCTTGCTCCTCGCCTCCCCCTCTGGCAGTTTCCGCTGCCACTGAACACCGCGTACATTTCATGGATGCTGCTTGGTCGCCCAGGAGGGCGCAGAGCTTTTAGGCTTTTTCCTCCTCTTTTTCTCTCTTGTCCTAAAAAGAATGTCTTCATGATGGCTCCTCTCACCGGGGGAGATGGCAAGAGAGGAGACAAGCAGAAAGCTCCCCGTGCAGACTTTGGTGGCTTGTGAGGCTGTCCACGGATTTCAAACGCAGCCGGGCTGCTGCGTAGAGCCCGCACTGCTCTTCCGCTGGAGGTGCCCCGAGTAGTGTACATTTAAAAAATCATTTAAAAATATGTGTCACGTCTTTTCTTTGATTAACCACTAGCTTGGGTTCTAATCAGTCATTAAAAGAAAAATAACCTCAGCCCGACCACATGTAAAAGGTCAAGTTTAACTCTCAGTTGGGGAGAGGCAGGGGCGACCATAGCTCAAGTGTGCACGTGTCCAGGGCAGAGGGAGAAAATAGAAGCCCGGTGCCCAGCGGCATGCTTGACTGTACCCTCTGAGGGACGGAGTGAAGGCTGCTCTTCGCCAGCCTTTCTCATGATACGAATAAGAGCGTGCAGCTTTAATTTGCTGCTGGTAAGTGAGAGCCGCTCCCTGGTTTATGCAGGGCAGTGATGGACCAGAAAAGCACAGGGGAGGGGAGGGAATTGCTGAGCTTTCTCAGGCCCCCCCCCCTTTTTTTTTTGGAGGCGGAGTGGATGGAGACTGTGAGCTGACCTTTGCATTTCCCTGCTGATCCCACATCCACTTTCCAGTTCACTTCCCAGACCTCACCCTTGCCTGGCACAGTGGACGTGTGGGCATCTGTGGAGGGACTGGCTGGAGGCTCAGCGAGGAGAAGGCTGGCCCTGCCCTGAAGAGGAGCCCCCCGTGGGGACACTGGCCGGCATGTGGCTCTGTCCGAGGCTGACTTATGGCCAAGGAGAATGTGACCTTAGACCTCCGTTTCACGCAGCGCAGGGCTCAGAAAGGGAAAAGATGGCACTTCCAGGGGTGTGTGGGAGGAGCTGGCACCATTGATGGGCAGATGAGATATTGGCCAGTGGGATGTGATAAGGAGATCTTTCCCGAAATCTCAGATTTAGACCTGCACTGTCCAATACTAGCCATGCGTGGCCATTTAAATTTAAATGAATTAAGAGTAAATAAAATTTCAGTTTCTCGGTTGCGCGTTAGCCACATTTAAAGTGTTCAATAGCTACCCGTGGTCATGACGGCCACGTTGGAGGATGCAGATACAGACGTTTCCATCTTTGCCCAAAGCTCTCCTGGGTGGCGCTGCGTTCGATGAGGTCTGATTCGCCATAAAGACTTGGTGTTACAGATTGCAGCTGTAACTCATTTCCAACTTTTCAGGTTCTGAAGTTTCAGATCTTATTATGTCCAGTGAATGATGCTTATATCTATCTTTCCTTGCATCTAAGCGAGGGGCTAAATGGAAATATTCCAAAGATTGTGGTTCCTGCCTCTTTCTAGGTGTTCTTCTCCAAAGGAACACAGAAGCACCCATAAAGCCTTTCACAGATTTTAGAAAGATCCGAATGCATGAAGGTGATTGTGTGTGTGTGTGTGGTTTTTCCAGTTAGTAGCACCTTGCAGCACTTGAAATGTGATCTTTTTTCTGCTTGAACCCAGGTGGCGGGGAGCGGAGGGCAGGGAGGTGCCCGGGTCCGGCTGCAGCTGTGAGCCTGGCCGCTCATTCTCCTCTCCTCTCTTTCCCCGCAGTGGGCGGTGAGATCCCCCTCGACATGCGGCTCGGGGGCGGGCAGCTGGTGTCGGAGGAGCTGATGAACCTGGGCGAGAGCTTCATCCAGACCAACGACCCGTCGCTGAAGCTCTTCCAGTGCGCCGTGTGCAACAAGTTCACCACGGACAACCTGGACCTGCTGGGGCTGCACATGAACGTGGAGCGCAGCCTCCCCGAGGACGAGTGGAAGGCCGTGATGGGGGACTCGTACCAGTGCAAGCTCTGCCGCTACAACACACAGCTCAAGGCCAACTTCCAGCTGCACTGCAAGACGGACAAGCACGTGCAGAAGTACCAGCTGGTGGCCCACATCAAGGAGGGCGGCAAAGCCAACGAGTGGCGGCTCAAGTGCGTGGCCATCGGCAACCCCGTCCACCTCAAGTGCAACGCCTGCGACTACTACACCAACAGCCTGGAGAAGCTGCGGCTGCACACGGTCAACTCCAGGCACGAGGCCAGCCTGAAGCTGTACAAGGTAAGGCCCGGGCTGCCTCGGGGAGCAGTGGGTCGGGTCGGCTCCCGGGAGATGGGCGAGGGTGGGTGACCCGGTGCGGGAAGGGGCGCTAACATCTGCTTCCTCGTGCAGCTGCAATGGGTGGCAGGTGTCGGCTGGTACATGAGGGTTCTCTCTGTGGGGTGCCCCATTTTAGAGGGGCAGGTTTTGTTGGCGGGAGCCCAATCCCATCACTTTGTTCCCCTTGCCCTTCAACTGTCTGTACAGTTGACTTTCCTTCTGTCCTCACAGTTACCATTTCCCAAGTCCTGGCTTTTGTGTGCCTGGGTTTCCCCCTCCCCCAGGAGCTTTTGCTTCCCTAGTCCATCCCATCTCATCGCTCCCTTTAAAAAAAAAATCTCTCCTAGATATTCTTTGGGTGTTGTGTACGTTTGTTCACTCAGCAGATACACACCTACTGTACACCAGGCACTGTTCTGGGTACGTGCCTGGATCCATGCACAAAACAGACAAAAATCCCTGCCCTCCCCCAGGAAGTGCGTGCTACACACCATGAATAAGTTAGACAGGAGGCTACACAGGGGAAAATGCTACGGGGGAAGCAGGGGTCAGGCAAGGGGGCTCCTTTGTTCTTTCCCTCGGTCTCCCCCAGTCCTCCTTTCTCTTCCGTGTATTTTTATTCCCTTTTCCAGGCTTCTCCCATCTTCCTCCTCTTGTTCTGTCCTCTCTCCCCTTCCTTCATTCCTCCTTCGTGCTCCTTTAACCCCTCCCCGACCCCTCCGGGCTCTCTCTCCGCCCATAGACTGTAAGGAGGAGCTGGTGTTCAGATACTGTAAATAGCCCTCTCACTCGCACGGCAGAATTGCTGCAGACGCTTCTATTGATTTTCACTGGACTTAAAGCCTCACCTTTTTCTCTAATCATCCCGTAATGGCTTTAGTATGAACAGTCAGGTACAAATCGCCATAAATCTGCCCAGCCTCCCTCCGCATACCATCCACGCCCTCACTGCCTCTTCCCCTTTCCTCCCTGTATTGTCAGTCTCTCCTTTTTCCTTTCACATGGGGTCTCACGTCTTTGGGCCAAGGAGGGTCGAGTTTCTGCCGATCCTGAGCTGCTGTCATCCCCTTGCGATTTTCAGTAGAGACTCTGATGGGGAAGACTTCCGACCCTCCCCACACGGTCTCTGGGACGTTGATGACTGGAACGCGTTTTACAGTTGCTCGTTCTCAGGCTGGCGGGAGGCCTGTGTAGCATTGGATGGGAACCCATTTTAGGGAGAGGAGGAGAAAGCATGAATGAGGCAGTGGGAATAGAATGTTCTGGAGTGACAGCTGACTCCGGCATGGAGGGGCTCGACTGGTGCCATGGGGAAGGCCTGGACACCACGTAGCCAGCCCCCTTGTCCTAAGTGATCAAGAACCTCGCTGGGTGGCTTAGTGCTGTGCCACCTCGGGAATAAAAGGCCCTTTGTGGTGAGTTGAAATTGGAGGTCTTAGCTGGCCACAGGGTGGTGCCGATGTGGTCAAGAAAACCTGATGGAAAAACCAGTGGAAAAAAGTTTCCAAAGGACCCCACTGAGCAAAATCAGTACAAAGGACTCGGTGTGGCCACGGAAGGTTGTGTGCAACTTTGATGAAGGTCGTTTAGAGGTGGCATGAAGCCAGTCTCCTCCATCCAAGGGAAAAATTGCTCTTCAAATTATAAAATGTGCACAGTGGTGATTAACTCCACGCTCCGTCCTCCAGGAAGAGTATACCAGGCCCTCGGCTTTGCTTCCAGAGGGCCGGGGGCAGGAGGATTTGCTGAGAATATCCCCTCGTGGGACCCGAACCACTTCCACGAGTCACACCGAGAGTGGGGTTTGAGGCGGTTTGCCGGGTGGATGTGAGGGAAACTGTGTGTGTGTCTCCATCCTCCTCCATGGCCTTATTTTTTCATTAAACATTTTTTTAATATATTTTTATTGATTCCAGAGAGGAAGAGAGAAAGAGAAAAACATCAGTGATGAGAGAGAATCATCATCGATCAGCTGCCTCCTGTACACCTTATACTGGGAATCGAGCCCACAACCTGGGCATGTGCCCTGACTGGGAATCGAACTGTGACCTCCTGGTTCATAGGTCGATGCTCAACCCCTGAGCCACGGCAGCTGGGCCATCTTTTTTTTCTTTTCTTTTTTAAAGGGTGCTCAAAAAGGGCGGTGCAGGCGGAAGGGCCATAGGTTTTGGGATGCAGGATGGCACATGGGAACCAGTGCCTGAAAGAGAGGTGCCCCAACAGTGCGTTTGGCTGGCACACCCTGGGCGCGACCAGCCCCTACACTCGAGGCAGAATTCCCTGTGTCATCAGTCCGCTGTCGTTCGTCCTCCCTTGCAGGGCTCTGCCGTGGGGGTGGGGCGCTCTCCCGCCCACTTGGGGCTGCCACAGGGACAGGCCTGTCATTGCAGCATCCTCACCTGGCCGTTCCGTCCCCCAGTGAGACGAAGACAAACTTCCCCTGCCACCGAGGGGCTCCCTCTCCCGGGGTCCCGGGGCTTCGGGGTGGGGACTGGAGGTGGTTTGAGAGTGAGTTTTTCTCTCGGCCCTGGTGTGGCCTGTAGTAAATGGAGATTGATTGCATGTTATTTTTCCTCTTGCTAATGTAATCCATTAGCCCAGCACATGCATAATCAGTTTAGTGCACAGTTAACTGGATGTAATCGAGTTCTTTACTGTCTGCTAGAGAAACAGCTCCAGATGCTCCTGACCGGGGAGGGCGCCCCGCTTCTCGCGCAGCCCTCCTGGCTCACCCCTTCCCAGTCCCCACCCCACCCCACCCCACTTGCCTGGCAAATTATTCATTATCAGTCAGGGAGACTCCCTGGCTTGCTTTCTGCTGCACCTACTCAAGTGGCCATGATGGATGGGACTTCCTGATAGGCCTCCCACCCTCTCTTTCAACTGAGGCTTTTATTCCCTCCTCTTCCTTTTTCATGTTGGAGGAGAGAGCAACGGTCTCGGGAGATGCAAGTGGAGGCGTGGCTTTCCGGCTTGTCATTTGACCTCACTCCGGTCCAGAGTCACTTCTCTGGTGTCATAAACGCCGGAGCACAGGTTGCTGTTCTGGGACTGAACTGCCTGAAAATGTGAGAGACTTTCTAATCCAGACACGAGAGAGAGTTGGACTCATCTGCAAAAACACCAACAAACCAACAAAAACCCTAGAACCAAGTGATATGATCTCTGTTGCCTGGAATTGTCTAGTTTTGATTATTGCGTGAGAGCAGTTTTTAAATGGAGATTGATGTTCCATGAGTTCTCCCTCCCTGCCTCCTGGGAGTGTAAGGGCGTCGGGCTGGGAGTGTAGGGGCCCAGACAGCGGACAGACAACGTGTCCTTTTCTCTGAACTGCAAGCTCACTTTTGTGGAGAGCTCACAATTGAGTGCCTGGCGTGAGTTTTGTGTGACTCTGGCCCAGCCCCTAGTGGTCACCTTTCCGGATCCTCACACCGGAACATGGGACATCGCGATGGATCAGAACAGCAGGCAGGCCATCCAGCTTAGTGGCTGGCTCTTGGTTTCTCTCCACAGCGACTCAGCTGAGCCCAAGTGGAAGGGTGCTGTGGGAAAGGTGCTGGTCTCTCAGTAGGGCTGCAGTTCTAGAGCACGAAGCATGCACCTTTCTGCTGCTTCACCCTGTGCGTGTGGGACCTGCACCCTCCCTGCCACGGAGATGTGGGTGCCCTCACTTATCTGAAATAGGGGAGCGGCAGATACAGCAGCCTCTCCCCTCCCCCGTATTCACTAGAGATGCTCATTCCAAGACCCCCAGTGGTTGCCCAAATACAGTAAGTTTTTTCCTATATATACATACCTAGAAAGCAGTTTAACTTAATAAATTAGGCATAGTAAGAGTAACAACAACTAATACTAAAAGAGAGCAATTAAAACAATATGCCGTGATAGGAGATGGATGTGGCACTAAGTAAGGGTCACTTGAACACAAGCACTGTGATGCCAAAGCGGCCGATCTGATGGCCAAGCCGAAGTGACTAACGGGTGGGGAGCGTGTACCGCGAGGATGTGCCGGACAGAGGCATGATTCACATCCCAGACCGGCGGGAGGAGATGATGGGGGATTTCATCACCCTACTCAGCACAGCGTGCAATTTAGAACTTATGGATTATTTCTGGAATTGTGCATTTAATAATTTTGGGCTGTGGTGGGCTGTAGGAAACTGAAACTGCGGACAAGGGGGGACCGCCGTGCTGACAGACACCTGCCCCTTGCTCCACGCTTAGCCCAGACCCCGAGTCCAGTGTGCGTCCCCGGGGCTAGTGTGAGCTCTCCCGCGCTCATCTGGACGCCGCTGCTGCGCGTCCCTGGTGAGCTGTCTGAAACGTGCCGTGTTTTCTGCTGGGGGAGGAGGGTGCAGAAAGGGCAGGTGGCGATCAGTGCACACCTGCCAACTATTAGAATCTGGTTTCCACTTTGATGTTTTTCTTCACCTGAGAGTCATTGGAATGGAAATCCATCAACTTGAGCAGATAGATTAAGACCCCACCAGAATCTATTACTCAAACAGTTCCCAGCTGAAGTTCCTTTGATTGGGCCAAGCCCGAAGGTTTCATATTAATCTTAAATTAGACACAAAGACGGTTGTCTACCACCGAGTTGGGTCTGGGCCCCATGTGGGCTGCCTTGGGCCAGCGAGGCGAACAGACGGCGAAATGCCAACTCGACTTGGCTTAAAAGTAGGAGTTCGGCACTGACTGACGGAAAAACACACCCAGACTTTCACTTCTGCCATCCCGTTAGGGTGACGCAAGGCCAGGGAAGGCAGGAAGAGCCCCTTGGTCAGACTGCATTACTCTAGACCAGCCGTGGGCAAACTACGGCCCGCGGGCTGGCCGGCCCATTTGAAATGAATAAAACTATTGAAAAAAAAGACCGTGCCCTTTTATGTACTGAAGTTTACTTTGAATTTATATTAGTTCACACAAACACTCCATCCATGCTTTTGTTCCGGCGCTCCGGTCCAGTTTAAGAACCCATTGTGGCCCTCGAGTTAAAAAGTTGGCCCACCCCGGCTCTAGAATCTGTCTTCTCCATTCTTTGCCTAACGGGTAAGAAATTTGTTGGCATTCACGCCCCAAGCAGGGCCGTAGACTCACTGTAGGCTGCATGGACATATTGCAGAGTATAGACGTCAGATATTTGGTTTGCAGTCTGCATCCCTCATGCTCCTGTCTGGGTGCAGGGAGGCTGGGTTGGGGTCTTAGGAAGACAGCTGCCTGGTTCATGCCCAGAGGTTGTGACTGGTGGCTTTTGTTTAGTTTGGAAAGAAAGCGTATAAATCCTCCGGCGAGCCCCCCGCCCTCCTGGTCCTCTCCACCCTGGCGTGGCCGGTGTTGGAAGCGCTGGTGTGAGTGTCATCTGGTTCACATCGTCATTCTGGAACCAGTTTCCTCGGTCCTTGTTTTCTCATTAGTTTGACTTTTTTTTTTTAAGTGCATACTTCTGCCTTCTTCTCCTCATACCTTGATGCCTTCAACCAAAAATGAAAGGAAGGGAATGTTTTCGTGTGGTTGATTTAGAAGGTGTGAAAGGCCAGATGTTTGGGTAAATTTCAGCACATTTAGCCTTCATGCCCTCCGTCTCCTGGAGCAGCTGTGGGTCTGAAGTTCATTTCCCCCACTTAATGGCTGACCTTACGGAGGTGGGGCTCCTGCAGCTGGGCTGGGAGGCTGCACATGGGTCCCCGGGTCATGGCCGGGGAGCCCCAGTTAGCTCAGGCAGGGTTTCTGGCCACAGTTAATGTCAGGAGGACTCTGGGGAGATGGAAAGATATTTTTTTAGAGAGAGTGCCCTTGCCATGAGAAAGTTCATCCGTTACTGCTATGGTGACGATGGCCGTCCTGTCATCAGTGTGTGCAGTGCAAGGCTGGCTCCACACGGCAGAGAGGCCCTGCCCACACCTCCATCCAGAACCATCCCACCCACCTTCACCTGCATCCCCCCAGTGGGTACTGTTTTTGTCAACACGTTCATTCTGCCCACTGGCTTTAAGCACAAGCTTTTGGCCCTACATTTCTGACACCACATAATGGAATTGAAACCTTACTCTGTGTGCCTGTTTTTTAAAAGTCCAGGGCTGTATATGCCACCTGTGGAAAAACTAGTTTTACAACCATTAACCATAACACTTTTCTCATTTTTCCAAAAGCTTTTGGTATTTTTGTTTACTCTCTTGTTTTTGTGAATTTCTCTTTTTTTGTGGATGGTAAAGGTAAGCCCCTGTGAAAACACTATGTTCTTAATTATCTCTTATGAGACTAGCATAATACGTGACCGCAAATGTAAGCTAATAATAAAATGTGTTTTTCTTATTTTTATGGTAAAAATAATTAGTATGTGTAATATATGTTCACTGGAGAACATTTGAACAATTCAGGAAGAGAAAATAAATGTTAGCCTAATCTTAGGATACATATATTTTTAAAAAATATGTTTTTATTAGTTTGAGAGAGAGAGAAAGAGAGAGAGAGAGAGAGAGGGAAGGAGACAGAAAAACATCGATGTGAGAGAGAAACATGGATTAGCTGCCCCCTCCCCACCCGCCCAGACCCAGGGATTGAACCCAGAATCTGGGCATGTGCCCTGATGGGGAATCAAACTGGCAACCTCCTGGTGCATGGGTTGACACCCAACCAACTGAGCCACACCAGCCAGAACATACAACATATTTTTATTTCCTTCTTTTCGTATAACTTAGGCATTTTACAAAATTGGACCTGAGCCCTTTCTGATATCTTTAAAAGTATTTTTCAATAATTTTTTAAATGGAATTTT
Source organism: Myotis davidii (assembly GCF_000327345.1). Lineage (NCBI taxonomy): Eukaryota > Metazoa > Chordata > Mammalia > Chiroptera > Vespertilionidae > Myotis > Myotis davidii. The sequence continues at coordinate 3,885,787 of NW_006285234.1, read as the reverse complement.
TTTTCTACTCTCCTACTCTATTTTCCAGAAGCAAATCACTGTTCTATTTAAATTGTATCCTTCTTTTTCTGTGTTTATACCGATGTACATGATTATGTACATATACACACTGTTCACTTAAAAACCTTTATAGACACACTAGAGGCCCGGTGCACGAAAAGTCATGCACTTGCGGGGAGGGCGTCCCTCAGCCCTGCCTGCGCCCTCTCACAGTTCAGGAGCCCTCGGGGGATGTCCGACTGACGGCTTAGGAGGCGACTAGTGGGCCGATCAGGCACTGGCAGCAAGCAGCCGGCCCTGGTGCTGATGGTCGCCGCAGCCCCCTGGTTGCTATCCCCTCCTTCTGCCTGCTGGCACCCACCTTGGCTGGCCTGGTGCCGCGTACTCACTGCCCCACCCCCCGCCGACCTGTCGTTCTGCCATTTGGTTGATTTGCATATTAGGCTTTTATGATACAGGATGTTCTTGGCTTGTTCTTTTCATATAACTTTTAATCATGAACATCATTTCAGGTCTGCATGTATAGATCTAGTTCACTTTTTTGTGGTTACATAGTATTCCATTTATTAACTGTCCTGAAAACTTAGCAGAAATCTTCATTCCTCTGCTACAGGTTTACCAAACATTGCCAGGTCTCCAGTTTAGAACTTTCTTTAAATGAATAGTATTTTAGAAAAAATGAAGTTGATCCCATTAAAAAACATGAAGAAACAAACAGTACAAGACAAACCAGCCTTTGATGTGTTTAGGCTGTTTCCAGTGTTTTGCTGTAGGGACCAAGTGTACACATGCATCTCTCCACCTGGGCTGTCCCGAGAAGTGGGCTCGCTGGGCTCCAGGTGCAGTAGCAGTAGTTACTCTACTTCTTACTGGCTCTTCAGAAAGAAGGTGACCACCCCTCTCCCACCATCCCCATTAGATAACCCTCGAACCCACACAGGTGCCCAGCACGATGTTATTTTTCTGTTTTCTTCATCCCAGAACAGCTGGTCTAACTTGGGTCTCTAGAGATTAGGTTCAGTGAACATTTTTTCTTGTGTCTATTGGCCATTTCTGTTTCTGTAGCGGCTCTCCTGCTTGTGGCCTTTGCCCTTTATTCTTCTTGGTTTGTCCCTTTGTCCCGTTACCTGGTTGATCTCCGAGGGCTCTTGGTTCCTCGCGGCCACCCATCCCCATTGTGCTGCATCTGTCACTCAGTTTATGGTGCATTTTAATATACAGAAACTTTTCACTTGTGTGACGTCCAATCTGTTATGCTTCTAACTTTTCTCTTTTCTTGGGGAAGCTTCTTTTTTTCTTCTAAATTATAAAATAATTAAAGTGACAGCTAACACCTAGGCAGTGTTTATTACAAGCCAGATACTGTTATCCCGGCTTCCCATGTATTAACTTGATTTCATCTTCTGTTAATATGCCTATATTCAGATGGGGAAACTGAGGCATAAGCTAGTGAGTGTTGTTGGAGTCAGGGCTCAAAACTAGACGATGGGCATTACTTGATCAATATCTTCTTCAGTATTGCCCACAGCCCCAGCTGTGTCTTTAACCCACGAGGAATGGCCATTGGGGGGGGGGCGCTCTAGGGCTCCTGTTTTGAATATTGTGTGACTTAGAGCTGCATTCTCTTTCCAATTGGATGGTTGATTGTCCAATAATTCCTTCAGTAGCCATCCTCCCGCTGATGTGAAAAGCCACGTTTATGGTGCCCGGTTCTCTAAATCTAGTGGGGCGCCTCTTGAACAGTCCAGGCACACCGTGGTGTTTGCCGAAAGCACCCAGGAGCAAGAAGAGGGGACAGAGAGACACAGTTCACCTTCCCCGGTGTGTGAAGTCTTGGGGATGACATGTCCTCCTCTCACCTTTCCCTGTTCCTCTCCAGCGTGCTCCCCAGGGCGGGATTTCTAAGATTAATTACCTTCCTCCAATTCACTGGGACGAAGGCGGCTCTAGGAGAGACAGGGGCTTGGGAAAGGGATCGAGTTTCTTATTGTCCCTTAATGGAGACTGTGGGTCTCATTCATATTCTCTCTCTCTCAAAGGCCAGGGAACAAATACTAAAAGTCCTAAATGTTCCCTTTTCTGAAGTTCTTACTCAGGTAGCGTGAGATGACGTGGCTGCGCCTGTGTATTTTCAGTGAGTGGTTTGCAGGCCTGGGTGGCAGGTCGGCTCCTCTGGATGCCAGAGAAGCTGTTTTGCGGCCCCTGACTCAGGCGGAGGAGCAAGGAAGTCTAATCTCAGAAATTCTAAGAACTGCCGCTTTGTCCAAGTCCTTGAAAGCCTCCCCGACCCCAAATCCTCACGCTAAAAGCCCTAGATCTTCTGGTGACAGGAAAATCTCAAACTGCCAGTCGCCTGCAGCCCACCCCCACACAGAGGATAAGCCCCACAGTGGAATTCCCTGCACGGATGCCACCTGCTGTCTCAGGGGTGGTCCGCCACCCTCGGCGGAGTTTCACCGCCATCACTCTGACGCCCCCACATTCCAGAGGAACGCCATGTGTCACAGTTGTGCCAGGCAAACCTGAGCGGGCAGCAAAAGGGTGCCATAGAGCAGGGCCAGGGCGTGAACCCCGTGTCCAGCTCTTTGAATGTGCCCAGGACTCAGACTGAAAGGACTTGACAGAAAGGGGTGTATTTGCCGAGATGGAGTCCCAACAGGTGTTTCTGGTGTTCTGTTTTGAAAGGGAAATTGTTAGGGAATAATTAAGCAGAAACCTTGTCAGGAAAAGGCAAACTTTTTACATAATTACAGAACACACCCGAACCATGTTCTTTATTCTGTTTTCAACAACTTGAAAGTATAAACACTATTGAAGGGTAGGGTGGGGAAAGCTGTTTCTATGAAATCATTTTGGTGGTACGAACTGGGCCTTTTATACTTGGACATTTGATAATGTCAGGTTTCCAGCACTTAAAAAAAACCAAAAACAATCAGGATATAGTACGAAAGTTAAAGACAGCCCGGCTGGCATAACACAGTGGTTGAGCATGGACCCATGAACCAGGGGGTCACAGTTCGATTTCCGGTCAGGACACATGCCCGGGTTGCAGGCTCCTAGTAGGGGGGCGTGAAGGAGGTAGCCGATCAATGATTCTCATCATTGATGTTTCTGTCTCCCTCTTCCTTCCTCTCTGAAATCATTAAAAAATATTTTTAAAAAAATCTTTAAGGACAAGAAAACCTACTGCTCACAGACATGCCGGAAGTTATTAACACCAGCCACCCCGGGCGGTGATCCCAAGGGCACTAGAAACACCCAGTGGAGGCCTCTGGGCAGGGTCAGCAAATTCAGCAAATAAAAACATGGAATACCCAATTAAATGTAAATTTTAGATCAACAACAAACTTTTTTATTATAAGCATGTCCCCTAAAATATCATTATGGTATCTCCTTGCCTGGAATCCATATTTAACCAGGATCCTATCATTGTGCCTGGCATGACCCCACCCCTGGACGGGGAAGAAGTCTCTCGCGGTGTCCCGCCAGCAGCCTCCAGAGACAGGTGGCTTCCTAGTTGGTAAAACTTCCTTTTTTTCCCAGTGGTTCCCAACAAAAGAGGAAAATTACAAACGCCTCCAATGATGATTTCTAATTTTTGTTATTTATAGAAAACTGTCATATCAGATTTTCACATTTTCTACATTAAATAAAGTGCTTTTCCTATAATGAAATCTGAAATTTTCTCCAGAGCTATTTGCTAAAATTTGCTTTTCAGTAATTTCCCCCATTATTTCCTTTGATTGAAGTGCCTTCGAGCCACACGGTTCAGGACGCCCCGTGGAGCCGACTGCTGCTTCGCCAGGTGTGTCCCCGCTCACACGCGGCTCCTGGGCTCCGCCTGTAGCTCCGCTTACGTGCAGGTGACGGAAATCACAGCACTTGAGCTGGCTGTTGTGCAGGGAAGGCCCCATGTGTCCACCACCTGCAGGACGCTAGTGGGAACGCGGAGGGAAGATTCGAATTGGACTAATCATCGGGAATGATCAGGGAACTTCCTCTAGGACCTGCGTCCTCATCCTGTAAATAGCAAACTAGTGAGAAGGTCAGAAATGTTTATCTACTGCGAGTGTTTGATTTGTAACCTGTTAATTAGCAGGGCAGGCTCCCAGGCCCCGGATGGCGTCCTCCAAAGCATATCCATGCTCTTAGGTCAACAGTTGTAACCACCGTTTATCCGCCAGGACGGCCCGTGGATGGGATTTGTGGATGGAGTTTCACATCCACGTGCCGGCCTGTTGCGTCTTTCTCCCTCTCGGCTCTTTCTGGTGACCGGCTGGTTCCTGAGGGTTGTTGGGCCTTTGTAACCACTTTCGGGCTGATGTCTGGACTTCCTGACGGCCTGTTACACTAGGTTGTCCTTGCTTTCCCGTCTCTCGGAACGAGGCAGAGGTGTGGCCCCAGGGACCGGCAGGTCTGTGCTGGGCAGCGTCCCTGCACCTGTCCCCGCACCCGCTCTCCTGCTGCTGGTTTGGACCCAGCACGTAGGAGGGTGTCTCTGGGACACACATTCCTGGGAGAGGAAGGGATTTCTCCCCCTGGGTCGGCACCACTTGCCGGGTGCTGACTCCGTGTAGACTTGCGCTCATGCGTCCGTAACGTGTTAGTTGAACAGCTGGTCTGCGTGGGGCGCCCCTGGCTCGCCTCCAGCGCAGGAGTCGCTGAGCCGAGGTGGATCCAGAGGCATCTCCCCGCTTCGTGGTGCTTCACGTTTCCGTTTTCCCCTCCTGCCACCCCCTCTCTCGTTTTCGAAAATCATTAAAGATGAAGGAGCTTGGGGAGCATTCCCAGCCCTTCCCGTCAGCCAGGCCCAGAGGCGCGGGTCCCGGGGCTGTTCCGTGTCCGAGACGTGAGTCAGCGCGCGGCTCCGCAGCCAGCTGTGGCGTGGAAGCGCCGTGGGAGCGATTTGGCTGGAGGCGTCTGCTTGTGTGTGTTTGTTCGCTTTCTGGTTCTCAGATTAGGATCTGACCATTTTACTATTTTTCTTTTGCTCGGACTGGATTCCCATTAGTGGCGGCCACAGCTGCCAGCGTCGAAGAGCAAACAGTTTCTCCAGGGACCAGAATTCTGTGCTTCGTCCAGTCTTTCTGTGTCCAGCATTGAATCCGCCTCTCGTTCTCCATCTCTGTTCTCTTGCGGTAATTCCTGCCTCTGAGCCTTCGGTGCTTGAGCTCATCGGAGGTCCAGACTCGGGCATCTGACGGTTTGTTCTGAGCCGGCGGGTTCTCCAGTCAAGCTTCTGGGGATGACTTTTCCTTTCCCAGGCTCTGGGTCCCAGAGGACCCCCCAAAGTCCTGCTTCTGCATTCTGACCGTCTCCCACAAACACTGCCACAGGCCTCCCTTCTGTGCCTGGCCTGGCCTCTTTTCCTCTTGGAGCGTGGCACTTGGAATAAAGTCTCACCTGGGGAAGTCTCAGACAGCGGCGACAAAGCCCCGCTCCGCCGGGGAGCCTAATTACACAGCTAATTAATCCAACAGATGTCATTGTAAGTGCTCATTTCTCCGTAATTTGGATGCACGCATCCCACATTGCTGACAGAGGCTTTGGGCCTATAACGTCTTTTTTGTCGGACTTTAAAGACTAGCATGTTTCCTGGTCAGTCTTCTCATGCTCTAGCGAGACATTTCTTCTAGTTTTCCAGAAAGATCTCTTCTGCTCCAGCAGCTGCAGATGGCATTGCTGTCCTGGGTGCTTGTCACACCACTTGCGCCGAGCTGGTCTCTGTGTCGTGCGTTAGTTTGTTGCTCCCACTGGTTTGTGAGCCTCTTCAGAACATGGGCTGCCATAGCCTCGGAGGGATCGCTCAGGAGTTCAGCGCCAGACAGGTGGACGCCAGCACAGGGTCACCAGCTTTCCCCTTCACCTTCTCTTTTCCTGAAGCAGGTTTGTTTGTGACGAAAGTAGCTGAAGAGTCGGAAAGGTGTCATTTTGATATGAGAGGGTAAAAGCATAGAGCCTGTATGGTTTGGTTAGTGAAACTGAACAACTCCTGGGTGGGACCGAGAAGGGTCCTGGGAGGTGGAAGAGGGGTGTCTGGAAGCAGAGGGAGGGGCGGTGGGGTGGGAATGGAGCAGGCAGGAGGGCAGGCGCTGTTGTCTGCAGGTGGGCGATGGGGTATTGCTTGTGGCCCTGGACCTCAGGCCTCAGGCTAGAGCCTGTGCTCAAGGAAGTGGACTGGTTCCTAGTGAGGGGGCACCTGCCCGAGGCCACACTGACCGACTTCTCTCTTGTGCCAGTCATGTGAGTGAACTCAAGATACTTCCTCCTAATTAATCACTGGATCCAGAAATCACACATTTCACCACAGATGTGATGGGACCCCAGTGTCCTCCTTGTCACCAAATCCATCGGCCATGTCCTTACCCCACGCGACCTCTCACAGCCTTTGCCACCTGCTCCCCGCCCCTTCTCTTCCTCCTCCTCCCTTGGCTTCTGTGACACCATCTCCCAGTTCCTCCAGGCCGCCTCTGGCCCTCCTTCCTGGTCTTCTTGCTGGTTTCTCTTCTGTTACTTAATAGTAAATGTTGGACTCCCCAGGACTTGGCCCAGGCCCCTTCTTTCTGTTTATAACTTTCCCTAAGTGCCTAATTCAGTCCAGTGGTTTTAAACATCTGCCTTCTGCTGACACTCAAATCTGTATCTCCAGCCATTACTGGACATTTTCATTCATATGGTGATGGATTCCTTGGACTTAACGTGGTCTGGAGAGAAGTCTTGGTGACTGTAACCCCCACCCACCCCCTCTCTCCTCTGGGCTCCTGCCTTTTGGTCAGGGCCGCCACTGGTCTACCATTTGCCAAAAGACGGAGTTGTTTGTGAGCTGCTCTTCTCTCACTCACCTATTCCCCAGCTTGCAATAAGCCCCACAATATGTCCCTGGCACCCAACCATTGTCTCTGAGCAAACTCTGTTCATGCATCTGTTCTCGTCCCGTACAATGCACTCTCCATACAGTGATTCTCTCCACACGGTACGTCAGGCCCTAGCGTTGGCTGCAAAGAGCCAACTACTACTTTCCGTCCCATGTAACATAAAAGCCGAGTTCTGTCCTGTGGCTGGCAAACCTCCTTGTGATCGGGACTGCACCCACCCTGCCAGCCTCATCGTGTAACACCCTCCCCGTTGCCCTCTGCACCTCACCCCACTGCCCTTCTTCCTGTTCCTTCAGCGTGCCAGGCGCGCACCTGCCTCAGGGCGTCTGTACTTGCCGTCCCATGGCCTGGAACGCCTTCCCTGGCCTTGACCATCATCTGTCTCTCATGAGATGTCTGGTCCTCCCTGACCGCCTACCCTCAAGTAGCAACAGCGTCACTTCACCCAAGTTCACTGCTCTGTGTTGACAGTTATCTCTTTTTCTTGTTTGTTGTTTATTTATTTTTTTCACAAAAGATCAAGGGCCTTGGTTGTCTTCTTAATGGCTGTACCCCTGGTGCTTAGAACAGTGTCTGACACCAGCCCCGTAAATATTTACTGAATGACAAGCGTACTAGCAGAATGTGCCCGTGATTTTCCTCCTGCCATCGAATCTGGTGCAGTGGCTCTGCCTGAACCCTTTCATGGTTTATAGTCCAAATTCATATGTTCAAGTAAAATGAACGTCCCGCGAGGACCAGAGCATCCCAGAGCTGCTCACAGCCGTGTCACTTACCATCAGCTTTGCACAGAGCTTATTCCTGCATCGACCCGCGGAGAAATAGTCCTGGTACAGTGGTGAGCTTGTGCCCAAGTACTTTGAAAAGTCCCCCGTGCAGCTGGCCTGGGCTCTGTATCCCAACATTCTGCTGACCCCAATCACAACACTTTGTACTCAACAGTCCTAGAGACCGATGACGTTGGAGACAAATTAATGGCACTTTCCCCCTTTTACTTAGCATTGAAATCGTCTTATGGTGGCCCTTCTCCTCTACTCAGTTATAAGATCCTTCATAGCAGTATCAGCTTCTTCTCATCCAACTATGTATCCTTCCCAGGGCCTTGCAGACACTTGAGGGCCAGTAGGATTTGATATCCAAAGATGGATCTTAAATAGAGAAATATAAATACTGGGCTCAGCCCTGAAAAGCCTACTCCTTCTGTTCACTCTCCAACTCCCTGTCCGTGTCTAAATGATGCTAATTAGTCCCAGATCTGGTTGTTCCTGGGAGAACCGTGTTCCTGATGGCAGAATACAGCCTCAGTAAGAGAGGAACTCCAGTGTCCTCCTCTCCTCCTGCCCGTGTTCAAGCCACACCTCTTCCCGCACCTGCCATGTGCAGGGTAATGTACTAACATAGGGGCTGTGGCCCTTAACTTCATAAACTTTGTTGACTGTGACCCAAAGAAGAGATACGTTTTACATCAGTGAGTCAGCACATATAAATAGGTATTCTGCACATTGTAAGTTTTATTAAATAATTTTATCCTTCCTGCGTGGCTACATTCTGATGCTTTCTGTTTTATCCTTTCTGTTGTCTTACACAAATGCTGGTGGTGGTGATCAAGGCATTGACTTCATATTCCACTAATGCAACAACCCATATTCCACTAATGGCCGGACCCCACCCATGCACGAATTTGTGCACCAGGCCTCTAGTAAAAGTACTAAAAACCCCATAAACATAGTTAATACTATATATACATGATGAAATATTTGTGGGGGACAGTGCACTGGTGTCTGAAACATATTCTGAAAAGCATCAGAAACATTGACTACGTTGATAGGTGTATCAATGGATGGATAGGCATACAGTTTAAGTATTAGTTTAGCAGCTAGGCGGTAGGTATATAGGTGTCTACTATATGATACCCCAGCTCTTCTCCGTGATTGAGAACTTCCACAATGCAATGTGGGGGTGCAGTACTAAAAGCCAGTGGTTAGATGTACTTGCCACCCTGACCTCCACCGCACAGAGAGAGGCTGCGTGTTTGACGTGAGGGCTCTTCTCCCCTCCCCTCTGCCTTCCCATGACATGGAGAGAGCGGTATTGATGTGCTGCTGTGTCTGTGAAGACAGGGCTCAGGTGAGTTCTGCTTTTTACCGACGGGCATACGTTTCACTAGCAGCAGAAACATCGCCCAGTCGAGAACTCTCAGACCTTGGAGGAGGGGCTGGGGAGTCCAGCAGGCTCTTGGTCGTTCCAGAAGTCTTGTTTCACTTACTCATGCATCCACTGGTTGATTCTTGAATGTGCCTTGACCAGGGATTGAACCCACAACCTTGGCGTTTCAGGACAACGCTCTAACCAACTGAGCTACCTGGCCAGGGCCTCATTCCAGAATTTGTGAATGCCAACTAGATGCCAGGCCCTAGAAAACTTCGAGGGTGGGCACCTAAGTGTCTTAGGGGACAGACACCCAGGTAACTCCTCAGATTTCAAAGAAGGAGAGGCTCCCCGATGTCAGGCTGCCTGGGCTCAAATCCCAGCTCCTGTCCTTCGCGGCTGCGTGGTGTTGGCCACGTAACTTAATCCCTCTCTGTTCCTCAGCCGTAAAACGGGCCACGGAATGACCTGCCTCATGAGACTGTGAGCGAGTTGAATGAGGTAACAACATGGCGTGTGCCCACCATGCAGTCAGCATAATGCACAAAGCAACGTGTGGCCCTGTGAGAAGACCACGTGTTTGCGTCCGTTTTTCCATTGTCTGATGAAGACCACGTGATTGAATTCGGTTTTCATTAGCTTTGGGCTTGTCACACTTTTGGTTTGGGGGACAGAAGGGATGGTGTTTCTTGGTTTGTTTGGTTTGGAGGAGGGAGAAAGAATTTTCCTTAAGAGAAATGTGACTAATGTGTAGTGAATTGACTTTGGGCAAATAATTTAACCTTGGCCAGTCAGTCCCAGTTCTATCTGAAAAATGGGGGTGGGGGAGATGGCCAGCCAGTCAGGGTCCTGTCTGAAAAATGGGGGGCTTGACGAGATCCCCAAATTCCCCCCAGGCACTAAGAGTGTGTGCTCACAGGACTGTATTTTTTAAGGCACATGTCTGTCTCCTCCTAATAATGGAGCAAGGAGGGACCTAGTGAGCTCAGATCTTCTGAAAATTAAGAAAGGACTCCACGTCCAGCTTTATTTTTGCTACAGATTGTTGGGCCCCTTCTCTGAGAAGTGGCTACGGTCCTCAGTTGTCAGAGGAATGAGCAGTGAGGTTACTTTTATTAACACCCTTTTATAATTTTGTTCTGCATAACCTGGAGGATCTCAGTATTTGATTACTTTTTTAAAGGACAACCCCCCCCCCCCCAGGACTTCCCACACACACCAGCACGCCGATATTTCCCTTCTGTGACCAAAATTAGGTGTCAGTAAGAATTTAGTCTTAGAACTGATTTAGCGTACACAGCACACTCAGAACTATATGCTCTTCCTTTTCTCCCATTCCCATATATGTTATGATTAAAGCTAATGCATTATTTGTTCTAAAGAAACAAGAACAAAATTAGAATCCAGAAATGTACAGTGTGTGTTTGGGGTGGGGGCAGAGAGAGATTGTGAAGTGGAAGTTGCATTCCTGTTACACTAGAATGCATTTGGCTTTGGTGTCTCTTTATGTTTCGTATTTGTGTCTGTTTATGTTCCGTAACCTTGGCAATACCACAGAATATCGTAAAGGGGAACGGCCTCTGAGAAGAGAGGGAGTTACTGGCTGGCGCTGCAGAGCCGCCATGTCCACCTTGCCGAAGCGTCCATTTATAAGGAAAACCGCAGGGCTGGGGGCGTGGATGACTTCACCTTGCCGGAGGAGTCTTCCTCCGGGGTTTGCATTTCTGTCCCTGACTGTGGCTGTCCCATCCCCGTCTCCATTCACTGGAGGGAACACCTGCGGGTCAAGTGTGTAAAACCGTTTCCATGGCAACTCTTTGTTATCCATTAATTTAAAAGATTTCCAACATTTTTCTTCAGGGGAAACTTCTTTTTTTTTTTTTTTTTTTTAAGACATGCATTCCTCCTCTCCCCTTATTTGTACATTGGAAGTTAGTCTCCCTGGCCTCTCAAGTTCTGGATGTTTCCTCCCTACCCCACCTCTTTTGAAAGATGACTGTTTTTGTTGTTTAATGAAGTTAAGGCTACACCTGGCATTTCTGGTAACAGCTCTAAGTCAGTGTGGGTGGAGATGCCTCTCTCCTGCTCCTGGATTTGAAAGAACAATGCTGTAATAATCTTGAACGTCAGAAACAATGTGCGAAGTGTGGGCCATGGAGAAAAATCTCACAAGTTCATTGCCTCGACGATTGGGTCAGTGTGAGCAGATCTGGAAGGTGTACTTGAGCAACAGGGCCGCTCTTGCCCTTCAGTGGGTGCTGTGAGGCAGCCTCGGTTTCACGCTGGTGTCAAGAAGTGTGTTTGGAAACACCCATGACATGAAATGCAAATCAACGGCAACAACATTATGGCTGCAAATTTGAACACAAATGAGGAAATGCAAAGGCAAGTTTTGCCTAGCAACACTCATTCCACAGTGGCAATAATTATTACTATCAAATATGACACATTCTAACGTCCAGGATATGGGACCTTATTATGTCCCTTGATGATCGCTCCTTGGGTGAAGTTTTACATTTTATAACTGTCGTATGCGTGTCTTTTGCATTCCTCCCGCATGTGGGTGTAGGTAATGACTCTGCTGTCTGTCGGCAGGATAACCCTAATCTTCCTTATGTTAGAAATGTACAGACATTGTCTCTCCCCCCTCTCCCCCCCGGGTTTAATGGGTATTTCTAAACCTATTGATTCTGAAGTGGTATTCATGTTGCGCCGTGGCAGGCGAAGGCAAATGCTAGTTTTGTTTTGCTCCTGTAGAGCTTGAATTACTGTTGTCTTATTCAATATTTAATTTTTGAAACGCTCTGGTTGTGTCCTGGTCATTTTGAGGGTTAGGACTTAGGACTTTTGTTGGCCTCAGAGACTGTGAACTTTGAAAACTGTCTACAAGAGAAGCTGGCACAGAATTAATATTCTCTCCCCCACCACCATGTTTAAATAAGTGTACTTTCATTTTCCTATTAGCCTCTAATTCCAGTTTGGCAAAGACTTTTATGTGCGGAAGCATCTTCAAAGAGTATGTTTCATCAGAGGCCACTCCTTCCCTGGGGGTGGAATAGAAAATGGGCGGGCAGCTCTGTGTGTTTGGCGAGCATGTGTGAAGTGTGTTATATGCACGTGTTTATCAGAGTAAAGGCTCCTTTTCCTCTTTGCTCCCTTCTCCTGCCGGGGACCCGGGAGCCCAGGAGCCCAGCGCATCCCCATGACTGCCGTTGGTTCAGCATAATTGATGCGGTCTCATTTCCCACAGCTGATGAGGATTATATCAGCTTGGTTTAACAGTCTCATTTTCTGCTCCCAGTGCACACTTGTTTTAATGTGTTTCAGTTAATGAGGTAGAAGAGAGAACGAGGTGTTACTGTTTATACACAGACAGTGAGCTTGTGCAGCGAGCCCTGCCCCAGCCCACGTGGCCCTGGCTGTCCTTGGGGGGCACGTCCCACTGAGCGCAGCCACCTTTTTGGAACCCGGCTAATGCAGACAATGATTATTATCCATGAGCTTTACCAAACAGCCTTATTAATACCATTTCTCTTTTCACCATGTCTTTTACATGTCACGCTACAAAGACTATAACTTGGCTCTGAGCTTGGGGTGCAGCCCAGGGCCTTCGCGAACCTGCCACTCAAAGCTTTCTCAAACTCTGTGTTCCAGTCACCAGGCCTGTACCCCTACAGGGTCCCCTCCCCCGGTAAGGGTCAGTGCATTTGAAGTAACACAAGTGAAACCAATTTCAGAAGCCCCGGGGGAACCAGACCCGTGTGGGGAATGCTGCGAGTCCAAGCCAGGCGCTAAGAATTTGGACTTGTGGTGCCGTGGGGTCAGAACAGCGCTGCTGGCAGGGTTGGCAGAGGAGGTGGGAGGAACTGCCAGGAGTCATTTTATGTGGGTGGGGGTCTGGATTGGATCATGATTTGCCCTTGCTTCTTTGGAGAGTTGGGGCCCTCCAGGTGAGAGGCTGTTCATTTGGGTGCAAATAGCGCTGCCCCCTTCTTTGAGCTCCTTGGGGAGCAGGCTGCTTGCTGCCCCAGGGCAGGCAGGAAACCAAGTCCGGGCGGCCCTTTTGCATGTATTCAAATCTCCAGCTCTGGACACATGGAAAAGAAAGGATGTGGCAGGGGTGCAACAAAGGAGACCATTTTGTCAGCCACACACACACTGGTGGAAGGACCCACTCTTAGACCTGCCACCCCTCTCCTTCCATTTTCCACGAAAGCCCTCTCCGTTTCTCCTCCTCTCTGTCAGCAGAGCACCCTAAATGGTTAAACCTGTTGCCTGGCCTTGGCGTGGTGCCAGCCCCGTGGGGCGCTGAGCAGGCTGGAGTAAACAATTACCGAGTCTCCGTCCTCCCCACCTTACGTGGATTGACTCTATAAATTGTCAGCCTGTTGACATTTTAATGCGAATTATGTCATGTGGTATCCCCTTTGATTTCGACATGCCTCAGTTTGTAAATACATGAGCCACTCAAAGGCTTGTGGTTAGTGTACACTCCGGAGGCCTCGGGGTTTTTGGTGGGGGAGAGAGCGCTGGAGAGCGCACAGCGCTGGGAGTGTGCCTGGCGCGGCAGGCCTTTCACAGTTCCAGAGCGGCTCCCTCCCAGGGGCCTACTGCCAGCCCAGTGCCCTGCTCTCCACCCCCCGCCCCGCAGCCCCTCCAGGGCATGGGGAAGGCCACACCTTTGGGACCAAGTCACAGGATGTTTTTATTGGATGTGTCCGTGGCCCAGCATTTCCCAGTCACTGTGCAGCTCTGTCTCCTGTTGTCACGTGGACACCTTCCCCGGCACCAGCACCAGGAAGAAGGGACTTCCTCTAGATCCCATGGCAGACCCGTGGGCCGAGGGAGTCCTACCTGGAGCAGGTGTTTCACTCCAAAGGGCTGGACCATCCACGTCCCAGGGGAAGCTGCTTCGGGAAAGATTTTTAAGGAAATGATGGATAGAGGTTGAGATGTTGAGGAAGAAAGAAGAAAGGTAAAGAGTAAGGATTGTGAGATGGATGGAGGAAAAAGGAAGAATCATCATTTGTGTGGGAGACGAAGAAAGAGTGCAACCTTGAAGATTCTGTATGTTCAGACTCTAAAATTCAAGGGGGGGGGGATTTTGAAATAGATTTGGAGACACAGTCTTCCAGTGAGAAACCCCGTGCTCGGACTTGGCTCCATACCTACTGCCCTAACACCCCATTTTCCAGCTTCAGATCCCCCTCGTTGAGACTCTCCGTTAAAATTAACCCTGGAGGAGCTGGCTTCCCGGCCATCCTTTGCGTGAGGAATGTCCGTGCTCAGCCAAGTTGGAAGTAGCCGTCTCGAGATTGGATGTGTTGTTCCGGAGGAGGTTGGCCAGGATGACATCATCGATGGGCCCTCAGCGTGGACCAGGAGTAGGGAAGTCGGTTTCTGCTTTGCATGAGGCATGCGACCTTCCCTCCGAAGACAGCAACCGCCGGGCCTGCTGTCTGTGTGGTTGGAACGTGGCCGACTCACAGAAATGTCATGGGATCCTTCGTGGCCATGGGTGGTCGGGACCCATTTCCCACGTGCTGAGTCATTCCAGCTTCATGTGTGACTAAGGCCCATCTTAAAACAATTAGAGCTACGCACAGTCTAGAAACAAAGAGGGGACCCCGTTCCTGTCTATCAGAGACACTTCCAGCTCACTGACTCCTCTGCTAACTTCCACGAGCGCTCAGAAAAGTTATTTGAGGGATCCTCGATCGTAATTCATTTTTTATAAGTTGTAGTAAAAACAGATTGACAGACAGGTAGGAGGAGAGGAGAAAGGAATGCGTTCTTCAGGAGCGCTGTTTACTTGGTTCCCATGAGAAATCATCCTCGGTCCCTCTCCACCATCGAAAGTTTAGCTGTAAAAGTGTGAAATAAAGCGGCAGGGTATGGTAATAATCATGGCCCAAGAGAATGTTAGCCTTTGCTAATTAAACCAAATTCCAGTTGATGTTTTTCCAAATTAAAGCAGTGACTTCCAAGGTATAAAATGAGCCCCGTGCTCTGTTAAAAGATCATAAAGTGTGGTTTGCAACATGTACCTTGGTCTCTCCGTTACCTACTTCCTCTTTGTTGTGGGGAACGTAAGTTAGCTATTGGAAACACGCTTTCAGAGACAAACCCAGGGTCTTTTCAATAAATTGGTATGTTTGCTGTAACTTGCTAAGGAGAGGGGCCTCCTACACAGGCGTGAAACCTGTGCTCACCGGCCGCCCTGGGCTGGCGCCCACTCCAGCCCCCTGGACATTGGTCCGTCAGTGAAGGAGGAGGCTGCAGGCTGACGCTTGGCTTCTTAGGCCTGTGAAGGAAAAGGGGTCTGGATGGTTGTAGGGGCCGAGGTGAGGGGAACGAGGAATTTGCTTACACTCCTTCCTTTTTCTTCATCATATTTCTGCAAAAAAAAAAAAAAAAAGGCGGGGGAGGGGGACAACTGAGGGTGTAATGGCGGGTAATGGAAAGACAGGAATGTGGTAAGTGGATACAGGTCTCGGCTGCACTTCAGCTCAGCATGTCCAGCATCCCCGTCCCTGACCAGTGGCCTGTGAGCTCGACAGCGCTGCTGTGGTTGGGAGCTGCTAATCTGACTGCAGCCAGCGTAGCCCCCGACACTCGGGGACACTAGCCTTATCTTCTCCTCCATAGAGGTATGGGCCTCGAGCTTTTTTTTATTGAACTTCATGTGTGTGTGTGTGTGTGTGTGTGTATAATAATCGACAGGTTAAAAGTGCGCAGGACTCCCGGTGACCGAGCTGAACCTGGAGCTGCGCTCATGTGGCCGAGGCTTGATCAGAGGGAAGCAGCCGGCCAGCCCCTGGGCAGCAGGGCAGGTGGGCAGCAGCGGACCCGTTCCTGGAGCACAGCCCTGGCTGTGTTAGCCCCGCATTCCAGCGTGCTCCGCCCACAGTTACTTGCACGGCACACAAACAGCGGATTGTACAATGCATCCAGGTATCCCAGGGCTGGTGGAGATGAATGGGGCCTGTGTGTCCCTGTTGTCAGACCTTCCCAAACCAGCCCCACTGCTGCCTGGGCAGAGCTCAGACTTGCCCGTGGAGAGGGGGGTGCCTGACCCATCCGCATTCTCGCTTCCAGGGTCTGAGGATGCATTTGTCTGAAGGGAAGGAAGAAATGGGATTAAAAACCCATAGGAAAGAAGCACCCTGAGGAAGGAAGCCCAGGAGGTTACTTTAATAAGAAGAGAAAAACAAGGGGAAGTTAGAGGGAGGCGGGTGGGGGAATGAGAGAGCAAGCGAGAAGGGTTTCTGACAATTAACTAATTCTCCTTGCTCTAACCCGTGACAGAATTAATCACACATTAACACACTGACAGCAAAATTAATGTCATATGCAAATTAATAGGCAGGCTTGGCATTCAACAGCCTGTTGGCTTTTTAAGGCGGGTGTTGTAGTTACACCCCCAGCCCCAGCCCATAGGCTGCTGTGTCGCACCCACGTTCTGCCCGCGAACTCCCACGCAGCTTCAGCTTCGGAACTAAACCGACATTCCCTTGACTGGCACCCGTGAGTGGTGCCGCTGTTTTGTTTTCATTGCGGGAGCAGGGTCAGGAGTAGGACAGGTGTTGGTTAGGAACCCTTTGGCGCTGCTACTTCATAACCTCCGCCATAGTTTCGCCATCCGTGACGATCTGGGTAGGAAAGCAGGGTTTTCTAATTGAAACCTTCCGAGGAAGCTACTGCAGCGTTGCCCCCCCGATGCCATCATCAGGAAGCACACTGGTTTGGACAGAAGGCGTGTTAAGAGTACAGTCGCCCCCCTCACCTGGAGTTTCGCTTTCCACAGTTACAGTTGTGATGGCCAACCATAGTTCAAAAACGTTAAATGGAAAATTCCAGACATTTTGAGAGAGACCACATTCATATAACTTTTGAATAGCATATTGTTATAATTGTTCTATTTTATTATTAGTTACTGTTACTCTCTTACTGTGCCTAATTTATAAATTAAGTTTTATCATAGGCATGTGTGTATAGCAAATAACATAGTATTTATAGTTGAGCTTTGAATAACACAGGGGTTAGGGGCCCCAATCCCCAGTGATGGCGAACCTTTTGAGCTCGGCGTGTCAGCATTTTGAAAAACCCTAACTTAACTCTGGTGCCGTGTCACATATAGAAATTTTTTGATATTTGCAACCGTAGTAAGACAAAGACTTATATTTTTGATATTTATTTTATATATTTAAATGCCATTTAACAAAGAAAAATCAACCCAAAAAATGAGTTCGTGTGTCACCTCTGACACGCGTGTCATAGGTTCGCCATCACTGTCCTACACAGTTGAAAATCTGTGTATGACTTTTGACTCCCCCCAAATTAACTACTAATAGCTTACTATTGACCCAAAGACTTATTGATAATGACAAACAGAAGTTGATTAATGTATTTTGTATGTTACACGTATTGTGTATTCTTAAAATATTCTAGAGAAAGGAAAATGTTAAGAAAATCATAGAGAGGAGAAAATACATTTAAGGTTATTTATTGGAAAAAACCTGTGTCTGTGTGGACCCAAGCAGTTCAAACCCGTGTTGGTCAAGGGTCCAGTGCATTGTGCAGCTTGGCACCCGCTGGGGGTCTTGGAACACAGCCCCTGCGGACAAGGGGGGCTACTGTTTGTAACACAAACCTAAAGTCATTCTAGTGATCGGGCTGAACTACAAAGTGCAAATTGTCTTATGTGGTTTCCAGGAGGCTTAACCTATTGAAACCAACTCCAAGAAGGAAAATGTGTGCCTCTCCTTGATGTTGAAAAATAAATAACCAAAGAAAGAACAGTCTGTCTCAGAACATTCTGAGGGCTGAACTTCAGCGCCTGGGGCCAGCGAGAGCCAGCCGGTTACGGCGATGACTAACCCAGTGTGAATGCGCCACCTGGGATCGTGATGATTGTGACACTTAGTGAGTAATAGCACGGCGAAGCGGGCATTACACAGAGCGAGGAAGACGGGAGCCTGCCCGGGAGGCCCTTCAGGAAGGACGAGGCCATTCACAGCGGGCCAGGAACGGTCGGCTGTTGGTGTTGGTTTGGAATGAGTATTGGCATGTTCTTCATGGTACGATGTCCTCTCTTTCCCATCAGCCCCTGCTTCATCTACGACCAGGGAGGAGACTTGATGGATGAGTCAGGGCAGAGGTCTGGGAGCCACGGTGCTGGTGGTGGAAGAGTTTAGTCCCTGGTGCTCCTTTCCATTGTGTGTGAAACAGCCCTGAGGACTCACTACCTCGACTATGTGGGGCCATGGAAATTGGGACCCTGGAAAGTCATTCACATAGACTTCGGTTTTATCAATGAAGTGAGGGGTTTGAGTGTATCAAAGATACAAGTAATGTGTGTAGGGGTGTGTGTGTGTGTATGTATCTGTCCTTGGTTTCTGGATGGATGGTTGGATTTATGATGGATGCAGCTCAGGTATACGTATGTAACATCTATAATGATAAAAGTGTAATATGCAAATCGACCAAACGGCCAAACAGCAGAATGACTGTCTGGAGGACCACGCTATGACACCCACTGGCACCAGGCCAGCCAAGGCGGGTGCGATGCGATTGGTTGGGGACCTGGCCATCGCCCCCTGATCGCCCAGCAGAGGAAGGCCCAGGCCACTGGCTGGCAGGATGATCAATCGGGGGCTCTGCGATCGCCCCAAAAAGGGAGGCCCAGGCCACCCTCTGTGGGGCAATTGATCGGGGACGTGGGGGGGCGGGGGCTCTGTGGAACTGAGGAACAAGGGGAGGGTGGTGACAGACGCAGGCAGCACCAGGCCAAGACGGCTGCATGGGGGAGGGGTGGGGTGCCACAAGGCAGCCAGGGCCGCAAGGGCACTGGCAGCTGGGGCTGGGAGGCAGCCGGGGCCACAGGCCTACCCTTGCATTTATTTTGTGCATCGGGCCTCTAGTATACATATAAATATACATTTGCTATAATATTTACCTGCGATACTGTTAATTCCATCAGTCTGCTCAGTGACTACACTCTGTCTAGGAACCTTGTGTGGATAGATCAGGAAGCTGGATTGGGATTTGGGGTTGTGTTCTGTTGCTGGCTCTGACATGCCCACGCCCCTAACATCATCTGTAAAGTGGCACCGACGCCTCCCTGAGTCAGGAGGATTGGACACCCTGAGAGACGTGAAGTTCTACAGACTGTACAGCATGTTGTCTGAGGCAGATTCCTTATGATTGATATCCCGTCACACAGGACAACTTCAGAGGCAAAGCCAGGCAATGCAGTGGGATTGGCCATTCCTGGCGGGGGGCGTCCACTCTCACTTGCACTCCAGCTCCTGTTGAAGGTGGCAGCCAGATGGCTCTCCCGGCTGTGACTCCCGACTGGCCTAGACGTAGGCCCTTTCCTGCAGGTGCTGTCGGGTATGCAGGGGTCCTCATCTCCATCGCCCCACCTCCCACTTGGCATTTGCTGTCAGAGTGGCTTGAATAGAACGTGAACAGCTGACAGTGGCCAAAGGGCAGGGCAATTGTCTGGAACAGGTGGGCCTGAACTGGATGACGGGCCGGGCCTCACAGTCCTTGAAGAGTGGCCGGGAGATGATGGGGAGCTAAAGCCCATTCACAGAGGGTGACGCCAAACCGAAGGGGGCTCGTCGAGGTACCTGCGAGGGAGGAACTTGGGTGCCATGGCCTGAGCGTCAAGTTCTCAGAAGGACAGTCAGGTGTGCGCTTTCTGGTTCTGGCACCATGGAACGCGGAAATGGGTCTGCCGTTTCTGGTAGTGGGTGGACGTTCGCAGGTGTGGCTGTGGTCCGGGAATGTGGGGGGCTGGAGGGAGGACATGAGAGCGCCTCCAGTAGTGCCCTAAGATGCTTTGCGGGGGAGCTTACACCTGGAGCTGGCAGAGGCGTCTGCCGACCTGCGTGCCCAACCGGGAGCTGGACCTGCTCTCATTCTGCATCTGTGCCTGTGGCTGTTTAATTTTTCCCTGGATGGCCTTGCCTCTGATTCTGCCTGCTGCCTGCAAGGGTTGCTAGGAAACCACAAAGGCCTGTCTCCTCCTGCTCAGGACAAGGCCCGGACCGGCTTCCCGGGGCCTGGAACCAGCAAGCATCACAGGAACGCTGGCGCTGAGCCCAAGGCACTCGTCACCTTTTTCTCGCCCCGACGGGCCCCGTCCCCCCAGGCACCTGGACTTCCTGCACTCTCAGGGGCCATTTGCCACACAGAACCATCCGGGCGAGGCCGGACGTGCCTCATCCGCTGTCACGTTGGTGTTCAGATGCCTTTATCAGGGGATGAGGGGAGCCCCAAATCCAGGTGACGGTGAGCTTCCTGTAATTCGTTTTCCAGGGCCGTTCTCGGGTCATCCTACCTGAGCCGGCCAGATGCCCAGCAGTTCCCATCCCTCTGCTGCCTGCATGGTCCCCTGGCGCAGCCCGCCTCTCCCCTGCGTCCCCAGCGTGCCTCATGCCTTTCCAAGACCACGACAGGAAGTAGCCACAGTGTCCTTTCTGTGAGGAACCGTACGAGTTCGTAGAAACTGCATGTCCTGAAGGCTTTGTTGATTTGTCGCCCTGGTACCTGCCTGCTTTCTGAGCACAGCAGAGCGGGAAGGCGGGAGCAGGATCTAAACTCAGAATTGGGCTCTGGAGAGCTAAGAGGCAAATGAATGCGTGCTCATTCTTTTTGGGGGGATGGATTTATTGGCAATATCACCAGATTATTTTTTTATTTTATTTCATTTTCAGCATTTTTTTGTATTAATTTCAGGTGTACAGCCGAGTAGATAATCATATACTTTACAAAGTGTCCCCCTCTCCCCCCTTTCCACAATGTTCCCAGTACCCACCTGGCTCCGTGCCTCGTTATCCCAATATCATTGACTATATTCCCTGTGTTGTACTTCACACCCTTGCGACTATTCTCTAACCACTGCTTTCCCCTCGGACTGTTCTCTAATGACTGCTTTCCCCTCGTTTCAGTTTTGTTTGTTGGTTTATTTTTTTATTTAGATTCCACGGATAAGGGAAGTCATGGTATTTGTCTTTCTTAGCATAATACCCTCTAGGTCTGTCCACGCAGTCTCAAATGGTAAGATTTTGTTCTTTTTTTATGGCCCCGTAATATTCCATCATATACTAGTATATGTACCACAATTTTTTTTATCCACTTGTCTATTGATGAGTAGATACAAATGTGGATGTACAGCTTGACTATTAGAAATAGCACTGCAGTGGACATAGGATGCATACTGTACATTCTTTCGAATTGGTGTTTTGGGTTTCCTTGGATATATACCCAGAAGTGGAATCTCTGGGTCATAAGGCAGTTTCACTTTTAGTATTTTGAGCACCCTCCACCCTGATCTTCACAGTGAAGAATGCTCACTCATCAGGATATTCCTTCTGACTGTTGTTGGGTTTGCTTCCAAACCTAAGGAAGTTGCCTTCTCTCACTTGGAGAAACCGCAAGTTGGTTATATTCCTGATCACGAGGGAACCCTGAGGCTAGTGTGTCCTGTTGGTGAGCATGTGGGTTAGTATGAGTTTTGTGATGTCTGTCCCGACGTAAAGTGGGCTTATTCCTTCACGGGGCGCCCTGCCTTCTGTGGATTGTGTCTGAAGTGCTTCTCACCACGGCATTGTTGATTTCAGTTCGTTTTTAGCTGGTAAACTGGTCACTTGGACTTAAAATCATTATATCGTGTCTTGGCTGTGAATTACTATGCAGCTGTTAAAAATGACGGTGCATATGTATTTTGTAGTTACGAAGATGGCCTCAACATTGTATAAAAATGTTACATAGGCCCTAGCCGGTTTGGCTCAGTGGATAGAACATCGGCCTGCGGACTGAAGGATCCATGGTTTGATTCCGGCCAAGGGCACATGCCCAGGTTGTGGGCTCAATCCCCAGTAGGGGGCATGCAGGAGGCAGCCAATCAATGATTCTCTCATCATTGATGTTTCTATCTCTCTCTCCCTCTCTGATATCAATTATATATCTATGCACACACACACACATATATATGTTTTTTAAAAAATGCTACGTAGAATATTTTATGTATATAAAATTGCAATATATTGTATGTGTCGATTAGAGATGTCAAGATGGATACTGGCCAGAAATGTTCGTAGGTGATAGAATGAGGTGATGTATACTCTTTTTGTTCCTTTCTATATTACCTTTAAAAAATATAAAACTAGAGCCAGGCCGGTATGGCTCAGTGATTGAGCGTCAACCCATGAACCTGGAGGTCATGGCTCGATTCCTAGTCAGGGCACATGCCCAGGTTGTGGGCTCGATCCCCAGTAAGGGGCATGATCAGTAATTCTCTCTCATCATTGATGTTTCTGTCTCTCTCTTCTTCTCCATTCCTCTCTCTGAATCAAACTTTTTATATTAATAAAAAATAACCAGATATCATTTCTTAAATTTTATTAAAGATGTCACCTTCTAGGGGTTCCCGAACCTGACTGTACATAGGAATCACCTGATGAGCCCGTTCAAGTACAGATTCACGGGTTCTGCCCTTGAGTTTGATTCTGTGAATGGGGGCTCCTGATGCCCTTGTCCTTGTAGGGCATTTGGGCAGTACTGACCCTGACGAAGGAATTTCCTGTGGATACAGTATCTTGGAAAATGTCCTTGAGTTGCTCTGACGTTCCCTCTTTCTTTACATATATGAGTCTAGGGGCACCTCTAATGCGTGGAACGCTTTCGGCTGCCTTACCGCCTACTTCATTACCTGCACGTGTAGACACGAGGGGAGAAAAGTTCTTTCTTGTTGCCCTCCCATAACAGTCTTCCTTGTGATATTATTATTTTGTGGAACTTAAGTGCTACTGTGCATATTCTGAAACTGGCTTTTTAGAACTTTGCCATGCGTACTTTTTTAATGTCACTATTTCTCCACCGCATGGTTTTTAACAGCTGCACAGGGCCCCCTGGGATGAAGGTGTCATCGCGTATTGAGCTAACCGGGCCCTCCTGCCTCTGTCATTTGGTCCTGTGCGTGCACTTCCTGCACTCAGCTGAGTACACATGTCTGTCATTTTAAACTCATTCTCCGTATGTAGTGGTTTTGAAGCTCCCTCCCATCCTGTCTCCTGCCTCATGTGTGTGCGTGTTGCTGTTCCTCTGGTGACCATGTGCTTTATGGCATGTGGTGCTCTTGGTGAGGCCTCACTGGCTGATCACAGGGAGTCTCTCTCCTTCCCCGATGTAGGCACCACATCAGTAACTGTCTGTTCTCTGATTAAGCAGCCACGTGAACCCTTGGCTCCTGTGACACTTGTGGTTCCCCTGAAACGGTCAGGGGTGTGTCGCTACCTTCATGGAACAGACAATCCTACCAGGCCTCCCTGTCCCTAAACCTGAGGACAGGACGTGACCTTCGTTGCTGTTCTCCTCCATCATGTTGCTTCCGCTGCTTCAGCACGGTAGCTGGCTGCCCTCTCAAATGCACGGCAGCTGGGACCATGACAGTGAAATGGCCATCTTTACTTTTCACTTTTGAACTCAAAAGTATTTCTTGCCTATTGTTTAAAAAAACACACAAAACTTTGGAAGTGCAGAGAAACACGGAAAAGAAAACCATTCCTAACATCACCACCCCAAGGTGGCTTGGATTTTAAACATTTTGGTGTATATGACTTAGCCTTTTCTATAAAGATAGGACATTATTATTCTGTAGAATTTATCTTGTTTTATTTTTTTAATTTATTGGGGGGACATTGGTCAAGTAATATCACAGGTGTCGGAGAGGTTGTGGACAAAAAGTAAGCCTTATCTGTAGCATTTAAATGATGCTGGGTGTATTTTATAACTGGCCTTTTAAAACTTTCCAATGTTTCATTCTTTTGATGCCACAAAATGTTTTCCCACCACCCCAATTTTTTAATAGCTACACAGTGCACCTCCGTGTGCAGGTGCCACAATTACCGTAGCTACCCTTCCATGTGCCATTCAGGTTGTTGCCAGTTTTTTACTATCATAAAAAAATTTTGAATGAATACATAATATCATTAAACAAATTAAAAAGGGCTCTTTCAGTTCCTGCAATACTGTATTTGCTTGCTGTTAGCTTCAGCCCCTTCCCAATTCGTCACCATCTTTCACTGTTCAAGATGTTTGGAGATTCCGAAGTTTAACATTTTTATACAGCGAGGCCTTTTTAGTCTCACGTTCTTCCCCTTGGTTAAGCTTAGGGCCCTTTCCTCGGCCAGGATCACGCTCAGTTAGATCCCCTCTCAGTTCTTTTATGGCTTCATGTTTTGACACTGAACTTCGTGATCCATCTGACATTGATTTTGGTGTAAGTTGTGAAGCAAGGTCTACCTATATTTGTTTTTGTCCTCAGCTGTCCGTCCCGGCCCCATTCACTGAGCAACCCACTCCTCCTCCCGCAGGCCGAGCAGTGCCTCGGGCAGTGCCACCAACCCACACGCTGAACTGCTGTTCGGGTCTGGTCCTAGACTTTCTCTTATTTCACTAATTTGCCTTGACTTGGTCCTATACAGAACTGTTTAAATTATTCTAGATGTGTACTGCCTAGTTTTACATAAATACTGCTCAAGAGTCATCTTTTTAAAATGATTTCAGTTGTATCTTTATTTCTCTCTAGATTTTTTTTTTTGGTCATTCGACCGCCAAAGGAGTCGTGACCCACAGGTTGAGAACTGCTGCTCCTCAGGGTGACTTTGATTCATGATCAGTGTTCTTTGGGCCAAATTCTTTAGCAGGAAGACCCCTTACTGAACGAGAATCAGATCCTCCCCTTTGAAGATTGCTCTTGAGGATGCCACTCATGGGAGACAAAGTCAAATGTCACTTAGTCCCTGGAAGAGTCCCCTGATCTGCCAGTTCAATATTATTGGTAATAGCAGCAGTTGAGACGTTGTTGGGGCGGCAGGGAGGGGAATGAGAGGAGAATCAAGGAAAGAAAGAAGTTAGGCTCTTGTTCTTACTTGTGAACTTATGTTTATTTCTGGTGATTCATCTGCTTAAAGGGTTTTAGATTTTTGCCACATATAATGCCTCAGTCCACAGTTTTCAAGTTCTGGAGCCATTCAAAGTTGGGAACCACCCCCCCCCCCCCCCCCCCCCCCCGTGAATGCTGTTTTACTTTTCCTGACTGAAGTAAGGCATGGAAAGGCACGGAAAAGAATACATTGGAATGTGAAGCTGCTATTTGGTGCTGTATCTGTTTTGTTTTAGAAACAGCCCTTGATGGCTGTGCCTGGCACGTTGTAAGCTCTCACTTACAACACTCCCCTCCACTGCGTAAAGCAAGTGTGTGCTGCGTCTGTTACTAAAATTCACACCGAGATTCTGTCTTGAGAGGAGGCACTTCTGTTTTCCTCTTAAAGATGAGTGAAAATGGGGTAGAGCGAATGCCAAATGCTTGGAGAAGACAGTGTGGGGTGGGCTCCAGGAAGTGGCATTCGCTGCTTCCTGCTCACCTTTTCTCTCTGGCAGAGGATAATGGTGAAAGGACAGGGTGGGGATTAAAGAATGAGGGTGACTTGGGGGAACTTCTTATCCAAACTTCCCTGGTTCCTTTCTTGGTTTTCTAGAAACGTCTCATTTCCTTGTGTGTGGATTTTGGATTTTTTTTTTTATCGTCAAAATATCCACAGTGTAATGCCCTTTAGGATTATTCCCGGCGCACATTCAGATTTCCGCAGGCGGTTGTCACGGACCAGCGTGGCCCCCTTCCTCTGGGCTGTTGGTCCCTTTCGGTCTTGGCATTCCCCTTCCCCACCGCCAGAGACTTGCTCCAGCCTTGGCCCCTGCTTCATGGCTCTCTGGCACTGGGAGCTCTCAGAATGGTAGGAAAAGTAAAGGTTATTGGGGTGGGGGCGGGGGGAGCACAATTCCAGGCCGGGCTCTGGGACAGATGGGAGCTGGGATATCAGTGAGCATCCTGAATCTTCCAAACTCCACGGGACAGGATGCTTACCGATATCCTGGTCAGAGTAGTGTGGCAAGTGACGCCCCCTCTTTGTGCGCGTTTCCCCGTTTGTAATTCTGAGTTGGTTGTTGTAACGTTGGGGCATCGACTTCCTCAGGCTGCTGTGAGGACTGAGTGAGTTATAAGCAAGTGTGCAGGACCCTGCTGTAACAAAGAGGACACCTCTCCGACTTCCCCTATAGACATTTTCTTTTTAAAAAAATATTTTTTAATGGATTTCAGAGAGGAAGGGGGAGAGAGATGAGGGAGGGAGGGAGAGAGAGAGAGAGAGAGAGGAGAGAGAGAGAGAGAGAGAGAGAAGCATCAACGGTGAGAGAGAATCATTGATCAGCTGCCTCACGCCCCCTACCGGGGTCTGAGCCTGCAACCTGGGCATGACCAGGAACCGAACCGTGACCTCCTGGTTCATAGGTAGATGCTAAACCACTGAGCCATGCCAGCCGGGCGCCCATATAGACATTTTATTAGATACTTCTCTTTGCATGAAGAGAAGCTTATCTCTTTTACAAGATGTTTTATTTAATGACATAATAAGCAGAAAGTGTATCCCCCACCCCTTGCCTGTGGGCTGAACTTAATGACTCACTCCTAATGACAAAGTGTGGACAGGGCAGAGGGAACTCGCCAGTGTGGACGGAGCCTGGTGGCACCACCTTCCGGAAGTGACCATGATAATGTGACCACTGAAAGCCGTGTCTATGTTATGTACCTGATATGACACGGTGGGAGGGGGACTTTCCGAGACTCCATAGCCTCAGTGTAGTTGTGAGAAAACATCAGGTAAACTCCGGTTGAGGGGTACTCTCCAGATAGCTGACCTGCAGTCTTCCTACTTGCACTCAGAGGAAGTGTCTCCCGTTAGAAGACGGAACAACTCAGTCCTGCCCAGGATCCTGGTTTGGGTCCTGGGACAGAAGAAGGATGTGAGTGGGAAAAGGGATGCAATCGGAACACAGTCTGTTCACTAGAAATAGCCCTGGGCCAGGGCCACTCTCTTGGTTGTGACAAATGGCCCAGATGTTAAGACCTAAAATGTTAATATTAGGAGGAGCTGAGCGAAGGGCATATGGACACTCCGTGTACTGTCTTTGCTGATCTCCCGTCCATATATTTCACACCAACCAAACACATCCCCCACAATACGTGCCTGTGACCTTTCATGTTTGGTGTTCCTTCCGGCCCTTTTTCTAAATGCACGTAAACATTTTCATTCAAAACCTTTAAAAGGTGTTTGTTTTTGTTTTTGTTTTTTACTCCCATTCTGATTATAGGCCTTAGACACTGCAAATCTTTTCACTTCAGCACAACTGTTTTCCAAACAGATTCCTTTTCGGTCGTACTTTGGCTCTTCCGTGAGACCTCTTTAAAGTGGTGTTTGTTTAGCCGGCGCTTAATTTTATTTTCCACTCACACTTCTAACCCATCCAGGTCCCGTTTATATTGCCTCTGCCCTGGCCAGTCTTTCTAAAGCCCCCAAATTAGCATCATCTGAGAATTTAATTAACTTGCTGTTTACCAAGCCTCTCCTTTCAAGATAATTAATGAGGATGTGAAGTGACACGGGGCTGACACAGCTCCCAGTGGCACCTGAGCAGGCACCTACCCGCCTGGCCCTCCCGGCTCGCGGCTCCCCTTTGGCCCGTGCCCCAGGCGGCGTGGCCACACTAAGCGCAGGTACCTGTGGCACATGTTTGCACAAAATCAGGCTCTTCCGCCTCACTTTTTATCCACTCGTTCTCTGCTTTGTTAATTAAAAAGCCTCATTTTACTTAGGATGGAATGCTTATTTTCTGTTATTCCCTAGACAGTCTCCATTACCGGGCCTGAAATTAAACATGCCGGGAGAGTCGGGTGTTACAGTTAATTCCCTTTGTTTCTGCA
>NW_006285234.1:3849196-3857906 GCF_000327345.1 Myotis davidii | reverse complement strand
CCCCCCCCCCCCACGCGCCCCTCCCAGCATTCCACTAAATCCAGGAACCCGAAGGTGGTCTTTGACCGAGGATCCGGTGCCATCCACTGAACCTTCTGCGATGATGCGAAGGTTCTGGACCTGCCTGGCCAGCGTGGCCGCTCTCGGCCACGGGGGCTCCTGATCCCCCAAGGTGTGGCTGTGTGACCGAGAAACTGAACTTTTACTTTTATGTAAGTGTTTTAAATAGTCACACGGGGCACAGGGCTGTCATGCCGACGGGACTTAGTCATCCTCTGTCTGCTGGGGGTTACCTGGGGCAGGTCCGGAACCTCCAGCAGCGCCCCTGCACTCCCGGCCACGAAGGTACCCCGATGGCCCGGCACATTCGGCAAGGAGTAATCGGGAAGTAAGTTTTCCGAAGGAAAAAGATGTTACTTTCTAAATCCAGATGTAAATGACTTGGATTATCCGTGTCACTGAGCGCTTCATTCATGCAGATAATTGAGAATTGACAGTGTCCTTTTCCCTCAATTACGTCCTGATGGTTCCCGTGTGTGACAATGGGAGAAACAGGACGCTGTTTTTAAATAGCTGTGTTAATGTCCTCATTAATTTTACCTTTTCCTACCAATTAACAAATACTAACTCCTGCGGCCTCCCTACGAAGCCACATCCGTCCAGAGCTCTCCCGAGCCCGGGGAGCCCAGCGTTTCCCTCCTGTTCCAGGGTGTGCCGCTCAAATAGAGGTGCTGGTCTTTCTTTGTTTTTGTTTTTTTTTGTTTTGGGTTGGTTTTTTTTTTTCAGGGAGAGGGGTGTCTTTGTACTGGGTTATTCACAGTGCAGCCCAGGGTGGCATGAGGAATCCTGACTCAGAACGGGAAGATCTGGGGTTGACCTCCAGGGCTCCCACTCACATGCCACGTCCTCCTACATGACACCGCGCAGGGGTGACAAACCCGAGTGCCCACAGGCTGTGGGGTATCACACACGGTGCTGGTGCTGGGCTGGGGGCACCTGCCCCATCTTCCCTGCATTCATTTTGACATGAGGGAATGTGCAGCCAGGACAGCCAAATAGCCTCCTTAAAAAGAACATGTTAGAAAATCTCAGTTGCTTGGAAAATTCACAGATTTTAGTGTTAATTACTAATTAAGAATTTTTAAAACTCCGAGAGTTACACAGCTCATACGCACAGGCTGGTCAGTTGCTGCCAGTTGACAGTCTCCTCTGTCCACGAGACTCTAGTCCCCTGGGATCTGTCCACCAGGGTCCACAGGGCTAGAACCACGCTGATGGTGTTACGGAGGGAATGTCTAAATACCTTATTTTCTGAATACACACATCCTGACCATTCACTGCTGGGTGTCAAGATCATTGCCAGCATGCTCCTTCTAAGTGACGCTGAGGACG
Source organism: Myotis davidii (assembly GCF_000327345.1). Taxonomy (NCBI): domain Eukaryota; kingdom Metazoa; phylum Chordata; class Mammalia; order Chiroptera; family Vespertilionidae; genus Myotis; species Myotis davidii. The sequence goes on along the minus strand of NW_006285234.1, from coordinate 3,856,514 downwards.
TAGGAGCGTGGTGTGTGGGCAGGTCCACAGGGTGATAGCCACACCTAGCTTTTCACCTTTTGTTTCACTCCCTCGCTATTTAAACCTGGGTTACTTCCAGCTGCTAGAGGGGATGGAAGAAGCCTACCTTTCGTTGTTGGAAATTCCACTATCAGGTCAGGTAAAACTTGGACCACTTACAGGTCTAGTTTACTTCTGAATAAATGTATAACCTCAATTCTCCCTCATGCGGTATTCCTCCCTGTGGGATGGAAAACACAGAACCCAAGTTCCTATGTTCAAAGGCGTGAAAACGGGGTGGAGCCTAATTGTTTAGGGGCCATGTCATCAGTCAAAGTTAAATGGCACTTGAATGACTGTTGATCTTCAGTTTGAAGCAATTTATTTTTATATCAGGTTTGCAAGCCCGCTCTGAGTTTATTTATTTATTAATTTTATTGATTTCAGAGAGGAATGGAGAGGGAGACAGAATGATGAGAGAGAACCATTGATCGGCTGCCTCCTGCACGCCCCACGCTGGGGATCAAGCCCACAACCCAGGCATGTGCCCTTGACTAGAATTGAATCTGGGACCTTTCAGTCCTCAGGCCCATGCTCTATCCACTGAGCCAAATGGCTAGGGCCTGATTGAGTTTTGACAAGTATGAAAAACTTAATTTAACAAAGTAGGTGTGTGTGTGTATGTATGTGTGTGTGTGTGTTTGATATTCTGAATAGGAAAATTATTTTTCAGGTTTTTTTAAAATGGGTTAGCGCATCACTCCCAAAGCAGAGAATCCATCCAGTCACTTTTTATAAATAAAATTTTATTTATAAATAAACATGCTCTTTTATGTATTGTCCGTCACTGCTTTGTGCTATGACGGCAGGATCGAGCAGTTGGGGCAGAGACCGTTGTGGACGTGTTCAGCCTTCGGTTTAGCTAAAACCTGAATGCTTCCTCAGCCCCACTCAGTGAGTGTTATTCTCAGTGCTGAGTAACGTGGCGCTCTGCAGAGACTAGGTGCTTCCGGGTCACTGTGAGCTCCGCGCCTTCCGCGTTCCTCACGACGGTGCCACGAGGTTGGGCCATCCCGGTTTTATCCCTGACTCGGGAAGAAGGGGGACTTGCCCTCTGGCAGTTGTGTCATCTCATGAGTCTTGTGAGCTCCGGGGATGCTGGTGGCACCAGCGGGGCTCACACCCAGAGGCAAGCCAGTCCCTGTACAGGTTCCCCTGCAAAACCCGATGATTTCATGGGCAAAGGACGTGAACAGGTGATCAGGTAATTAATTCGTCTGGTGTACACGGAGGACCCCCCATGAAATCAGATGGTGGCGAAGACTGAGCAGTGGTTCTCAACCTTGGCTCCACATTAGAACCACCTGGGAATCTTCTTAAAATCCTGATTCCTGGGCCCCATCCTCCGGAAATTCTGTTTCTTCGTTATGGGGTGAGGCCACAACATTAGTAACAATCAGAATTTCCGGAGGATGAGGCCCAGAAATCAGGATTTTAAAGATTCCCAGGTGGTTCTAATGTGCAGCCAAGGTTGAGAACCACTGACTTTGAGTCTTCAAGTGCCCCTTCCAACTGATTCTCGTACCTTTTTTAATTTTGCTTGACCATTTATGAAGTGTGTTCACACCAACTGACCCGCGGGAGCCTCGTGGCCCCCGGTTGTGTACTGGTGTTACTCCATTTTATAAGTGAGCCTCCCCCGCAGGCTCCTGACCCCACACGTGTCCTTGCCGGGGAACGACCTGGCTGCTGTGTGCCCAGTGGGAGAGCCCGGGGTTCCTGCCTTTGGGGACCTCCGGTCTCCTTGGGAAATAGTCCACATCCATGAAGCGATAACCAGCGCTCAGGGCGTCAATGGCAAGAGGTGCTGAGAGATTGGGCTCTGAGTGCAGAGCAGAACTAGAGTGGAGATGGGGCACTGAGGTGGAGCAGAATTTGGCTGAGCTGGACTGGAAGTAGTCAAGGGAGGACATGGCACAACCCCCCTCCCCCCCCAACTGAGGTGCCTTGCGGTTGAGACAAGGTCGGTGCAGGGGAAGTAGTGGGTGCTAAGATGGCCTAGTGGACGACCTTCCCCTTGTACAGACAGTGATGGAAATGATGTTCAGTTAGAAGATTAATCAGCCCTTCATTGGTCGTGTGAGGAAGCAAGAAGCAGGACAGACAGGCGGGAGTGAGTGAATCTACAGCTGGAAGGAGATCTCTATAAAAAAGTGGTGTTACCTCAAGAGGGGTCTAGTATGTCATTGCTCCCTCCATCCTTATGTTATTGTAGAATAATCTGGAAAGGTCATTGAGAGTTTCGTATTTTAAGATGTAAAGCCTTTAAAACACCTGGTAAAAATGTATCTGGAGCAGGGGTGGGCAAACTTTTTGACTCGAGGGCCACAATGGGTTCTTAAACTGGACCGGAGGGCCGGAACAAAAGCATGGATGGAGTGTTTGTGTGAACTAATATAAATTCAAAGTAAACATCATTACATAAAAGGGTATGGTCTTTTTTTTTTTTTTTTAGTTTTATTCATTTCAAATGGGCCGGATCCGGCCCACGGGCCGTAGTTTGCCCACGGCTCTATATTCATACAGAGCAGACTCCTGGACTTGAGATTTCAGAAAAGATTTAAAAAAGACGTCACCTGCCAATCGGTGTGGGGTGAGCGATTGGCTGCATCCAGCACTGTAGCCGCAGGCGGGCGTGTGTCCATGTGACCACGCACCGGTGACATTGTAAGGCTGACACCACAGTTCCTGTGGGCACCCCAGGGCACTGGATGGCAGGACCTGAGTCATCTCTGTCTAGCCAACCCCGATCTTTCCCCAGACGCCTCTCAACCCGCCCTTTTGCTCAGAGACACTTTCCCTGTGGGCGTTTTTAGGGGCAGTTTTCCAGAACTCAGATTTCACCGAAAAAGTGCCACACAGTTCTTGGCACCATGGGGAACGCCCAGCAGATCTGCGGATGCTTCCCACCCCGTCGCCGCCCGGGCCTGCTGGAGCAGAGGGGACACAAGGAGAGGATGCCTTGGTCGATGTGAACTAGCTGATGAGAAACCTCCCAGTAATTTACCATTTAAAAATAGGTTTTAGAAAAATGTCTCCCTGACTGGCCTTGCAGCCACATTCCACAGGGAGTCCCTGGGGAGGGGCTGGAGTTTGGGCATAAACTGGAAAGGGTGACACCGCTAAGCATCTGTCTTCTGAGCCCATTCGGGGAATGGTCCCTTCCTCGCAGATCCCAGAATTGGAAAATTGATGAAAGAGAGAGATATAACCAGTTCCGTAGACGCAGAAGTTCTCAGCAACATCGGTCTTACAGGCCGACAGGAAGTGTGGGAAGAAAATACAGAGTGTGTGTGTGTGTGTGTGTGTGTGTGAGAGAGAGAGAGAGAGAGAGAGAGAGAGAGAGAGAGAGAGACCTCATCCTCACCGAGACACCTGGGGAGAGGTCAGCTGCTGGCCCTGTGTTCCGTGAGCGCTGTTTAGCCACCGCCTTTCCCCGGTGTGAGCACCGTCGCACCACTCCATGACTGGTAGACATTTTACGTTTAGAACTGAAATACGGACTAAATTGTTGTTTCCTGTAAAGAGGGGTGGAGTTCTGACAGCAGGAGCGACTCCCCCCGAGAGGCACCTGTGGCGCTGATTTTCTGTCTCCGTCTTTTGTGATCTTCTGTTCTAGGCCAGGGATGGGGAACCTTTTTCCTGCCCAGGGCCGTTTGGATATTTATAACATCGTTCTCCAGCCATATAAGAAGATTAGCTTAGAAGTTAGCCTGCTGTGTTTGGTCAACATTTAATCAACTCACTCCTAATGCCTTGGCAGGGCCAGACCAAATGATTTTGCGGGCCTTATATGGCCCGTGGGCTGGACGTCCCCCACCCTGTTCTAGATGTTCTCAGCAGACCTGAGTCTTGCAGTTTAAATTTGTCAGTTTAATAGTAAAAGAGCATAGCGACATTAAACCTACGTAAATACGTCTAGGATGTGGTCGAAATGGGAAGACGGAATGACAATGACGGCTGAGCTCCCCTCTGCCTGGGGGCATATTTTGGCAGATTCAGAGGGGAAGGGATAAGTCCTTTGGGGATCCGGATACTAAAAAAGTTAAGCCACTAAGTACACTCACTTATGGTAATTATATCCTGCCATAAAGTTTTACTTAAACAAGCATACATATTAGCAAACAGTTTTATTTTCTCAGTCCCAAACTCCTCTCTCAGTCGTCAAGGCATGCAGAGCCCCGTGTGGGAGTCACGTGCAGCATGTGCTCAGAAGAATGGCTTATGGTGGGCACGGAGGATCCCTTGGCGCCATGGACCCCAGAGGCGAGGAGACAGAGTCCTGGCTCAGGCGTGATGGGGAAAGGTCATTGAGGCGTGGAGGTGCCATTGGTCTGCCCTGAGATTGTGCAGCAAGCATGGCAGCAGGTGGAGAGGGTGCCCGTGAGGGTTTCCACGCAGGACAGACACCTAGACCACAAGGCGGTTGGTGGGGAAGGCGGGCGCTGCCAGGAGTCTGACTCTGTGTGGCCCATGGACTGGACTGGAGGGCTGGAACCTCAGCCAGAGGAAGGGGAGTTAGACCAGATGGGTCTCGAACAACAAGTTAAAGACCACGAGTGACAATGGAGCATCACAGGGTTCTCATCGTTTGTCCAGACTTTCGGCCAGTGATGTCGAGGCACCTGTTATTGAGCAGGAGGGAGAGACAGCGTGGCCGCCCGCCTGTGAGGTGCTGCTCATGGTGTGCTTGTGACTTTTTTCGGTCGGGCTCTGGGCCCACAGGAGCGAATTGTGGGGAAGGAGTGGCCAAGGGCTGGGCTTGTGCACAGGGGAGAACCCCGATCCCCCTGGCTGTGTGTTTATCTTCTGCTCATCGTGGAACCTCTAAAAAAGACCCGACTCTTCTCGTTTTACTTCATTCACAATATGAGACTGTCGATGTTCAAAATTCAGTCGTGTGACCCACTCCCTGAGCTTTGGCAACGAGTGAGATGCCGTTTCCACACAGGCCTCCGCCTCCGGTTTCACTGTTCCCAGAGGCCTCGCGTTCTGGAGCAGGTGGTGGGCAGGCTTTGATCCAAACCTCAGCAACTATCGAGGCTTCTAGATATTTCTCGGGCACTGAACTGTTTCTGACCCAGAAAGGACCAGCTGGCCAACTCGCCGCCTAGGACAATGGCCGTCACAGGAGCTCGCACCAGAATTGCTGGCGAGCTTGTTAAAACTCTAGCGTTCCTGTAGCGCCGGGTGGGTGTGATGGGGACCCTCGGAGTGCTGATGCCGTCGGCCCAGGGGCCACACTTTGAGCACCCCTGCTCCGAGCCATGCACCCCCGGGAAAAGGAACTGCTGTGCTTGTGGGACGTTCCTTTGGCGTGGCCCTCTCTCAGAGGCTTCCACAGTGGGTGCCCGTGCCCACTTTCACAGCAGGCACAGACGTGAAGCTGCACAGCGGCCTCTGAGCGAGGGGACCCGGCTCCCCAGAGGCCCCGTGGAGCCAGCCCTCAGGTGGCTCTTGTGAGCACTCACACTCCTGCAGTGCCCTGTGGCTTGTGAAGGTGGGATTCCAGACCCTTCCCTTTCCATCCCCTTGTCTGAAAGGGAGCCATCTTCCCGAGGAGAAGACTGACCTCAAACAGCCTCGCCCCTGGGGAGTGGCCTGTTTGGTCCTTGGCCCCCGGTGTGGCTGTGGACGTCTAGATTGAGCTTGGTCTCCATCCTCTCCTTCTGGCTGGTGCTGGGACCCTTCGGATCCTCCCCTCGTGATCTGGAAACGGTGTGGAGATGAGGGTGCTCATATTAAGTGACAACCCTAGGGAGGCCAGCAGACGCCCAGAGACCCTCAGCCCAGCCCTGCTCCCTCCGGTCTTGGAGCGCCTGCCCGCTGGAATGATTAATTGATGTTCTCCACTCTGCCGGACAATTAAGGGAAGCAGGAGAAGGAGGGGACAGTCTTCAGTGCGACCTAAATTGGCACCACATTGTTTTCTGTTAATCTATTTTGTTTTCTGTCCGTCTGTCCCCGGGGACGGGTGCCTTGCTGCTTGCTGAAGCATGCATAACTAATGTCCTCATTAAGGGCTGATCTGCGAGGAGGCCGGCCCGCCAACCCCAGGCGCGAGCTGGGGGCTGCGCCCTCCCTCCGGGCCGGAGCCCCACCTCATTAAGCCGGTCCGGGCTATTGATTGGGAGCCTGTGTTTGGAAGAGTCTTACTTACTCCATGCATTACCTTGACAGATTGATCAGATCTGATTGAGAACCTCTTAAAGGAACGAACAGCTGTAATGGGAAAGTTGGACTCTGTCATCTGTTAGGATGATTCTGGGAGCAAGAAGAACACGGCTGACATCTTGGAGCAATTGTATTTACAATTAACATGGCTGAAAACGATTGCCGCTATTGATCCCCCCTTCCTGCAATTACAGCCCCATTGTTTACATTCCAGCACTTCAGTTATAAAAAGGAAATTCAATAATTATTGCATTATTTAAAGTTAAAGTGCCACAGAGTTTGCTGGCTACGCTTGCTGGTTGATTTAACGTTCAGTGAAATCCATGCTGAGCTCTCCATCTTGAGGCCGAACAATATCGGCTTTTAATGAGACTTAAAAAGAGGGAGGAGGAGAAGGAGAGCAAAACCCAGAGCCCAGGGTGTTTGGGTTATTTATGGGGGAGCCCGAAAGCCATGTCATTCTTCCCAAAACTGCACGCCCTGTCGCCACGTGGCTGTCCGCTCTGGAGCCGGCCACCTCCTGGCCTGGACTCAGGCTCAGCTGTCTGCCCTCAAAGAGGCGCTTCTCTCTGTTCACTCTCCTGGTCCCTGGTTGCTGGGGTCCAACCCCAGCAGGTCCAGGGGTCCCCAAAGGTGTGGACAGAGTCGGCGAAGAAGGAATGACACGGAGACAGCGTTCAGTTGATCAGCAGCCTTGCCAGGATCTCTAGCCACAATCTCCAGCCAAGTTCTGTGTCCATGTCCTCTTGCTAGGTTCTCCAGCCACGTTCTCCAGGTTCTCCAGCCAGGTTCTGTAGCCATGTTCTGTAGCCGGGTTCTTCAGCCAGGTTCTGTCTAGGTTCTCCAACCAAGTTCTGTAGCCAGGCTCTGTCCAGGATCTTTTGCCATGTTCTCTCCAGCGAAGTTCTTCTGTCTCTAGGTTCTGTGTTGGTTCTGTCTTCTAAGTTCTGTGTCTCTCTGTCTTGTTACATCTGTATTTATACCAGTTGATGTCAATCCTATCAATCTCTATTCCAAAGGTTAGGGCGTTTCTTATCTCCATTCCAGGGAGTAAAGATTATGTAGCTTAAGCGTGATTGTTCAT
>NW_006285234.1:3843408-3848945 GCF_000327345.1 Myotis davidii | reverse complement strand
ACCAAGTTCTGTAGCCAGGTTCTGTCCAGGATCTTTTGCCATGTTCTCTCCAGCGAAGTTCTTCTGTCTCTAGGTTCTGTGTAGGTTCTGTCTTCTAAGTTCTGTCTGTAGGTTCTAAGTTCTGTCTCTCTGTTGCCTTGTTTCATCTGTATTTATACCAGTTGATTCAATCCTATCAATCTCTATTCCAAAGGTTAGGGCGTTTCTTATCTCCATTCCAGGGAGTAAAGATTATGTAGTTTAAGCATGATTGCTCGTAGTTAAAGTGATTAATTACCCGCCTGGCACTTAGTTAAGAGGTTATATTCCCTCCCTAACTTCAGGGGAAAATCCCTACCTGGGGAAACAACCTTTCTCAGAGAGGTGACCTTGGTTAAAACACAGCGCCAAGAAGGTGAGCAAACATATTAAGAACAGTATGCCATATATGCCAGGTCCCTTGAAACAGTAAGGATGGACTGGCTCCCAGCACCTGGTCCCTGGTCCCAGTCCCACCGGGATCGCTCTCTCCTTCAACTTTAAACAAAACCCATGAATGTAAGAAGCGGTCCAGCATCTTAGCGGCCAGGACGCGCGGTCAGAGGCATTTGTTCCAGGGAATTTTTCTCTCCTGCCTCGTCACTGCCCCATTTCCTCTCTTACGGGAAAAGTGAAATTAAAATGAAGCCCCTCTTCTCAGGAAGGAGTCCGCCTGTGTGCTCGCTGCTCCCCACCGTCTCAGGCTGTGACTCCTACGGCAGGTGGCGAGGGCATTGCTCAGCAGACCGTGGGAGCCAGCAAAGCCTCCGGGTTTGAGCACCACAGTCATGCTCTCGGCAGCCGCAGCCGGGACGTCCCGTTCGGGGCATGGGAGGAATTGTAACAACCATTACTATTTTTCTCTTATTTGGTTTACATTCTGCCACAGGCCCGGGTCCAGCAAGACATCTGGACAGGTGTGCTCAGCAGGACGCGAGCTCACAGGAGAAAGGGGTGCCTCGTGCCCCAGTACTGAGAGTCACACCTTCAGCAACAGCCCGGGGAATTCTGGACCGCGGGTGTGAGGGGCGGGAAGGTGAATAGAGCCAGCCCTGACTTTGAGGATGTACCTGGTGCAGGCCAGGAGCAGGCAGCTGCTTCTGTGCAGCGTTCTCGTTAAGCAGGTGAATTCGTGTGCACAGGCGCCGCATGACTTACCTGGTGCCATTTGGGATCGAAATGCTCTGTGGGAAAAGGTGGGTGCAGAGGTGCCGGGCCTTGAAAGAGTCCTCCTTATCGGGGACTGTCTGTGTGTTCTGCTGGCAGGAGAAAGGGGTGCCTCGTGCCCCAGTACTGAGAGTCACACCTTCAGCAACAGCCCGGGGAATTCTGGACCGCGGGTGTGAGGGGCGGGAAGGTGAATAGAGCCAGCCCTGACTTTGAGGATGTACCTGGTGCAGGCCAGGAGCAGGCAGCTGCTTCTGTGCAGCGTTCTCGTTAAGCAGGTGAATTCGTGTGCACAGGCGCCGCATGACTTACCTGGTGCCATTTGGGATCGAGTCTGAAATGCTCTGTGGGAAAAGGTGGGTGCAGAGGTGCCGGGCCTTGAAAGAGTCCTCCTTATCGGGGACTGTCTCCGTGTGTTCTGAGTCGGGTCTCTGTTCCGTGGAGTTGCTGTCCCAGCCAGAGCAGCGTTTCTCAGAGTGTGGCCCCCACCACAGCGTTAGCATCACCTGGGAGGGTGTGAGGAATGCATGTTGCGGGCCCCACCACCAGCCTGACAGGAGGCAGAAGCCCTGGGGGTGGGCCCGATGGCTGTGGCCCAGCAAACCCGCCAGGTTTTGCTGATGCATCACCGGCCAAGCCTGTGGCACCGCACCTGCCGAGCAGAGGTGAGCAGGCAAAGCCTGGGCTCACGGTGAGAAGACGCTGCCTGCGCAGGCATTTGGGCAATCCTTCAATCTTCCCAAGTTCTTTGCACGTTTTCTCACGCGGTGTTTGACACTGCCTCTGAGGGAGGCGGGGCAACGACAAACATCTCCATCTGGCAGATGAAGTAGCACCCTGATCGGACCAGCAGGCACGTATTTTCTCTGCTGGGTTGACTCTCATGGGATTAGAGATACAAATAAGCAAGATTCGGGGGGGTCAGGTGTCCGCCACCCACCCCAGCTGAGTTTCCTTTTCTTCCTGGTCCTCACCCAGGATGCTGGCAGACATGATGAAGAACACGGGCCTAGATTTTCATTGTATGGTGCCCTGATGGGCAAAGAGAAAGCAGATACGGTTTTGTGGGAAGGACACGGGCTTGTGGTGTGGATCCAGGCTCTGCTTGCACCAGCGGCGTGACCTTAGGCAAGTGACTTAAAATAAAATTGAAGCAGGAAAGAAGTCGGCCCCATGGGCGCTCAATACTCTTCCCATGTCACAGTTTCTATAGATCACAGTTCCTGTCAACCAGGAACTAACGCCTCTTGGGGCTGGGGCTGGGAGGGCAGTTATCAAGGAAGGAAGTGGGTAAGTTCAGTAGATGCTCCTTTCCATCCCTCATCCCAGAGCTTAACTGATTTGGACAATAATGATAGTGATAATCACCTTATTCGTTATAAAGACTCACAGTGCACCCGGCACCGGAATAAGCACTTGATGGGAATGACCTCGTTGAATCTTCCCAGTGGTGCCGTGGGGAAGCTCTGCTGTTGCCCAGGATTGCAGACGAGGAAACGGAGGCCCGGCAGTGTAGTAACTTGTCGGGGTGGCACAGTGAGTGAGCGCCAGGCGGAGGGCTTCCACCGGCTCTCTGAACCCCAGCTGCACCTAAAACACCGTTGTCAGCAACGGTTGGACAGGGAGCTGAATGAGGACGAGCTAGAGTAGCACGTGTGCATGCGTGGCCTTCACTTCTCTACGGGCCTTAAATCTGGGGGAGCTGGGAAGTGCTGGGGAAGGAGTGTGTCCTGTTTTCACGAGTGAAGAGAGTGGCGTCCTAGCGCAGGGGAGCTTTCAGGTCCTGGGAGCTTGAGGTCGTTTCTGGAGGCCAGCAGGGCGGTGCTAGCCAGTGGGACCCACTTGGTTGTCTTGCGCACCCACATCCCTCCCTCGGCCTCCGAGCCCCACACCTAGGTGCTTAACTTACCGTCATGGAAATCAGCTGTTGTTTGGCCTGTGACCCCAGCCTCCGATGGGCCTTCCTGAGGGAGCACGTCTGCTCACCCGCTGGACGCCCGCTGCCTCTGGAGTTTCCCTGCTGAGGGAGAGGGACTCTGCGAAGTGAAGGCATCAGCATTCTGCAAGGGTCCACACTGCGAGTGTTCAGACGCGCCCTGTGGGCAGTTACAGATGTATGCCCTCACTTTTCCTTCTGGAACTTACACCCCTTCTCGCAAGGGAGGATCATATTGAGACTTTGGAATCAGGAAATGTCATCCACAGGAGGGAAGAGACCAGGGCTGGGCCGTCTTGACTTCGGCCCTGGAGCTCGATACCGAGAGCTAGCATGATGCCCTGATCCGGGGACAAGGAGCCTGGCCTAGAAACCGGAAAATAGGACAGAAAATGGACTGATCTAAGGGAACGTTTTTATTTCCTTTCACTTTCTCTTGTAAATCGGGGTTGGGGCTTACATCTTTTGGCATGGGCAGGGCTCCTGCGGTGAAGTAGGACTAAATTAGCATGTGCCAAGGATGAGGGCATGTGTGGGTGAAAAGCCAGCGTTAAACAGAAAATACACATATATATTTAGGTTGACCTTCCGGAAGCCTTCCTAAGAAATGTGACTTTAAATTTAGAACTGTAACACAGCCTCTGATTAAAAAATTAAAAAGAGCTGTAACCCAGCCGCTGATTAAAAAAGCCACCGCCCCATGCCTGGTTGAGCCACACCTGAAACCATCCCTTTCTTGTGCATTCAAGGTGAACAGCTGGATCTGGGGAGTCCTGTGCTCCCGTCACCCCTGTGGCCAGTGCAGCACAGCTGGACAGCTGTGGACTTGGCCTCAAGCCCCAAGTCCCAATCCTGAGGCCTTGGGGGAGTCATGTGACCTCTGTGAGCTTTGGGTTCCTCCAAGGACAGGAGCTGACAGCCACTCACCTTGTAGGGCCATAATGAGAAGATTAGGGGTGAGAAGTGAACGCTGTGCGTGGAAACACTGCCCATTAAACTCCCTTCCTTCCCTCATCGTATGCTGTGGGGAATTAGCCAACTTGCTCTGCACCCGCGCCTTCCCGTTCCTTCTCACTTGAGTGTCCGTGGGGTTTTCACCATCCTTGGCCTGCGGGGAGGACCTGAGTCCCTGGCATGCCAGGGGTGGCGGTTTTGCCTCCTGAGGCATCCTGATCTGGGACCTTCCTTTTATGGGTTGAGAGGCCCATCCACCTGCCCTTGCCTGGGTTCCAGTCAGAGCCCAGCAGGTATCTCCCGGAGCCTTGCTGGATGCCCATGGGGCGGGACGGGGCGATTCTCTGCTCTGAGAGAGATGTCCGGCATCCTCTGGGGTAGTCCACTGGCTCAGAGAGATGCCTGGGAGCAGCGTTACCCCATCACAGAGCTTCCTCCTTCCATTTGCTCTTGGAATAGACGTTCGCTGTGTGCACAGAGAGTGTGGGTGTGTGGTGGTCCTGTGAACAGGTGCTATTCCCCAAGAAGTTCCATTTGTCAGTCCTGTGAGCGTCAGAATGTACTTTGTCCATTTCTGCTTTCAAAGGAGGCTTTGACAAACCCTGATCGATACTTTACATTCCATGCATGAAGAGCCAGATGCTAGAAGTTTCCTGTTGGGGAGAGGGAGGGAGCCGGCCCCTCCAGATTTATAGAAATCAATGTCCTCTGACAGAAGTTGGTTAGTTTTCCTGGGAAACAAGTAGCAGGAACACATTTTTTTGATTTTCACGATGAATTATTTTTCTAACAAGAGCCCTCTTCTCGTCTCTTTGACTTTCAGGCACTGGCCAGAGTGAATGAGGGTAACATATTAATGGGGTGTTGAGTCCCACAAAGTAACATGGCTGCCCTTTTTTTCTTTCCTTTTTTAATTATTCATTTGCTTTTTGTTCCCGCCTTTACGTGCCAGGCTAATTATTGGAGGTGCCTGTTACTGCAGAAAGGGCGTTTCTCTCCTGAGTTCTTGGATGCAGACCTAGAGGGAAGGTGCGAGGTGTGTCCAGGTCAGGAGCACAGGGGTGTCACCTTCAGCTAAACCGAGACGGGACCAGCATTTTCAAAAATAAAGAGCTCCACAGGGTCAGAGGGGGGGCAGGAAAAGGCCCCGGCCACTGCCAGCGCAGGGCCGCCCTCCTGCGTGTGTCACACTCCTCGCTGCTGCCGCGAGGACCAAGGATCGGCTGCTCTCAGCTGGATGGGAGCAACTCGGAGAAGCTGAGATTCCTGGCTCTCTCCTGCTTCCATTTCTGAGCCAGACGGGATGCTTGCTTCTCATTGGCCGTTGCACTCTTCGGAGCTTTCCGAACGTAGATCCTGTTGCCACATGTAGACATTTCTTTCAGCAGAAAGGACTGTCCTTTGCAGTTGACAGCACCCAGCGCTTGGCAGGCACCTTTTAAACCAGCCAGTGAGATCAGGG
>NW_006285234.1:3836749-3843379 GCF_000327345.1 Myotis davidii | reverse complement strand
TGTCACAGAGACCTCAGGCGATGGGAGGTTGGGGAGGCTGGGGACTGTGTGAGCCCGGGTGGGCCTCACTGCTCCTCCCCTTCACCCAGGTGGCTCTTCCCGTCTCCGTTGACTAGTTGGCCCAGCTTCCTGATGACTTTGCGGGTAGATGCTAACCTTTAAAAAAATTATTGAATTTATTAGGGTGACATTGGTTAATAAAATTATGTAGGCTATAGGTGTATAATTCTATAACACATCGGTATATTGGATTGCGTGTTCACCACCCCTAGTCATGTCTCCTCTGTCACCACTGATCCCCCTTTATCTCGTCTACCTTCCCCCTTCCCCCTTTCCCTCTGGTCATCACCATACTGTTGTCTGTGCCTGTGAATTTTTTTATTCCTGAGTTTAATCTCTTCACCCTTTTCACCCAGCCCCCCAAACCCCCTCTGCTCTGACAGCTCTGTACCTATGAGTCTGTTTCTACATTATTTGTTAGTTTATTTTGTTCATTTGTTTCCACATATAAGTGAAATCACATGTTCCTGTCGTCTCAGAGAAGACTGGCTTATTTCACTTACACAACACTGTTCAGGTCCATCGTGTGGCTGCAAAGGCAAGGTTTCCTTCTGTTTTCATGGCCGAGCAGTATTCCATGGTGTACGTGGACCACAGCCTTTCTGTGGCCTTTGTGATGCAATGCCCCTTCTGAGCGAGCCAGTGATTCCCCCTGGTCCAGAGGGTGGTACAGTCTCACATTGGCATTCCAGCCGAAGAAGTGCCCCCTCATGTCGCTGAGAATGAGAATGGCCTCCCAGTCCCCCTGGCACTGCTTTCATCATCGGCAGGTTAAGCACCTGGGATGGGACAGTTCGTTCTCGTTCTCTCTCTCTCTCTCTTTCTCTCTCTCTCTCATCTAATGTGCTGTAGACACTTAGAATCAACCAAAAACCAGACCCTGCCCAATGGGCTCAGCAGCCTTTGTCTTTGGGTCTAAAGCAGCATGCATACCTTATAGCACATGGACCACAGTTGATGTCCATTGTGTGTTTTTTTTAACTATACACCCGCCCTGACAGAGGTGAGTAGATGGGAATCTTGAGCACAGAGTAAAAGAAATGGAGAAAGCTCAGCAAAACCTGGGTCCCCCGCCCAGGATGGAGGGGCTCTGTGATCGGGGGCGAGAGGGCAGGGCGGGGGGTGGAGGGTGTGCATGGGGGAACCGTTCCCATCGTAGTGAGGAGAGCAGAAACTCCAAAAGCAGGCAGTGCCTTCATGGATGCTCCACTGGGGTTTGGGCCGTGGTGGATTCTTCATATATTACAGTGACTTTAATTAAATACATTGTGATCCCAACTGAGGGTATTCTAATTAGCTGGGTCAGGAACAAATTATTCTCCCTCCTTCTCCAAATGAAAACATCTACTCGCTTCTGCAGGCAGAGCATGTCCTTGGCTGACTAGCTTGCCCAGTGGAGTCCTCCTGGGCCTCTCCAGCCCCACCCCCTCCTGCTGCTTCTTATTAAACTGCTTCCAAAGGTGGGATTCTGGGGATGGGGCCAGGGCTGCCCGGGAGGGGGAGGGCATCTGGCCAACAGGGTCAGGCGGTGACCCCCTCACGGCCTGGGAAATGACCAGATGGTGTGGAGAAGGTCACAGAGGTCAGGCCCCGGCTGCGAGCTTTGGGTCCCAGTTTGCACCAGGCTGGACAGCCTTTGAAATACTGAGTGAGAACTTACAGAATGTGGTGAGAACAGGATCTGTCACATGCAGGTCAGCATCAGGAGACTCGGGTGGTGAGTGCAAGTTTGGGTTGGGATGTCACCTTGAAAAGCAGGTGTTTCCTGGCAACTGAGCAACAGTTTGTTCTGTGTGTGTGTGTGTGTGTGTGTGTGTGTGTGTCTTGGAGAATGAACTTGAAGCGCAAACACAAGCTTGGAATTTTGAATGAGGCTTTTGTGCAAGTGAGAGAGGACCCTACAGGCTCCCCAGACCAGGATCCGTGGGAGAGGCCCTGGCCGTCTACCCTCCCTCCTTCTGTTCCTCCCCATTGTGGGGGGTGCCCGTTTCCCTTCCCAAGGTGCTCTCGGTGGCAGAACAGAACCCGGGGCCGCACAGAGAGCGCCGATTGCCACCAGGAGCTGGAGTGTAGACTGGCTCTGGAACATCTTCCTCCTACCAGTCGTTAAAGCAGAGGCCACCGTACGACGTTGATTTCATTAGGATTTACAAGTGCTGTCCCCCGGGAGCCCGGGAGCATCCGGACAAAAGACATTTGAAATCTTGACTTCCACCCAGTTCTCTTTGGCCCTGCTATCCTTTCTTCTGGCTCTGAGGTCAGAAACCCCAGCCATTTCTAAAGGAACCCTCACGTCCGTATTAAACGTGATGTTTACAGATCAGTGCCTTACTGGGAGGAAGTCTTGTTTCGTGGGAAGGTGATGGGACCTGGGGGTCAGGCTTTACAGATTCCTGCTCTGTTTTCAGACTTCATGGTGTTACCACAGTCCCTCGATGCGATGGAACTTGGTGCTTTGGATTCCGTGGTTATTTCTCCAGTTGTCTTGCATTCAGGCAGTTTTTGTTGCGGCTTTAATAAGTGTACTTCTTGGTGACCAGGACCGCAGTCCCTGGCGCTGCACCTCAGCCCCACGCCCATCTCGTTCCTGTGTCGTCCACTGGGCCCTCTCCTGGGAGACAGGGCGGTAGCCTTGGGAACACGATGCTTCGGCGCGGCTCATCCCCCTGAAGTTCTCGGCGAGGAGCCTTGTCCCAGAGGAGGCAAATGGAAGATAAACCGTGAAAAGATAAAACAGCTCAAATTTAATGTTTTTTATTTCTTTTTACTTTTATTGATTTCAGAGAGGAAGAGGGAGAGAGAGAGAAACATCAATGATGAGAGAGAATCATGGATCGGCTGCCCCCTGCACACCCCACACTAGGGATGGAGCCTGCTACCCGGGCATGTGCCTTGACCAAGAATCGAATTGTGACCTCCTGGTTCACAGGTCGACACTCAACCCCTGAGCCACACCAGCCTGGCAAAACAGCTCAAATCTATTTCAAGAAAAGTAGCTTTTTATTTTAAGTTGTTGCAATTTCTTGAGTTAACATTGAGCTCGCTCCTTCTTTAAACTCCTTCTGGTTGGGCCATGGCACTTGAGTAGCTGTTACTGTGGAGACATTAGCAGGTTCCAGGGCTCTGCACTCAGCGTGTTCACTCACCCACTCCGTGGGGAAGAGGTATTGGTACCCGGAGAGCCCTCCACGTTCCTCCCTGCGGACTAGCTGAGCCAGGTCACGTGATTGAGGGCCTTGGCCTCCCCCCGCCCCCCCCTCCAGTGAGTTTTCTGTAATACGTACTCGGTGTTTTCATGTTGCCTCTTCCTATAAGGTGCAAACGTGCTCCTGGAACTTGCACACTCTTTTGCTGAATGTTTGACGTGCGCCTGTGAGCAGATGAGCCTCAGAGCCACTCCATTCGATAGGAAGTGCTGCTGGGGCCTGGGTGCTGTCAGCATCTGGCCCCGTGCCGGGCATTTCAGCTGCTCCGCGTTCTCGGGGCCTCATTATCACCTGGACCAGCCACAGTTGTCAGGGTGTGGGCATCGAACGGGACGGGCGGGGGGCAGACGGGGGAGCAGCAAGTTGACTTCCGAGGCACCTGCTGTGTGCTCTGTGCAGCGCCTGGGACCAGCTCCCGAGACGGGGCGTGGGGCTGTGGGAGGGAGAGAGGGACAGGTGGTGACATGAACACAGACGCTTCTGTTATCTGAACTTCCTCCCCCACTGGGATGCAAGAGTCGGGGTCTGGTCCTCTCCTTTCCACAGACAAGCTGGCTAGCCTGGGTCAGGCACTTAGGCTTTTCGGAATTGCTTCCCGTGCTCTCGGTGGACCAGCAGAGGACTCCCGTCTCCCCTCCCGCGGGTCATGGGGAATGAAGGGATGGCCTTTCTGTGTACCCAGAGCCAGCGTGTCCATTCCCTCCCTGTTCCCAGAAAGGGTCTGTAGCTTTTTTCATTCTCAAAGAGGCCTGAAAATGTGGTCAATGTTGTCCTTGGAAAATCTTTGTCTCCTCTGAGGCACGGACGTCGTCAGGGCATCAGCGACTTCAACCCTGTGTGAGCCCGCCTCCCGCCAGCGCGTGGGCTCCCAGGTCCTGGGATCAGTGCTGTGCCCGCACAGACCCCACACAGAGTGCAGTTTTGACCGTCTGTGCACAAAGCCAGGTGACCTTGAGATGTTGGCAGGGAACTCACCGGAGAAATTTATTTTTCTGTCTTTTTTAATCCAGGAGAAAACCTAATTTTGAGTTCTCCCAATAGACTGTAGTTATTAATACAAACGCTTGAGCCTTCTTTCTTGGCCTGTGTTACTGAACTAGGTGGGCATCTGTACAGGCCCGATGACCTTACGGACTGTCACTTAGACTAGCTTTTCCTACAAAGGGCCAGGTAGCTCGATTTTAGGCTTTGCAGGACCTCCAGTCTCTGTTGCAACTGTTCAGCTGTGGTGTTTTGAAAGCAGCCCTGGACGATTCGTGTTACATCGGTGGCTGTGTTCCCTTAAAACTTTATTTACAAAAGTAGTCAGCAGGTGGGATTGGGCTGCGGGCTGCAGTTGGCTGACCCCTGACCTCCATAATGCAGGCCTCTTTGGAGAATGGAAGGGGAACCTTTCATTACTGGGCCAGGAACATCGATAGGATGAGAAAGGTCCAATCCATCTGCATTTTCAGCCCCGTGAAAAGCCACAGGAGAGGACGCTGGGGGACACAGGAATGCGAGTCAGCTTGCTGCTTGTCCTCGGGGAACTGCTGGAGAAGGCACAGTGGAGCGGGGAGAGACGGGCACAGAACAAACCCTCTAAGGAATCATATCGGGCTGAAGCCAGGACGACGGTGGGCACACGGTGACGGGCTCAGGGTGGCGCTGGGCTCTGAGTGGCTAACCCCAGGCTTGTCCGTGTTCTTTGCCCCGGCAGCACCTGCAGCAGCACGAGAGCGGCGTGGAGGGCGAAAGCTGCTACTACCACTGTGTCCTGTGCAGCTACTCCACCAAGGCCAAGCTGAACCTCATCCAGCACGTGCGCTCCATGAAGCACCAGCGCAGCGAGAGCCTGCGCAAGCTGCAGCGGCTGCAGAAGGGCCTCCCTGAGGAGGACGAGGACCTGGGGCAGATCTTCACCATCCGCCGGTGCCCCTCCACCGACCCAGGTGAGTGGGCTGCAGGCCCGACCTGTGTGTGGCCTCCGTCGGTGGGTGCAGCCGTCCCTCGCATCCACGACTGACCGCACGGGCGGCCTTGTATTCTGGAAGGAACATGCATGGACTGTTGCATTTTTTAAAAAGGGTCTTAGGGCCACTTTGATTCTGCTATCACAAGCCACTGCCCAGGGAGCCGGTCAGCAGTCATCCTGTCCCCAGCCCCTAACGGTCTAGTACACTGTGGATGCAGCGTGTTGCTTCACGTTGTGCATAACCAAGTGCCAAGTTCTGTCGTGTTCGATCTTAAGGACAGTCTGTTGGTGGCCACACGTCAGGTCTGTGAGGAGTAGCTTCAGGTAGGGCCAAAGCAAAGACTGGTTGCAAACATCGTTATTATATTTGAAAGCGACCCCAGTGCCCCGTGACTCAGTGCCGCCTGTTACTTCACCCCCAAGACCTCCACCCCCGGTCCTGTCAGCTCGCCTGCAGTCACCTTCCCCGCACCCCGGCCTCCCCTTTGTGACTCACGCCCCCTGCGGCCTCGCTCGCTGGAATCACCCCTCTGCTGTTCGCAGGCTTCCCATCCCTTTCTCTCCACGTGGAAGCCCGGACAGCGTGGCAACAGTAAAACAAAGCCCTCCCTTAGCCCCCGTCCCTCCCTGCCCCCAGGAGCTGCAGGACTCTTGAGGGACTGTCCTCGCGGCTCCTCTCCAGCTGCGCCTCATGCCGCCTCGGCCTGTGTCCTCCTGTCATCACACCGCCCTGGAGAGGGCCCTGGGCCTTGGGCTTACCCACCCAGCGGCTCCCTGCTGGCCCGACCCTCCCCTTTCTGTGCTCTTGGAAGTTGTTGCCCGGCCCCTTCTCGAAGCGAAGCTCCCTCCGTTCTCTGGGCGCTCAGGTGTGTTCCTTCCTCGTCCTCTGGCTCCCCGTGGCCGTCCTCCAGCTGCCCCACGTGCCGGCGTCCCCGGGGTTAGGCCCCGGCCCTTGGCTCCGGCCTCAGGAAGCTTTAAGCAGCTCCTGGGTTCCCACTGGTGCCACCTCACAGGCTGAGCTCACGACGCCCTGTCCACACTTTCCTCCCAATGGCTCGCTGCTGAACGACCTGGTCCAGGTGGGGACTCGGGGCTGCCCTTCCCCTCCACCACCTGCGGCTCCCTCTCCGCCTGGAGCCATCGGGGCTGAGTGGGGTTTCCAATCTTAACGTTATCAAATTGCACATTTGTAGAGCTTTTAAAGGCAGAAATTACGTAGCCCTTATGAAAAATGGCGTGACCCTCCCTCATCCCGTTCCCCTGAGCAGTGGCTTTCAAGTTTTAGTTGGATTTTTGTTACTTATTTCCGTGTTGATGGACATGCTTCTATTACTATTTTTGATTCCCCCCCCCCGCCAAGTTTAAGGCATCTCTTGGCTTTCTACTCTGGAAGATGGCGATTTCACTAGC
>NW_006285234.1:3826534-3836719 GCF_000327345.1 Myotis davidii | reverse complement strand
CTCCCCAGCCCCCTACACGCTCAGTCCTCTCCTCCCTCTGTCTTCCAGTGTGATTAAATAATAATTTGGGGTTTTATTAATATTCAGTGTTTTCATTATTCTAACTCTATAAATATTAATCACAGCTGAGCCGTGTAGAGTTTTATAATTTCATTTACCTACTTGTACAACTTTTTGTTTTCCCTGGTTTTCTAGGTACCTATGATTAATTCATGGCTCAGCCTCCCCAGAGTGACAGTTCCCGATCTCTGGAGGCCCTGCTATTATCTGTTGTGCTGGGGGCCGCCTTTCCTCCTTGAGGCACCCCTACTCCTGGCCCCGTTACCCCGCTCTTCACATAAGGGGGACTGGATTTCCCGTGTGATAGGCTGCACCCCCCTTTGAGGGTGTGTCCCCCCACCCCCTCACTGGAGTGGCTCAGGTTTCCTATCACAGTGGAAAGGCCAGTCGCCCTGAGTCAGGGTGAGTCATTGTGTCAGGAAAGGGCTGTTGGGCATCAGGATAATCTGTCATCTCCAGGTCCCTGCGAGATTGTTTCCTCCCTCGTGTTTTTCAAATTCCTGTTCTGGTTAAAGTCCCGCTGCCTTAACCCACGGGGTCTACTTCGCTTCTTGTCTGACCCTATCGCTCTGTGTGTGTGGGGGGGGGGGGGGGGGGGAGGCGGGGGTGTGTGCTCTGTGGAGCAAGGGATGGGGTCCAGTACCCCAGGACACGTCTGTGCCCGAAGACTGAGACCATTGTGCCATCTGGCTGTGGGGTCCCCAGTCCTCAGTGGGGCATCTGCCTCTGTCTGCCCCTGCCACCCCCCATTATTCCACTGCCCAGTCACTTCCTGGGAGTCTTCCTCCACCTCTTCATTTCAGGGCTGGGGTTTTCTTTTTCATGTCCTTTTGCCAGCTCTGCCTACGTCATTGTTTTAACCTTCTGTTAAAAGCTGGTCCCTCCCCCCTCAATTCTTTCTTTCACTCTGCTCAGAATTCCCTTTTTATTAATGAGGTGCCCCAAACTAAATAGTGTACAGCTGCCATTTCACCCGGGGTCTGTGGGCTGGAACAAACAGTGCCCTGTTTCATAATGTAATCCTCCTATTTATGCAGGCCGCGCGGAATGGCTTTCTTACTCCATTGCCTTCTGGGTTGCTCTCGTGTAATGCGTATTAGGGTTTCTTTTCCCCCTGAAGTGTATGAGCAACTTTAGGCTAGATGATAGACTTCCTCTCTATTTCACAATCCTTTTGTATTGCCTTTGGCCCGCAGTCATGTTTTTGATCTCTACCCACCCTGCACCCCCCTTTAACCCCCCTCCCCCCGGCTAAATTCATCCTCCTTACCAATGACAAAGAGGCAGATTATTAGGAGATGTTCCTGTTGACATTACCAGTAACGAGGTGCTGTTTTGGAAACTCCGTTAAGAAAACTCACCTTAAAATATATCATCTCCATCTCTCCTCCCAAGGGATTGTCTCTTCACAACTTCTTGATAAAATGTCTTCAGTGCCCTGGCTGGTGTGGCTCCATTAGCTGAGCGTGTCCAGTGCCCTGAAGGTTTGCTGATTTGATTCCTGGTCGGGGCACACGCCCGCCCGGGTTGCAGGCTCATTCCCCAGGGGAGGGGGCGGGGGTGGGGGCAGCCGATCAGTTTTTTGCTCTCATGTCGATGTTTCTCTCTCTCTCTCTGTCTCTAAAAATCAAAATGTTATAAAGAACGTCTTGAAGAAAAAGGAAGTTGTGACATGGAATTAAGTAGAAGGTCATCAACTTCAGATTTTGTCCACAGACTTTATAAAACATCCCCAGTTTTCTCCTCAAGCATAAAAATGAGAACCTTACTCTTCAGCTAGGGAAGTCACTCCTGTAGCGTGAGGGAGTCTTGCGAGCCCTGCCTGCTCTGGCTCTAAGCTGCATGTGTGTTCAAGGTTGCCTGCCTAGACCAGGGGTCCTCAGACTTTTTAAACGGGGCCAGTTCACTGTCCCTCAGACCTCCCTCAGACCGCTGGAGGGCCGGACTATAGTTTTTAAAAAAAACTGAACAAATTCCTATGCACACTGCACATACCTTATTTTGAAGTAAAAAAACAAAATGGGAACAAATACAATACTTGTATTTGCTTGTGGCCCGCGGGCCACAGTTTGAGGACCCCTGGTCTAGAGTGTTCGATTCTGCTGTTCCGATGCTACCTAATGAAATGAGAGTGTTCTCTCTCCCTTCTTTCCCCTGTTGTCCACGTACCAGAAAGGAACTCCCTTTCCTTTTCTGAGCTCAGGACCTTAGGCCCGGGCTCTTGTTGCCGTCCGTGGAGCGAGCTCTCGGATAGGTCCTTCCCTGTGATGGCAAAAGTGTCGCCTTCTCACATTGTACTTGTTAACATAAGCCAGCACGTTTTCCAGTCAGGCAAGTTCACCATCTAGCCTGTCAGGCGCCCTGGACATGTCAATGTGAAGGAGAAGGAATTGCAGCGATCTCCTGCGCCCTTCACCGCTGGTCCTGGCCAGGATTTCCTCCTGCCGCTGTCCACATCGCCCCAGACATGCAGCATCTCGGTCCTGGCCTGCACCACAGGGCCCAGTGTCGGCTGCCAGCAGGGCGCTCATCAGTAGGCCATCCTCCCCTACGTGGTCCTGCCTGTGGGCGAGCTTCACCCTTCCCTCCGTGGGCAGGCCAGCCCACACTGTGTTGTCTTTACCTAGTGTGACGGTGTTTGTGGTTATGCTTCACATGCACACACACACACACGCACACACACACGCACACAGCATGGGCCTTCTCATTGTAGACATTGCTTGGAAGTACTCATCTCAGAGAACAGAGTCACCTAACCCGATGAGATTTCCTCACCCCAACGTTATTATTATTGTTTTGCATCCCGATCTTTAGATTATTGGCTTGCACGTATTTTTCCCAAGACCAAGTCGTGGCTATACTGTGTTAGGAGTTGGTCTTGTCACTCCATCTGCACACACAGGTGAAGGCAGAGGAAGCCCGTCTTGAAAGACGGAAAGCTCTCATAGGTGGGTCCTGGGGAGGGTCAGCTTCCCTGTGTGCCTGTTAAAGAGGTGTTTCTGGGGGGGGTGTAGGGGGAGGGGTTTAGTTAATTTCATTCTATCAGTGCCCCGGGCACAAGAGGCCCTTTGTCTTTCCGTCCTCAGCCTTCCTTCTCCCCCCTCCTCCTGTTTTCTCGCTCACCCTTGCCTTCACATCTCTTTCTTTCATGTAGACATAAATTTCAAAACTTTGCACAGATGTAATTAGTGATTCTTGACTGAGCGCCTACTGTGTACAAGACTCTTGAGTTCTTGGCATGGATACAGTGGTTAAGGCACCAGCTCAGGCATTCGCGGCCAATGGCGGTGACTCGGTTTACAGAAGGCGAGCTCGTTCCGAGTGCAGGAGACGCTTGCTTGGTGCAGAAGACGGGACCCCTTTCTGACACAGCTGTGGTGCTCCAGGTAGTGAGCTCCTGGGTCAGGGGGGCAGGGGCAGCTTGCCAGGTGCCGACGTGGTTTTGGTGACAACTTGTCCTGAAACGGTCACCGGCGTTGCTCCACGCATCACTTCTTTGAACCAACTTTCAGGGAGTTCTGTTTAGCTTGGAAGCTTAAGAGGATAAGAGCATGCACTGTTTTTAACTTTCTCATTTGACTTTGTTTTTATTTTTCCAAATGGGCCTAAGGCTGCCCTCTAAACATGAACTACGTTACTTTTTTGTGTGTGTGTGCATAGCTAAATTATAAGCAATTTCAGGGTGACTTTTCTCATAGCACTAAACTAAACTATGTTGTGGCCAGTTCTGTAATTCTGAAGCATTGTTTTTATAAAACCAAAGCTATGCTCTTTTTTTTCCTTCCCTTTTTACTGAGCACCTTGTTCACGGGGCTTGGGGAAGGCATGGGGGTGATGGATTTCTAACCAGAGAAGTTACATGTAACCGCGCATCCGAGTAGATTGGGGTGCCTGGGATTTTAAGCCCTTATGGGGGAATGAAGGAAATACGGCGTTATCTGTAGTAAATACGCTCCCCACTGAAGGGCTGTCTGGCCACGGGTTGCAAGCATCAGTGTGCTTTTTAGAAAGGTGCTTTACCATGCAAGAATAACGAGAGACCATTGTGCATCAGATGAAAGAGAATATATTGTTAAATGAAAAGGGGAGTTTGCAGAATAATGTAGAGGTTGATTCCATTTTTTTAAAGTATTTTCTTAAAGCTTTAAAAATAACCATTCTAAGCAAAGTCAGTAATTGGCATATCTGGCTGGTTCGTGGGTGGCATCGGTTCACGTGCATGGAGCCTCATAGAGCTCAAGCGCTGGCGAACCTTATAGGTAGTGACCTCGGCGAAGTCGCTGCTGATCCACCGGGAGTGCACCTGGTTTCTTTTGTTCAGGGCGGTAGTTTTCTGCCCGTCAGTGCCCGGCACACACAGTTTGATTACTGTCTGATTCGCTTGCGTTTTGCATCTCCATGAAGGGGACAGGAGTGGTTCTCCGGGTGTACACTGTCTTGTTTTTCTGTTGGATAGAGTTCCTGATTTGCCTTAATTAGTCCTCTAACAATCTACAAAGGTCAGTGCCAATTGCCTGTTCATTTGCATTTGTAATTGCGATGGCTTCTGATTACATATTCCTTGTCTTAGTCCTTCCTCTAAGTATGTGCTAGCGTGTCCTCTTCTCCTCCGCCTCCCACACCCCACACCCCTCACCCACCCGTGTACCAGCCTGTGTGGGAGCCGGGGGCCTGACTCTTCATATAAGAAGCCTCTGTAGGGATGGCCCAGCCTTCCCTGGCACCTTGCAGAAGCTGTTGCCTCTAAGTCAGGGACATAACGAAGTCAGAGTCGGGGAAATGACGTGGATGCCAGGCAAGAAATCTGAGAGCCATTATCTAGCAGCCTTCTTGAACTGGATAATTAAGGGCAATTAAACTTTACTGCCGACTCTCTGCAGAATATGCTAATGACCTGGTCTGTGGGAAGGTGGACATGTGCAGGGTGCTGTTCCCCTGTGGTCCTGTGTTCCTGGGCTGAGGGTCCCTCAGAGAGCCTGTGACATCACCACGCTGGTCACTTGGCGATGGGACCCGAGTCCACACCTGATCTCCTTCCGCTCCATCTCCTCAAGGGGAGACGAGCATGGGCACGGAGACTTGCACCTTCTAGAGATTGTCCAAGACGCGGCTGCCGCAGCTCGAGTCGCAGCAGTTCTCACTCACCCACCCTCTCGTGTTCTAGCTCCGCCATTCACTAGTTGCTTTATTGTTATGGGATGATCAGAGCCACCTGGGTTTTCTGTTTTATTTCAGTGGGTGAAACTGGAGGGTACGCTGCCCTATGTGTTGGGCATGTGTATGGGATATAGTGCCGGGCCAGTTATCCTTTTTCTTGGTGGAGGCTTTAGATGACCTCCCACACCCTCCCCTCGGGTAGCGACTACAGTGTGCCCTCACGGCCACCCAGCGCTGCCCACTCCCTTCTAGCGAGGGTGATACCCAGGGACACAACAAAAAAGAAAAGAAAGGCACATGCTGGCAGCTACTGGAATTAGAGAGACTGCGTGTGTGGGGGGTGGGGGGATGGTGAGCCTTGGGGTCCCCTGTTTAGGGTATGAGCATGCCAAAGAGCCCAGAAACACAGGTGTCCTCCAGGGAGACATAGAATGTCAAGTCACACCAAGTGCTGTTTTAGTGACACCTTTATGCCAAGTCCCCTTGGAAAGGGGTCTCCAGGGAACCTGAAAGTCTGAAACTTGACTCTCACGTGAGCGTGGATTGCTGGCCAGTGAGTGGGTGTGTTTCCTGGGTTGGAGTTTGGGGTTCTGTGCCTGGATTTCACCCAAGGGGAGGGGCCTGGTGGTGATGACAATGGCAGTGAGACACAGTGGCCATCACCTGCTGTCCTCGGCCCTGTGTGCAGGCCCCTCCTCCCCCCTCTGCGCTTAACCCCCCTTGGTTGTCCGGATGTATCTCTTAAGAGAAACAGTGACTTTCGGACTGTGCACAGCATCCACTTCTCGGGCTGCGTGCCTCCTCTACCGAACCTGCTCCTGACCTTGGGGGGTGGGGGGGGCAGGGCGGGGAATAGAACGTGCATCTCTTTGCTACAGAAATAGCTCAAAGGCTGCTGCTCAGCCCTTCAGACTGTGACCCAATTACGACACTCACAGTCCCGCATGGTTTTTCCAAGCGTTGACGAGTGGTGGAGAGTGTGTGGCCTCGCCGGTCTGTGGGGGCACGCCCGAGGGTCCCCGGTGCCTGGGTTCCCAGGTCCCCAGAGCAGCAGGGACGTTTCTGCCGGTTCCCCACCTGCCGGGCAGCCAGAGCCGCACGTGGCCATTTAGGTTTAATCAAAGCACACAACACCCAGTGTCTCTGTCACAGGAGCCACATTTCAAGTAGTTGATCGTGACCTGTGGCTGTGGCTCCTCGGTGGGACCGCCGAGCACGTTCCACTGCACACACCCGTTCCCCACAGGCCCGATTTCCAGCCTGCCACCCGGTGTGGGCGGCCTCCCCAGAGGGGTCTCGCCTTCCGGTGTAAAGGCGGTGGTGCCTGCCGGCCACCTGCTCACTGCCAGCCCGCACCAGGGGCTGCCTTCCTGTCTCCCGTCCCTCTGCGTCCTTTTCTCGGGATGGATTCATTTGGCTTTGCCACCCCGGCCTGTCCCATGAGTGGTGGTGAGGGCGTTGGAAAGGACTCTGTAAAGCTGTTTCTTACAGAGTGGATGTTAAAGGGCTTTTTATAGTTTTATACCTCAAGACCATCTTGAGACCTTTTGTGTATATGTTAATAAAAGGAGCTCTTTATTGCTTTTAAAAGATCCTGACCTCTGCTTTAATTAGAATATTAAAAATTGGACAGTAAGTGATTTTTCTTGGAACAGGCCTGTCGTTTTAACTCGAAATTTCTTCCGAAATTATCATCTTCTCACAAAGAATCCCTGCGCGTTGCTCTCACCGTTTTCACTGGTGTAAAGTTCTGCACTTAGGGCAGATTCTCTCTCCTCGCGGACTGCCCTCATTTGCTGGGGCTGCCATCACGGAAGACCACAGACCGGGCGGCGGGAACCACAGGAGCTGATGCGCTCACAGTCCGGAGGCTGGCAGCTCGGAGCCATGAGCCGGGCCGGGCTCGGCTCCTCCTGGCGCTGCTCCCCGCGGCTCGCCCAGGGCCGCCCTCGCTGGTTCTCAGCGGCTTCTCCCCGTGTGACCCTCTGCACGCCACACTCTCCTCTTCCTGTGAGGACACCAGGCAGATGGAGTCAGGGCCTCATTTCCACTTAATCACAGCCTCAAAGGCCGTCTCTCCAAGCCCAGTCACATCTGAGGTGTGGGTGTTAGAACTTCAACACGTGGATTTGGGGAACCCATTTCCGTCCACCGCCTGCACTCTGACAGCTGAGGCCACACCTGTGAAGGAGGCTGGGGTGGCTGTGTCGGTGGACGCAGAGGAGAAGGGAGGCGGGTGGGACGGGTGAAGCCTCTGGCCGCGGGGCCAGTGCCCGCCAGTCCCCGCTGGGCTTTGGGGAGGGTCTTGGCCGGCGAAGAATCAGAGCGAAACTCACTGGACTTGTGGGTGGGGATTGACAGCCCCCCGTTTTGTTCCTTTCTGTGTTTGGGGTACAAGCTCTCCCGAGCTGGGCGCTGACACAGCCTGCACTGGCTCTGGGACAGAATTCTGTAGGAGGAAGTGGGGGGCTCCTTCCAGAGGATCTGCTTGCTGGAGGACCTGAGGGCTTGTTTCTCGGTTTACCTTACTCTGCCGGCTGCTGCAGGCTTGCCGTTATTTAAAGGTCCACCTTCGTACAGCGTTCACGGAGGACCCCTGCTTCCCCCGTGTCCACACGCCCAGCCCTGATCTTTCCCTCGGCCGTTCTCCGGAAGGGCTTTCCTTGACCACAAGAGCAGAAAGTGAAGGCGCTGTCACCCCTCACCGGTCCTGGTCACTGGGTCCCACTGTTCCGGACCGTTGTGCTCGTGCCACCTGCGGGCAGTGGCCGCCGTATTGGGCAGGGCAGATGGAGGTCACTTCCTTTCCTGCAGGAGGTGCGCACGGCTGCGACTCGGGGCAGAGCTGGGCCTGGTGCAGAGGTGCCCTGCCTCCCTGCTGGGGTGATGGGCTAACCCTGGACTGCAGTGCTTTGCCCGGGACAGAGTCTTCATGTCCAGAAAGGAAGGCGACCCATTGCTGATCCTCTCTGGACAGAGATGAAGAGCTCCATAGGCCGGGGAGGGTGACTCCTTGTCCTGTACACACGGACGTGTCCTGGGATGGCCGGGCACCTCACATGGACGTGTCCTGGGATGGCCGGGGACCT
Organism: Myotis davidii; assembly: GCF_000327345.1. Lineage (NCBI taxonomy): Eukaryota > Metazoa > Chordata > Mammalia > Chiroptera > Vespertilionidae > Myotis > Myotis davidii. The sequence continues at coordinate 3,828,413 of NW_006285234.1, read as the reverse complement.
CACATGGACTTGTCCTAGGATGGCCGGGCACCTCACATGGACTTGTCCTAGGACGGCCGGGCACCTCACATGGACTTGTCCTAGGACGGCCGGGCACCTCACATGGACTTGTCCTAGGACGGCCGGGCACCTCACATGGACTTGTCCTAGGACGGCCGGGCACCTCACATGGACTTGTCCTAGGATGGCCGGGCACCTCACATGGACTTGTCCTAGGATGGCCGGGCACCTCACACGGATGTGCCCTAGGGTGGCTGGGCACCTCACACGGACGTGTCCTAGGATGGCCGGGCACCTCACACGGACATGTCCTAGGATGGCCGGGCACCTAACATGGACATGTCCTGGGATGGCTGGGCACCTCACATGGACGTGTCCTGGGATGGCCAGGCACCGCTCTGGCTCTGAGAAACCTGCCAGCAGGGAGAAGACAGTCTGGGCTTTTCCCTCCCGTAGTGGGCACAGATACCGAGTAAGCAGTGCAGAGTTCAGTGTGCAAGGCGCGATAAAAATAGACCAGGTGGGGCAGGTGAGCTGGGCGCTGCTTTATATAAGGTGCTCCTCTGAGAAAGTCTCTCTCCGGAGGTGACATTGGACCCTAGAGGGCGACGGTGAGCGGGAGCGTCCAGACAGGGCCAGCACTTGCAGCCCCGTGGCTGGTTGGAAGCACAGGGAGGCGGGCAGAGGCCTGGAGAGGAGGTGCGTTCTGGGAGGTGTGGTCTGAGCGGGGCGTGGGGATTAGGATTTGCCCCCATCAGGAAGGGAACGGTGTGAGCAGGGGAGTCGGCAGTGTGACCGCCACTATTCAGGTTCCTGTGGAAACTTGACTTGCATGTCCACCGTGGTTCAGGAGTGAGTTATCTCGCTCTCCCTCACCCCATCATCCTCCCAGGAAAGCCCCCACCCACCCAGGCAGGAGGAGAGGGGGTGCCACAGTGAGCAGCCTCCCTAGGAACCTTGGGAGCAGCAACCACTGCAAGTAGAAGGGGCCCTGCTGACCCTGAACTGGGTAGGAGCCGCTCCCTGGGATCCCCATAGCTTGGGACCTCTCTGCTTCAACCCAGGGGTCAGCAGCTTTCACCCCCCTTCCCCACAAAAAGCAAACAAACCCAAATCCTTTCCTGGTGCTCATCGCCTAAGTGAGACGCACAGGGGAGGCTGCTGTCCTTCTGACTTGAGGACGACTTGTCTGTGCTACAGTGCCAGCCCCAAACTCAAGGATGAGGAGCTGGCTCTGGCCGGGGTATGTGTTAGGATGACGAAGGCAAAGTCAGACCCCTCATCGCCCCCTGCCCTGCGCCTTCCGAGGGGCACCCACATTCCCCGGAACATCTACAAGATGGCGATGTGTGGTTCCAGGACAAGCATTGCATTTCTCTGCTTCTGTTGTAATCCCAAAGGAGCCCAGTGCCCTGACAGCTTTGTTCCCTGGGTGTCCCCAGGGCTGCGTGTCCAGAGGTCACTGTCCCACTGGGGAGGCCTCATGACCCAGCACTGACTGGTGTGTGTAGCCAGCTTTCAACAGACAGGCCTGGTGGAGCTCTGCAGCCATTTATTCTCCGTGGACCTGTGCCCAGGCCCCGGGCGCATCTGAAGACTCCCTCAGAACACTTAGACCATGGAGATGTGTCCACACGGTCCTGTTCTCTCTGGGCTTCCCTTTCATGAGGAATGTAGATGCGCGCGCGCGCGCGCGCGTGTGTGTGTGTGTGTGTGTGTGTGTGTGTGTGTAGATGGTTTGCAGGCACAGGGCTTCCGGTCCCTCCTGCAAGGCAGTATTGCACAGCTAATTGGGAAATAGTGGTTCCTTTCCAAGAACTATTTTGACACCACTCCTCTCCCCCTTCAGCGCCCTGTCCCCTCGGGATTGTCAGGCTCA
>NW_006285234.1:3824876-3826493 GCF_000327345.1 Myotis davidii | reverse complement strand
ATATCATGGGTATTTGGAAAGAATGCTTTAGCCACCCCTGGCTGCCGTGTGTGAGGACAGACTTCATTTATTTGAAAAGTCTGGCCACAGGCAGTCTATTCCGCTTGTCTCCTTCGGGGAGCACAATGGAAGAGCGGCAAGCTGTGGTTTCCATTTGTTTCCTTGCAGATAGACCAGCCAGCAGAGGAGAGATCACCTCTAACGGGTATGAAAGGTTTAATCATTTTAATTTTGTTTTTATTAAAGTTTGTCATAACTTTTTCCCCCATTGCGCCCTCGTAGAACAGAAGGGAGAGAAGAGGAGGTAATATAAATACACAAACCCCAAGCGTTTGGTTAATAAAACTCCCTAAGGGGCGGCGCCAGGGCAGGAAGTGGTGGGAGGGCCGGGGACAGCAGGGCGACCAGGGCAGCACTGAGACATGGCCAACATCTCACAAGCTTCCCGTCCACCCGCGCGCGCGTGCCGTGGGGGCTCCGGGCTTTCCTTAAACGGAGACAGAGGAGCCCCAGCTGCTGGCCACCCTGTCACGGTTCTCTGGTGGCCTGCGTCCCCACGCCGTTTCCAGCCCACAACATCCACGTTCACGGAGAACAAAAGAATGGACATCAGTTAGATCCTCTTACCCTTGATCATAACAGTGAAATATTTGGACCCAGATATTCTGAAGACTTGTTGCAGACCAAAACCTCTAAGGTTGTATCTATGTGTTGTATGAAACAGCCAAGTTGGGGTGAAATTAGTCTTTGGTTTTTTAGTAGAAACACTGTCCTATAATTTATGGTGAATCAGTAGATAGGACCCTAGATTATTAGGCCTTTGGCTCATTTTCCTTTTGGGGCAGTAAAGAAGCTCGTCTCCGAGTGAATTCAGGTGTCCCCAGTCCCCTGGGTGTGGGCTGTGTCCCCCGGGCGCAGCAGGCCTCCCCTCCACCGTGGCTGTGCCGCCTGGGAAGCGCGACTGGAGCCCCAGCTGCAGACCAGGCAGGAGCTTGCGTCACCTGAGGATGACGAAACTGTGCGCCCCCTTCTGTCGTCAGGAAGGCTGGAAATGTGGCCTGTGCCCTTTTAAACACAGTTTAACACAGTAGGATTAGAGCGCTGTCAGGTGGTCACGCAGGTGGTTCACATATTGCTAGCACTGACGTGCCGTCCTGAAGTTTGGGGCTCCATGAGGGCTTCGTGGTACGTTGTCCAGTTTCTGTGGGGAGTGGGGTGCTCATCAGTGGAGAAGCTGCTCCTTGAATCAAGCAGAATCCGCATATGGAGGCTCCCCCAGCTGCTTTTGTGCAGTGGCCTGTCCCCTGCAAGCTGTGTGAGTGGCCCTGTAACCTGCAAAGCTCTCTTGGGCCCGGGGCCTCCCTGGGATGCTGGGCTGTGCCTGGCAGAGCCCGCGGCTTCCATGACGAGGGTGTTGGCTGGAAGGCTTCCCTGCAGGGCTGGGTTCAAACCAAACCGGGCCTTCCTCCTGAGAAAGACCCCAGAGGCTAACCCAAGCTTGCAGGGCAGCCCAGCAGCCTGTGACTTGGGAATTCTTATGTGGGAGGTGCTTGCACCAGGGAGGGGAGCTTTCCCGGCCACCCTCAGCTGGAGCTGTGTGCACAGCAGTAACGAGCC
>NW_006285234.1:3790915-3824824 GCF_000327345.1 Myotis davidii | reverse complement strand
TGCAGGCTGCTACCCCCAGGGGAGGCCGCCCTCGGGAGAGGCGAGACCAGCAACTGCCCTATGCCAGTCTCTCAGGTTGGACTGCTGGTCTCAGACAGTCTGCTTTGTATATGAGGTCTTGGTCCCATATTTTGAAGCCGTAGAGGTAAGAAGATAGTAGAAGGTGGGGAAACAAAACCATTCTTTTCTCTCACAGCACTCAGCTGGGAGGTACAGGCAGCCGGGAGTGGGTGAAGGAATTGGGGTGTCATTCCTCCTCTCCTAAGCAGACGTGGGAGGAGGGCCACCAAGTGCAGAATGAAGGCCCCACCCGGCCACCTTGTGGTTTCAAGCAGGCGGCCCCACTGTGCTCCAGGCGGGAGGTGGGGGGCCGAAGCATGGGGACACCTCTCTAAAGAGCTTTCCCCAAAACCTCACCCCATTACTATTTCTTGTATCTCATTGGCTGGAGCTCAGTCACATGACTCTCACTGGCTGCACAGACTGGGAGATGCAGTTCTAACGGGGTGTTGCTGCCCCGAAGAGAGTGAGTGTTCTCACCAGGAAGCACGGTTGTTAGGAAGGCCATTCGGCGTCTCTGCCACCCATCTTCCACAGGATAAGGAGGGATCGAGTCACCTGGCTGTGGTTATGTGGTAGAAATCTGGGTACCCATTAGGAATAATGTTCCTGATTAATATTTAAGGGTATGGAAAAAAGGTCAGTAGACAGGGGAGCAAGACACAAAATCATATGTAACTGTCCTAGTTTCTTTTACATGTAAATAAATATACTGAGATGTCAGCACTGACTACGGGCGACTTACTTTATTCATACTTTTTTGTGTTTTCAAGACTTTCAGCAACAGGCACTTACTGCTTTTATGATGAGGAAACAAAGGGCATACTTTACCTGTAAGGAGTAGAGAACTTGGTGATCACTACCTCCAATATGACAGATACTTGATGGAGAAAATAAACTGAGTAACAAAGGGGGGAACTATAAGCATCAGTGATAATGGAATGACGACGAGGAACCTACCATAGTGCCCTGGAACAAGTCCCATGGAATGTGGGTTCTCACTGCAAAGGGTCGTTGTGTTGTACAAATGTGAACTTATGCTCACTGTTCTTTCCAACCATTATTTCAAGGTTGCTCAGTGGCAGTCCTTGCATTGGGAACATGGGCATGTTAAGGTTTGCAGCTTTTTGTTAAGGATTTATTAGTATAAATGCTAGTTTCCGTGAGAGTATAGAAAAGAGTAGAAGAAATGACCCTTGTCTGTCATATTTTGTGCGCTCTCTCTCTCTCTCTCTCTCTCTCTCACACACACACACACACACACACACACGATTAAAAGGATCTAAGATGATTGCCAGTTATTACCAGGTAGTGGAGCAGGACAGTACACATCCTGGACCTTCTGAGGTGTGAGGAATTCCTGGGTTGGATGGCTGGGAAAACTCCAAGAGTAGGCTAACCTGTTCCCAGAGGATGATGGGTAGAAGCAGGTGCAGTAAGATCCCAGGGGTGTTGGGAAGTTCAGGAGTGTGGTAAGGGGCCAGTGAACAGGCCATTCCAGCTAGGGAAAGGATGGTGGGCAAGGACCACATTCTGATCCCATTTTCTTCCATCTCTTGTATCTCTCTCCTCCCCTGTCCCCCCACCACACCCATCTGCCCTTTTTAAGGCAAATAGGATTGCAAGTGTGAACATCATAGATGTATTAAAAACAAATACCTAAAAGCTCCTGTCTTTCCTATAATGTCCCAAACAAATTCAGCGCCTAAAGAGAAATTTTTACACATTGGACCCTGACTAAAAGAAAGACTAATAAATAGAAACAATATATTGATTTCTGGGCTATTTGTGTTGAGGGGAACTGCTAGGGCTGGTGAGAGTTCTGTTTCTATTTAATATTTTCATTAATAGCTTGAAAACAGTAAATAGCAAATGAAATGTGCATACAATCTAAAATATTTATGCAGTAATATGTATAATTGCATATATTTAAGAATAGAAAATACATAATTGGCCTACAGATGTTAGAATCGTACTGTATTTTACATATACTTCTTTGAAAATTGTTTAATTTCAATACAATTTCAGACTTACAGAAAAGTAAAGAGTTAAAAGAATTCTTTAGCCAGATTCCTGAAATGTCAGCCTTTTACCACATGTTTTATCAGCCTCCCTCTCTTTTCTTTCTCTCTCACACACTTTCACTCTCTATACGTGCATATGTAGCGCGCGCACACACACACACACACACACACGCACACGCATTTACATTGTGTTTTCTGACTCATTTCCTAGTAAATATCAGACATGGTGCCATTTGATCTCTAAGTTGGTTAATGTGTCCTTCCTAAGAACAAGGGCATTGTCTTCCATAGCCACAGAAAAGTCATCACAACCAGAAAATTAACATTGACACAAATCTACTAGGTAATCTGCAGATCTTATTTAAGTTTTCCCCATAATGCCATTTATATGAAAAGAAAACTGCAGGTCACAGGTTGTATTCAGAGCTCCATCTCTTTAAGTCCTTCAACCTAGAACAGTTCCCAGTCTTTCCTATGTCTACAGTGTCAACGTATTTGATGAGTGCAAGTTAGTTATTTTGTGACCTTCAATATGGGGTTGCCTGACGTTTCCTTATAACAAGAGCCAGGCAATGCATTTTGACAGAAGTTATAGATGTTCTTCTTATGCATTGTATCAGGAGGGACATGATATTAATCTGTCTGTTTATTGATAGGGTCAACTTTGAGCACTTAGTGATGGTGACAGTGATTACTTATGTGATGAGTTAGTAATCACGATGACTAGTACGTTATCTATTGTAAAGTTACTATTTTCCACTTTGTAATTAATGATATCTAGTGGAGAGATAACATTGTGTCTGTTTAATAAGGAATTGATCTTAACATGGGATTATTTGGGAAAATATATGCTAATAAAATTAATAGGTAGAGCTATTTGGCAAAAAGGGGGTGGTAATATGGTGACTAAAGGTGAGTTTTCAAGCTTATATATGATTTAACAGTTTCTAGATGATTAGGTAATTCAGCAGAACAGAATACTGAAAGAAAGGAGAGAATTTTCAAAATGCCCTTGGCCACTGATAGCGGAAATGAGTGAAGAATGGTGAGCTCCGAAAACAGCCAAAGAAATGATGGCAGAATAAGAAGGAAGAAAAAGCATGAGCTTGGCCAGAGCCTGAGTAGCAGGGTCTTAGGGATGTGGACGTCGGGACGTGAGGAGTCTGACTTCATCCCTGATTCCCGTAGTGACGGACAGGAGCGCCTCTGGCTGCCCCCGGTGCGCTCTGTGTGAAGTGGGCCCCTGGCCCGCCCGCCTGGAGGGTTGGTCTGTGTGGAGGGGTTGGTGTCTGGGCGCTGGGCACGGAGGGCAAGGTGAGAGTTGGAGTGCTGCTTGCTGTTCTGTGTTTTTAGTTCCTGCCAGACTCGCAGTATTTTTTAATGTAAGAGCATTTGATTAGCTTTTCATTTTTCTCTGGTAAAGCCAGGACAAAGTCTGGGTCCTCGTTCCCTTCCTTTCCACCTGCTCCCCCTCCTCCGAGGGCACAGATGAGAAGGCCGATCTTTGTCCTGGGCTGGCTCAGAAGGCACCACCTCGTCTTCATCTCCCACTCTTTTCTCTGACTTGCTTTGGTGGAAATGCAGTCTTCTGATTTTTCTTCTTGCATCAAATCATTGTCAGCTTTCTCTCCTGTCCATTCTTAGAATTCCTGCCAAGCCCCATTCTTACCTTTCTTCCTTTCTGGAGGTAATTATTCCTGCTTTCATCTTCAAGGCCGCACATACAATAGGGCCTATCTCCTGCCTTCTTAGGTGAACAGAGGTCTTTTGTGCCCGGAGGCGGGACATGCTCTGTGCCCTGGGGAGCTGGCTGTCTAGCCGGAGAGGATTCCTAAGGAGACCACTGGCAGGGCTGGGAAAGCCGGGATGTGCTGATGTGCTCGTGCGTGAAGGGCGCAGTGCGGAGTGTGAGCAGGTGGGGGGACAGACGTCTCTCTCTCTCTCTCTCACATGATGTAGCGCGCGCAGCACGTCCGAGGGAGAGGAGATGGAGCACGTTCTCTGTGGGAAGGGGAGCCTGGACCTTCCTCTTGGGAACAGGGAACCGCCAGACGCTTGCACGGGCATGGGGTGTGACCTCGCCCTGTTTCAGGCTGGCTCTCCCTGGAAGAGGGGGGATTTGAGGGTGGGCGAGTGGCATGAGAGTGGCGGTAAGAGTGAGGCCCTTGGTGCTGTTTTGGGGCTCCCTCTGGGAGAAACGGGGGAAGCAGCTAAGCTGATGGTGAGACCTCCAGCGGGGGCCCCTCGGTGGGTGCGGATGCTGAGTGGAGAGAGCAAGGCAGGAGCAGCGTGGGTCAGAAAGGAGCAGGAAAACCATGTTATCGTTGAACCCACACATCCCTCCCTCATCCTCCTCTTTTCCAAATGATATAACGCTTAATGCGTACCACAGTCTTCCACATAATTGTGTACTGTTATCTCGGATTCTTCCAGAAAGATGCGATATTTAGTTCTGCTTACTGTGCATTGCTAAAGTTGTACCTCCGTGGAGCAGGGGCCGTGTCCCAGCTCCTGTGTGGCCCTGGTCCGGGGTCTGCCCGGCAGTGCCGTGCTCCTGTGGGCGCCGTCTCCGGGTTCCTGCAGGTCCCTCGGTGTCCTGGGTTCCGTCCACACACTGATTCTCCTGTGCCCCCACCCCTGCTGTTGCCTTCTTCCTGCCCCTATAAACATCACCCCCTTTTTGAGGATTAATGAGAACTGAACAGGTCAGTGTGTGGACCAGGAGTACCGGAAGTCCTCCCTCCGCGCCATCGGTGGGTTTGGGGATTAAGCAAAACAACAGATAACGAAACCAGTTTTACCTAAGCCACTGGACACACACAGGAGTTGAGTTCTGACGATGATGACGGCATCTCATCAACGTTCTAACAGAACTGGTCATCGAGGACCTGCTGTTCCATCAGAAGAAAACGGCACCGTGAGAAAAAAGTGCCCGGTCGTATCCGGTGCCACTTCTCCTTCATTTCTGCAAAAGCTCACACTCTCCCCGGATTCCCTACTGCTCACTTTGGCCAGAAATTTGACAGGAAATGACGACATGAGCAGAAACAGCGACTCAACTAAAATAAACAAGGATCACAGGTGTGAACTGGCTTCACCAATCAGTGGAGGAAGAGCTGAGTGCGCCGGGGAGGGCGGGGAGGGCAGGACTCGGCGTTGCTCCTTGTGGCCTTCGATGGGGGCATGTCTGGTCCCTGAACGGTGTGTGTGTGTCCTCTGGGGGGGAGGGGACACACTAAGAAACAGTGCCCATCCTCCTGGGGATGACACCGAGTGCCCCTCCAGGGCCCAGGGGCCTGTGCTCTGTCCCCGAGCGATGCCGTCTGGACTTCCCCGCCTGCTTACAAAGTGCTGGCTTTTCTAACGTTCGTGCCACCGCCCCCTCCGGGTTCTCACAGGATCTGCTCCCTGCCAGCCTTTGCTCTGTGGAGTGGAATGAAGGGTGTGCTTCTCTCGGCCAGTCACAGATGACAGGTTTCTGGGGCGCTTGGGGCTGGGGCTAAGGGTGCCGATGGGACAGTCTCTGCTGGGCTAGTGAGACGTGATGCTGGACCCTCGGCCTGTACCTGGGAAGCATTCATGTCAGCGAGATGCTTTCTAAGTGCATAAGCAGCTCCCCTTCCAAAATAAGAAAAGCAATACCTACCTGTTGAAGAATTGCAAAGTGTGTGTGAGGGGTTGGGAAGTCCCACAGCCCATGAGGATAAGGGTTTCCCCTCCCAAAGAGGATGCCTGTAATCTGCGGAATCTGCATGTTCACGGCTGGTCCTGTCATTCCCGGGTCACTTCTGAGTTCAGGTGAAGCGGGACTGCAGGTTGGTGGGCTCCTGCCCACGTCAGTGATGGGGAGAGGGAGCGGGTGGGGCTCCGTGCCGAGAGGTCACTCGTGTGCATTGACTGAGTTCAGAGGTGGAATTGCTTTGCGGAGCCCCTGGGGTGGGGTGAAAGGCCCCGTGAGTGTCCTCAGACATTCTGCTGGGACCCAGCGCCCCATCACTTCCTCCTGCACCTCCTCAACTCTGAGGACCCCCCTGCCATTCCCTGCCTTTCTCTCACGTCGGGGACTTCCAGTCAGACCTGCTTGCAAGGGCTTTTGAAAGTCACATGGGAGTTTAGGTCCCAGATTTCTGAGCTGGCTGACTTGGGTCATATTACATAATCCAGGGATTCTCCCCCCCTCCCGCCCCCCCTTTTCAGGTAATGTGATGAATGAAATGATTCCTCCAGAAAAATGCATGTATACAACAAATGTTGCACATTCGATTCAGGAGTCCCCAACTGCACACCCCTAAGGTGTCCGTTCTTTTATCTGTAAAAGGGAACGCTTGTGTACATTTTGAAGGTTTGTTTCATTGATTCTCATGACAGATAAGTAAGAGAGGAAGGGAGAGGGAGAGATAGAAACATCAATAGTGAATGAGAGAATCATTGATCAGCCACCTCCTGCACGCCCCTTATCGGGAATCGAGCCTGCAACCTGGGCATATGCCCTGACCAGGAATCAAACTGTGATCTCTTAGTTCATAGGTCGACGCTCAATCACTGAGCCACACTGGCCGGGCATCCCCTCTCTCTTCCAAACACCTGTGCCTTGGCCTACAGCACATTTGCCCAGGGAGAAAAGTTAGTCTCGTTTCATTTTTGGATCAGTGTTAGGCTAGATCCCTGCCAGATTTCCATTTTATCCGTCCACAATGACCTCTTTGTTCCTTCGTTTCTCCCTCCGCTTTGGGCATCTCACAGCCGGAAGCATCACAGTATCTTTTTGGTCTGCAGCTTTCTGTGGAGTGGGCGGGGCGGGTACTGGTTGAGCTCAGAGAGGCCGGGTCTTCCCCCAGCATGGCTGTCTGGCGTCGTGCAGCATCTTCAAGGTGGCGTTTCCTCTGCTCTCGAGGCCAAGGGAAGCCCCGCTCCAGAGTCCATGCTCCAAACAGACACCAGTGGCAGAACCATGTCCTGGGCCCTCAGGACACATGGCTTCACGGGGACGGAGACATCGGGCAGATACAGGGCCTTGGTCAGAGGTGGGAAGAGCCAGCCCTGAGGGTGGAAACACTCATTTGTTACGTGAGGTGCCCTGACCACAGGGTGGCCTGTCTCCTTGGCCAGTGATGGGTCACAGGAGGCCCCTTCATCTCAGCAGCCAGCGCCCGGCCTCTCTTCCTGTTTCCCGTTCCTGCTCTGCCGGCTGGGTCTTGCCTCCTGCCCTGGTGTTGGCACTTTTGGGGGTGGGGGGGGCGGGCATTCACTAGCGAGCAAGCCGCGCACTATGCTCATAGAAGGCTGTCATAGCCCATGTGTCCGGCATGGACAAGCACAGAGCCACCTGCGAGAGGGGAGGCTTATCGGAGGCTCAGACAGCCTAACTCAGGGCCGAGGGCTTGTTTGTAAAGTGAGAACTCACCTGGATTCCGGGACGGGACCTCGAATGCCACAGACGTCTTCTCCATGGGCCCCTTTTCCTCCCAGCCTGCCTGGTCCCCGTCTTGTCATTTGATCGCAGCTCTGCCTGCACACCTGGCAGTCTCCCATGGAGGCCTCGTGGTGGGACTCCTTCAAGTCCCGGGTCCATTTCAAGAAGATAAAGCTCTCGTAGGTTCTAACGCTCACGTCCCAGCTTCCATTCAAAATAGCTGATGAAGGTTGTTCAGCCGGCCGTCACTCTCCGGAGGGTAGGAAGGAACAGGCTGGACTCTTTAAGGCAGCCCAGTGGCTAGGCCAATTGTCTGCCTCATCTGCGCCTGCTCGGGCCGTCCCGGCGTAAACACACTCATCCCGTCTCCATCCACAGCTCCAGGGTTCTGGGGGAGCCTGCCACTTCTCAGGCAGTGTCATCGCAACTTACAAACCGAACCCCACTTCCGCTGGATTGCCCCAGGACCCGTCTCCAAACGGCAATATCTGCATGTTTCCAAGCTGCTTGCCCGTGGGTGACAGATGGCTGTCATTCTTGGCTCGGATCCTGCTTATGCCACAGTGGTTGTGACTGGAGTTGGCAGTCCTACTGTGCGCCACCAACCTGACTCAGTAACATGGGTGGCCACGCGGGGAGGCCCAGGGGAGCATGGGCCATTTGAGAGGTCAGTTCCCTGTCGGCCAACATCTTGTGGCGCTTCATTCCCAGGTTTAGAGAAAGGTTTCTATGTTCTGTGTATGTCCTGATGCATGACAATCTGTTGCTGAGATCTAACGCTTGAAGTACTGGAGTGGCGCAGGAGGACTTCTCATCCTCTCAGGCCGTGGGGGACACCCCTCCCAACTTCACGCAAGTGCGTGGAGCACAGCACTTTGAGCTGCCACGTGATCGAGGCAGCCGTGTTGGCACATGTGCCTTTGTGTATTTAATGAAGCTTCCTCTGTGCCAGGCATCTGTGAAGCCCTGGGGACATGTTGGTGGGCACGGGTGGCAGGCTGAGGGCCCAGCTGTGCAAAGGCGCTGGGGCAGAGGTGAGGCCGTGCAGTGCAGACGGTGTGTCCTGGGAAGGGAGAGGCAGGTGGCACGGATCACCAGGCTCCCCTTGTAACAGGTCCTGAGTCTGGGGTTTGAATGCTGTGGGGAGGCGTTCCCCAGGGCCTGTCGTGGCTGGACCTGCATGTCGGTCACAGTGTCCTGTTTGCCACACATCCTGGTCCTCACAGAGCCGACCGTCTCGCGGTGGGGGGAAGGCACAGGATACAGTCACGTCTGTTCTTGGGTGAAATTGTAAAACCAGATGGACTTTCACTTTCACATTCTTTGATCTTCTGCATCTCGGAGGTCTCCTTTTCCAGGTCGAACTGTCTGTGATGGCGCCCAGTCCTGGACTGGGTTTGCAGGGGAGCACTTGGGGCTTCCTTCGAGGGTGTCTGCCTCGGCATTGTCGTCTGTCCTCGTCCTGGGGGTTAGGTTCCCTCTGCACTGTGACGAATGTCAGGGTTTCCACCAAGTGCGTAGAGGAAAGATCTAACGCCCCTTCGACGTGGCTGACAGTCTGCACGTAGGTATTTGACTGTGAGGACGGGGACTTGCCTGTGACAGACAGCCTGCCTGCAGCAGCACAGCCCCGTGGCCGTGGGGAACGTTAGGTGCCACGGCGCTTTCTGAAGAGAGGTGTGGGCACAGCACAGAGGACCCGGGTGTCTGCCAGCCGCCGGGCGCTGAGCCACTCGTCCGAATGGGCAAGGGAGGGGCAGGAGAAAGGCACAGCCTGGCAGGTTGCTGTTGACCAGGTAAGAGAGGAGCTGAGCAAAGTGGTCAGAGTGCCGTCTGAGACGGGAAACCTGAGGCGCTGTGCAGCTGACCGTGTGCTCTGATGCAGAGATGTCCGTTTTTGTTGTTGGGGTGAAGCTTTGAGAGACGTCAGAGGAACAGCCAAGCTTGGGCCGAGATCCGGTGGGGAGGGCGGTTGAGGATTCGGCCACATCTGCCTGCTTGTGGGGGCGTCACAGGGCGGCCGCTCCCGGTGACTCAGGCTGTACACAGTGAAGGAGGCGGAGAGGGACACCTTTGGTGTTTGTGAAATGATGACAGGAACGGGGGAAAGTGAACCTGGGGAGTTTTCTGTTATTGTTGAAATAGGTGGCTTTGCACCCTCCCGTGGGAACTTGGGAACGGAACGTGCAGGCCATCCAGGAATGACAGCTGGAAACAGGAAGGGGAGGGCCCTCCCAGACCTGCCCCTGTCAACCAGCCTGAAAGCTCCATGCCCCTTCCGCTCTGCACAGAAAGTTGTCTTTCTGGCTGGGAATCTGAATCTGTTAAAGATAATCGGCGACGAGACTTATTTATGTGGGGAACGCGGAGAGGGAGGCTGGGGGGCGGGGGGGTGGCGGGGAGAGCAGGGCATGAAGTGCGGCAGCTGCTGGAGAATGTGGCCCTCCCAGGCGTCCTCATGGCGGAGAGGCGTGGAGAGGAGAACGCCCACCCCTTCAGAGACGCCCCGTCTCCTTTCAAACAAGCTGCTCTCCTTGGGTTTAGTTAGTTACCACCTGTGTCTGTCAGCCGGCCTCTGAGGGCCCGGCTTCAGTCAGGAACACTGGGAGCTGGCCCCTCCCTGAATAAACTGTGACTTCAGGAATACGAAGCACCAGCAGCCGGACAGCTGGTTCATGTGTCCAGAACCAGAAGTGGCCACAGCCAACTGTTCCGACGCGTCCTCGCACAGCCGGGCGGCTCCATGTGGACAGAAAACTGGTGCCGGTGAAACGCGTTCCTGCCCTGGAAGGCCTGAGTCGAGTGAGGACAGCGAGCTGGAGCCTGTGTTCTCCTGTTGAACCTCACATGAAGCTAAGGCTACATTTAAACGCCCTCTCTGTCTGCATTTCCCTCCACGGGAGACAGAAGAAAGTGGGGGTTTGTAAATGGACCAACAGATTTCCAGAAAATTTTTTTTTGCCACCACCGTAAAAGGGAAGTTGGGGAGAGAAAGCCCATTTCCTCTTTTGCCCCCATGTGGTCTCCCTGAGGTGATCATGGTTGTCATGGAGATCCACGCCCACGGACAGCCCTCTGCTCCACTTCCACCCACAGAGGATGGAATCCAGACAACTGCCTGCTTCTGAGTGTGTGGAGCATGGCTGAGCTGGGGACAGGGAAACATGAGGAGGATCGGCCCAAGGGTTGCTAATCTGAACGGAGTATTTCTGAGGAAAGGAAGTCACCGTCATGTTTTTGGTAGAAATGCCTTTCCGTGGCTTGCTTAAAAAAAGAAAAATCACTGACAGCTGAGAGCTCGGTTCTCATTTTGGAAACGTGAGTCATGCTGCCTCGTTGGAGGGTCCGTCAAGGTGGGGAGGGCTTTCCGAGCACAGAGAGAGCCAGCAGGAGAGGACGCGAGGTCCCCGGGCCTCGCCCCTGCAGCGCCAGCCCAGCCCTGTCTGCCGGCTCGGGGGACTCAGGAGCTGCGTGGGGGGTGCAGGCCTCGGCTGACACAGACCTCGCTGGCTTTTCTAGGTTAGCTCCCCGCATCGGCCCCGTGTGGACGGGCCTGAAGCGGCCAGGAGGCCCGGCTAGCTTTCAGGAGGGACCCGGCCCTGGTAGTCGGGCAGAAGCATGGCCGCCAGTGGCTATGCCCTCTCCCTCGCCCGGCTGCGGCAGCTCGTGCATAAATGGGGCAGCGTGTCCACATCTCTCCTTCCCTCTGCACAAATTGGAAACGACTAACCTTGCCATATTTAGTGCAGCGCTAACGGCCACTCGCCTCTGAGGGGTAATCATGCAGGCATAAATTCGGAAAGTTGCTAAGCTATGAGCAGTCTTATGAGCATTAAAAGTGTCCTCTTTGCCAGAAAGGTCATTCATAACTTGGCTACCCTGCTGATGTACAGCCAGCGATATTGATTGATTAATGTATAAAAGCACCGGGTCCATTTGCTTCTGTGAAAGAGAATAAAGTGCAGTCGACTCTCTCTTTATTTTCACCTCATCCTTTTGTCTGAAGGACATTTCCCCCCCTTCTTTTTGTTTTGCCGGCTAGGTTTAAGGGGGTTACAAAAAGCCAGTTTCTGCCAAGTAATGTGTTCACAAAGGGAACATTGATTCACATCAGTGTCGCTTGAATTACCCTTAAAGGTTTGCCAAGGAGTTGCTCTTATTTAACCTTCCGTTAGCGAAGGAAGAAATAAATAAATAAATCATAAAGTCAGACTCGTGGCTTTGCATCTAGTTTTGGACTGGATCTAAAAATCATTTCTTCCGTGGCCAATGGTGGTGAGAGATATAGTGCAGAAAGTCCCTCGTAGGTTTTTGGGGGTGCTGGGCGGGGGCACCAAGGGAAGTGAGCCTACCCCCTGCCGCCCGCAGGAGCCTCCTGGGCACCAGATCCTGGAACGGCCTGGATTTACTTCCAGTGCAGAGATTAGTTCTGATTGGCTGCCTCGCATTCAGGCTGAGGCGCTCGGGTCCTCTCTCCCTAGGCAGTTCCAGTAGGCAGTTCACACAATCAGGTGGTGCAAACAGCAAGAAGAAAAACCTTCCTTTGTCTGGAAGATGACAGATTCTGGTGGGGAAGGCAGCTTTGCCTTTTAGCTCCGATGGAATGAATTAGTTACACAGTGTTCAGCGCCATCCTCAGATTTCCCAGTTCTTTACAGACCTAGCAGGGCAGTTGCCAGTGCGGGCAGGGGTGGGGGTGGGGGGTAACTCCTCTTTTTTTTTTTTTTTTTACTAAAATCCAGTTTGTTTAGTTCTTGTTTTAATTTTTCCATTATCCAGGCAATCTAAGGAATTTCCTAATCTTAAAAAACTGAAATGGTGTTGGTGATCTGTAAACCTAAGCGTATTGATTGCCTTGTGACTTGGTGAGCCTCGGCTAGTAGGTGGATAGAGCATTTTGCCAGCTAATGAGCTTTGTTACTAAGCTTTCTTTCGGTGTCTTGATTAGAAATGCCCAGGAAGGTAGCCCTGTGCTGGGCAGGTATGAGCTGTCCGTCGCCATTACCTGACGGGCCATCTTGGCTTCTTCAGCATTTGACATGGCCATTTCCAGAGTTGGAAGCTCTTTAAAACAGTGTTTCGAGGAGGCTGAGAAGCCCAGAAATGTGGCATTAATGGAACATGAGGCTGCAGGGAGCTCTGGGGGCGGTGCATTCTGAAGCTTCGCCTGCAGGTGTCAGTGTGGAGTTCTCCGTGTTGGTGCCCGACATGGAACGGACTAGGAAGCCTTGGAGTGCAGTCTGGTCAGTCTGTTCCTGTAAGAAAGGCCCCATTCACTTGGCGAAATCTGCTTTACCGGGCCCGGCATAGGGGGCCCCTCCTTTCTCTCCAGGCTAATGCAGATGCGGGAAGAACCAGTTTCACAGCCGTTCGCAGCTCTCAGACGTGGTGAGTGGTGACGGCTGAGAGCCACAGAGGCGTTTTCTCTGTGCTTGGGAAACATCAACACCTCAGTCTTCCCCTCTTTTCTGGGCCCTTGGACCCATGTCCACTTTCTGTCTGCCCTGGGCAGCCGCCACCCAGGTAGTATTAAAGAAGAGTGATAAAGTCGATTGCCTTTTCCCCTCCCAGCAGTGGTTTGGGAGTTTGAAGGTATCCAGCTCCCGTGAATCCTCCTAGTTAAAAGGGCTCAGTGAGCCAACTGCGCCTGTCCTGTGGTTGCTAGAGAAGCAGTTCTTCACCCCCAGCCGTCGGAAGCGCCCCCCCCCGCCCCAATCATCCCCATTTCCACCGGTTTGACATGACTTGTGGCATAATCTCCTGTTCAGCCTCGAGTAGCACGGTGTTACCAATGCCTCACGGTCTGACCACAGTGCAGGTGCGCACATCAGTCTCGCTGGCTTCTTCATTCTGGACCGGGGCCGGGGAACCACAGACAGGTCGTGTCTGGCTTTATATTTCCATGGACGCTGTGTCGTCAGCTTCTTTCCCTTCGTAACAGCCGGAGCTCTAAATGCTCACGGCCACACTAACCCCAGGTTAGTGAAGTGGTGGCCCATATGGGGAGCTAAACTAACTTCATGTAATTGTTTAATTAGAACCTGGGTTTTCTCATTGTAATCTAAATACAAGCGCCTTTTGTTCATGAAAGGCCACCTCTGTGCCTGTGTGCTTGTGCACCGTGTTTCTTTTCTATTTTTCCGAACCCGGAAATCGACGTTTAGGCTCCCACCGTGGGGAAGGTGGCGGTGGCGTTTCTTGCCATTAGGACAGATGCCCCATAATTCCCGTTGTCAGTCCTCGTCAGCATCTTCTCCGGGCTGCCGTCACCCTTCTGATTTCATATTGCACGCCTCCATTCATAGCCCTGTGCCTGCTGGGGCAATTGGAAGGCTAGAGAAAAACCCCCAAGTTTCTCACAGGGGTCAGCATTATTTTCCTATTCCTCGTGCAGGAGTTGACATATATTTTAATGTTTGCTTTTTAAAGGTGAGACCTTCCCTCGATTTCCAGACGCATCTTGGCACCTTTCCCCCTCCTCCGTCTGCCGAGGTGATGGGAGCTGGCTCAGAGGATACCCTGAGAATAAATCCATGTTCTCCCCCTCTCTCTGCAAAATACATTAGACTTTGCCTGACTTAATAAAATGGCTCCATCTCCCTGCCATGGTTCCCATCTCCAGAGCGTTCCTCCCGTCGGGGCCTACCCTTCCATAATGGGGCTCAGCGCCGTATCTCCTTGTCACAGGCCAGTGGTTTCACATGTAACGTGCTCGCTCATGCTCTCACGCACACGCTGTTTCACACATGTGCATGCATGCCAGCTTTGGGGGTCCTGATGGCTGAAGGTGCGGAAATTTGTCACCAGATCTCATTCTCCCCATTGTCAGGCGGGATGATTATAATTAATGGAGAGTCGGTGCAGTTTGCCGGCCGTCTGCCATTAACCCAGGCTCCTGGGGTGATGTGACCACAATGTAGAATATATTTTTGGGGGAAGGGGTGAGGTTGAAGACAGGGAATTGCAGCATAAATCTTCTCACTCTGCCCCAGCCCTTTCTCTATTTAATTGGAACAGATTTGTCTCTGGGTCTGGTGGTCTAGTTTGCTCTCTCCCACTGCTCTCAGATGGACTGATGGGTCTTGCTGTTTGAATTTGGAATGGTTTTTCCATTTGAACCCCCCCCCTTAAATTTGTGTTTTAATTTCTATTTCCTAGGTTGATTTTTTTCTCCCCTTCCCATCTTGACACTAATTATGCCAGGCGCATTGGGAGCCCTCACTGCTGGGAGGTACCCAGCTAAGTGTTAAGAAGGGTTTTAAAAACAGGCTGAACTCTTTCTTAATGAGGCTCAATCGGGCTCTCCTCCGGGTGGTTTTGTTTTGCTGATCTGTCAGTTTTTCAAGGATTTAATTGCACTTTTTTCGTATTAGTCTTTGAAATTGGCCTATACAATCCTGCTATAAAATAACATTTAAAAAATACAGCAAAAAGTAGCTTTTGTACCCCCACCCCCCTTTATTGTTTGTGGATTTTATTTCTCACGTGTATCTCTCCAGAGCCATCTTCTGCCAGTCACTCTTGGAGCTGGCGATAGTGAAAACCCAGAACGGGGGTGACAGGAGGGACCATGGAGAGCGGGACCTCCAGGCCTCACAGGCAGTTCCCCATTCCGTCAGCCTCTGGGGCTTCAGGAACGCAGCTCACCTGTGTCTCCTACCCGGGCTCGCTGTGGGCCAGGGGCAAGGGGAGGCTCTCACACACAACCATGTTTCTCCAGGCGTGGCCATGGCCGATTCCATCACGTGGTGCCAGGCCAGCTACCCAGCCTCTTGAGCCCTCACCCATGTGAAGGTGAAGAGAAGAAAGAGTCCACAAGACGGGAGGCAGACGTGGCCAGGCAGGGGCGGGGAGGAAGGCCACATCCTTCATGCTATTATCTTTATGGCATAGAGAAGCATGCTTGAAGCAATCAGCATGAAATTCTTAATTGCTTCTCTTCCTTCTGCCCTCCTCATGGGACGGACTGCGCAGATGCGGGCTGCCAGGACCCTCGTGTTAGCACACTGTCCCTGCTGCACACACTATTTTTAACTAGTGCTTTGTTTTGCAAAGATGCACAAAGCTTTTTCTTTCTTTTTTTTTCCTTTTCTTCCCGAGGATGCTAATAAACAGCAGAGGCAATAAGGAGCTGCGCTCGCCGCCCTGACAGCAGCTACACGTTAGTCGCTGTGTGCCCAGCTCTCCCCAGCCGCCCACCGCCCTGCCTCCTGCTTCCTCGCTTGGGGTTTCTTCATTTCTTCCCCTTCCCCGCGAGTTTTGACTTAAAAAGTTTGTGCGTGTGTGTGTGTGTGTGTGTGTGTGTGTGTGTCTTTTTCTTTTGCCTCTGAATTTCCCTGTGAACAAACCCCCTTCCCTTCCCCTTCCCCCTCTTCTGGGTCTGGATTATGTCCCTCCAGGCCTCTCTCTTCTGATGCGTAGCTTCCTCTTTGAGGTTCCCAGTCCCCCCCCACAAGGATGTAAATCCAAGAACCAGATCTTGGAGATTTCAAAATAAAATAAAAGTAAACTCTGCTTAAAAAACACTTTAGCAGGGAAGCCAGGCTAATTGTAAATCAATGGGTCTTAAAATGCAACATCGATCTCCAGTTAGAAGTTTGAAGGGGAAAGCAGTAATTACTGCACCAGAAGGTAGTTTTTCCTCTTAGTAAGTTCTGGGCAGAAAGAAGACTCATTAGGGCAGCACTTCGGAATCTGAGTAATTAGTTTAAAAAGTACTTTTGTGGTGTTATTCCCTTAGCTAGAAATTATTGGAGTCTTCACGGATTTATAGCTCAATTCTGATCAGATGGGATTTACTGTTGTTTGGGGTAGAAGAACCTTGATACATAATCGCCCAGGTGAAGAGGCAGGGAAGCATGGACCAGTCTTGGGGATGAAGAGTCCGTTCGGAGTGGGTGGGGCTTGGTTCTTGCATGAGTCCTGCTGTTGGCTGACCGCGTTGGACGTGGCCCACTTAGAACCTGGTGGGCAGCCCTGGTAGACCACCCACGTCCAGCCTTGTCGTCCCTCAGCTGAACAGGCATACGCCTGGAGTTAAAGAGGTGATTTTCTTGGCCGGGTGCATGCCAACATGACAGGGTTGGATGTAACACCGTCATCTCTTGTCACCCAGGTGGGTCTGCCGAGGGTAAGTCCTGTGAGGGCAGGAATGTGTCCCTCTCGTCTGGTTAGGTTCACAGTGCCCGGGACCTGGCAGATTCACAGGTGTTGGTTTCATGACTTGGCAAATAAATAAATGAGCACATAGGCAGCTCCTCTTTTCTGCCTTAGGGAGAGAGCGCTGAGCTCTTGTCTCAGCAAAGAAAACCGCTCCGGAAGCTCTCCATCCGGTTAGGTGACTGGAGCAAGGACAGCTGCCATTCTGCGCAATCGCCACTGCAGACGAAGCCAGAAGCACCGTCCTATAGGGACTGGTTTTTGCTTCCATAGGAAGCAAAACGAGGCCATTCTCCTTCATTTTTCACTGTAAAGAAAATACACAATGTAAAAGGACACTTCTAAGTCAACCATAATCTTCCCGCCGTGGCACAGTTCTCTCCGTCCTGGCACATGACCGTCCATGCCAGGGCGGCCAGGTGTGTGCAGGAGTGCTCTGTGAGAAGAGCTGGGGTTCTGATCCTCACTGGAGACCGAGGTTATCTGCGCTCTTTCCACGAGAGGCTCTTTGAGGCGCGCAGGCCACGTTCATCTAGAGCCAGACATCGGGCAGAGCAGTGGTTTGTAGCTTTTTATCAGTGGGGCCCTGTTTTCTGAAAAATGAAAGGGAACTTAAACCTAATATATAAATGATTTTTTAAGATAATTTATAACTAGTTATTTTTTAAAAACGAGAATATGACAGAGTTGACCAACATTTTGGTCAGGATTGAGTCATGGAAGGTAGTGCAATGGTACAGACTGAGCCTTTGTAAGTTTTGGTTTGGTTCTGTTTACACAAATCATCACTCACGTGGAAGCAGTCCTGAATGGCAAGGGTGTTTAGCAGGAGGCCTTGAACTCCCAGAAGAATCTTCAATGAAGCAGAAATGGCCAAAGTTGTTTTACTCAGGGGTCCACACAAAAACTAGTGAACTTGGCCATTGACGTTAATGCTGTGCCTCCGGGGTGTTAACTTTGGGCATGCATCACATTTGAGTTTGCTTTATTAGTGTAGCATTTAATAATAACCAGCCACCTAATAACCCTTTTAAAATGAAATTGGAATTAAAAATCTGTGGCACCCCCGCAGCATTATGGGGCTCCCTGGAGAGCAGGCAGACCCGTGGCTGCACAGGAAGGTTGCCTGCGAAGTGCACTGGGACCCTGGCCATTGGCTGCTCTTATGGGAAACAGCACCGTGGTGTTGAGTGGCTGATGAAGGGCCCCTTGTCTGGGTATCTCCTTGTCACCCACGTCGGGTGACCACTGAGTAGAACGTGCAGCCCTTTTCCATGTGAAAAGTGACTGTAAGTTGGGAAGGTCTTGGCCTCCCCTCAGAACCTCTTGCCTTCCCTCTGCTGTCTGTCCGTCACCTGCCTTGGTTTCTTCAGGACTTGTCTCTGTCCTGTGAATATGGAAGCTCTAAAGGTCCATGTGGGAAAAAATGTCACTTTCTATTTATAAATGAGAGGAAATATTTATACTGTTTATCCTAGGAGCCTGGAGCGGTGCTTTTAAGCAGGGAGAATGCTGTCCCTGGGCCATGGCCTCCCCAGCTCCGGGGCCCTGTCACTGCTCTACCCAGAGCCGCTACGTCCCTACCCTCCATCTGCCTTTCCCCAACTCCCCTTGCCTGTTCCCTCTCTCCTTCAGTTAGATGTTCGCGCTTGCAAAGTCTGTTCATAGCACTAGCACCGCTGAGGGGAGTAGTGATTTTCTTCCCTTTTTAAATTTAATTTATTTTTGGCTTTTAGAAACAAATCTGGAATAATATTTCAAGTTGCTTCCTTTCGGGGCAAATTCCAGTGAATGCTTCTAAGCATATCTTGGGGGTCAGGCATGCCCTACGGACCCTCACGAAGCCATGGGCACATCAGCGTGTCCCCTGGTGCTCACTCCTCATTGGTGGGGCGCAGCTCTGAATTCCTGGCTCGTGGCTCCCCCACAGCCTGTCGCTGAGCCTTTTCTGAAACAACCTGCCTAGAGACACGGTGCTGCCCAGAGCAACATTTTCCCTACTTGGACTTGGCAGTGATCGAAATGCTCCTGAAACGACTTATTGTAGGCATTTCAACAGATGTCCGAGGGCCACACGTGCGTCAGGGAGCCAGTGGTGACCGTGGGGTAGGGGCTTCTTTTCCGTGCTGGAGCGGGGGGTTTCAGTTGGGCAGGCAGGTTTCCACACAGGCCCATCGGCTGCAGGCGGTGAGCGAGGTGTGATCAGAGGCGCAGGCGGGACTGTGGATCGGGAGGCGCGGGGTTCCGGGGAGGACCCCAGGCGAGCAGAAGGCTCCTGACTGTGGTTTGTGTTTTCTGGAGTACAGTCCGGAGTTGAGGCTGGACACCGTATCATTCTTGTCCGTCCCGAATCTAGTGGCTCTGTCTCCTACCCCTGAACACCCAGGGAAGCGAATGGCAGCCGCTGGCCAGGAATTGATTGCATTAATTGATATGCCAATAAGAGAGCTTGTTACATCCGCCATTGGTTAGGAGGCCAGCTAACAAGTTCGCTGATCAATGGCACCAATAAAGATTTCATCCATTAATGAGCAACATGGTAATTAATGTTATCCACGAGCCAGTTAGCCTGGTTAGCTAGTGCCCGGTGTGCAGTGCCGAAAGTGGGCAGCAGCTGCCCCGCCGGTGTGGAGGTGGCTCTTCGGCAGCATCCTGGGATGCGAGAGAGCCTGAGACTCCGCAGGGCCATTCCAGGTGGAGACAGGGAAGAGGACGCGGGGCATTCCAGGCCCTGGCAGAGAGGCAGGCGTGGTCCCGCCGGGCCCCACGCTGGAGGGCAGCCGTGCCCCACATCTGCCTGGAGCAGAGCGGGACACATTTCTCTTCCTGTTCCTTTGCCTGCACAGCTTTCCCACACGGGTCTCCCAGGGGCTGTTAGGGCCGTAATGGAATGACTGAGTTCCCGGGTCACTCTGTCCCAGCTGGGCACGCTGTCCCCAGAGACAGCCCCGTCCTTGGCTCACACGCATTGCCCTGAGCTCCTGGGGGGCGGGCCCCGGCCTCTTCTGGGAACCATGAACGAGTGGTAAAGTAATTAACACCCCCCCCCGACCCCCCACCCTTGTATTTCATTAGGAAGACAAAGCTTGCTAGGATGGAGAAGGAGAAACATATGTTTTGAACATAACCTGGCAGCCGGCGGCTCTGCCTGACGCCTAGATTTCTGGGGACCGTGCAGCTCGCCAGCTCCAGCCGTGGCAGCGTGCCAAGGTGACGTTCTGTGACTAAGCAGAAACGAGGGAGAGAGAGAGAGGGAGGAAGAAGGTATGTGTGGCTGGGGAGCTGGGGGAGAGAGTGGTCCCGGGTCTGGGTGTGGCATGGGGAGACACGGAGGCGTGGCCCAGGGCACTGCTCTAGAGGGTGGGGGTCAGGGGAACGCACCCGCAGGCCAGGAGGGCCCCTGTGGCACTGGGTTGGGGTGGGTGGAGGGGGAGTCCCATGGCCACAGCCATAGTTGCAGCCTGCGAGGTGGCTGCAGGATCTGACTTCAGAGGGACCCGCATGAGCCAAAGTGAAGGTGACAGCCCCGAGGGCCTGAACTATGGAGAAGGAGGCTTTATCAGCATCAGGCCCACACGCCTCAGCCCGGCTTCCTTTGCATTGTTAGGTATTGACCCTCAGAGACCCCTTGTGGATTCCCTAATTGAAAATTAATACTAGATCAATGCCATGGGCAATTTGCATATTGATCATAAACAACTCTGAAGGCACCGAGTGTGCTGCAGATCAATAGGGCTCCTGAGCAGGCTGCAGAGGGAGCACCTCCCAGTACAATGCGCCGGGAGAAAGGTTAATGATTTGGGAAGTTCCTGGCTGCTCAGTGCAGGCCCGCCCGCCCCGCACAGCACAGCGTCCACAGGAGCCATCAACAGGGCTGGGCAGCCTCCCGCCCCGTGCAGGGAGGATGGCTGTGCTGGTGTGAGGGAGGGGCTGGCCACGAGTGTTTTCACAGTTGCCTTTTTTGGTGATGGATGAAGTCTTGGGGCAGCTTATGCTGGGACGTGTACTGTGAAAGGCAGCAGCCAAGTTCTGGCTCCAATACTGGTTCTGGCCCCTTCCCCCAAACACAGTTTTGATGAATGGACGGGAAGGAAGTGGGGAGGGAGACAGCCCCTGCCCACCGCCTCCTCAGGCTTCCCACTGCTGCGGACACAGCAGCGGCAGTGGCCCCCGAAGCAGCGATGGGCTCGGCCCGTTTGCATCCTGTTCCATTCAGCTCTGAATTTCTGGCCTTTGTCTCCTTGCCCATCGCCTGAGCTCCTCTGCTGCGAGCCTTCTTGTTCCAGCTCTGGCTTGAGTCCTTGCCTTTCTGGGCTAGTGCCGGGGGCCCCCTCGGATCCCCCGCCAGCCTGGAAGGGTGCCCTAGGTGCCCCTCACGGCTCCCCTTCGCTGCTTTCCCTTTCTGCCTTCAGGCCCAGATCTCGTCCACGGGCCGTAGATACAGTGTATGGACCCGCTGCCTGTGGGCGCTCTGGTTTTAACACAGAACCCCGCACACCCGAGGGCTCCCTCGGAGCTCCCAGGTGCCGGGACAGCCGGTCTGAGGATGGGGCCACAGGCAGCACGAAGAGAGCCGCAATGCCTGTCTGCCGGCACCTCGGTACCTGCTCCAGCCCCGGGACGGGGAGGCGTGCGTGTCACTGGTGGGGAGACACCTCAGCCCGTTTAAGAAAAATAAAGCCCCACCTCCAAATCCATTCTCGCAGTAGGAAGAGGGAGCATAAAAGAGCAGCCCTGTGAGGTCACGTGACTATATGGTAAGCTAGCGGAACGCGATGGAGTCATTGAGGTGGAAGGCAATGCAGTTTCGGGGCAGGGACATGCACTGTTCGGTCACAGACTCCTCTGTTGGAGCTGCAGCCCCTGGAGCCCCACACCCTCCCCCCGAGCCGGGTGCTGTCTCCAGCGTCTCAGGAGGTGCCACTTGGTTCAGGCTGTCAGAGGCCTCTCGAGCGGCCACAGGCCGTAGCAGAGGATGGTCAGGGCCCCCCCACCTTCCCCCGGACCAGCCCTCGCCCAGGAGTGGCAGAGCACAGGGAGGTTTGCTGTGTCTGCATGTGCAGGTCTGACAGCAGCCTTTCCCGGGAAGCCCTCCAGGGCCGCCATGGAGAGCGGGGAGGCTGCTCCTCACACACGCACCGCTCTGCTAAGGGGCAGGAGGCCCACAGTCCACCCCAGATCCCATTCCCAAGGAGGGTGGGATCCCGGCACCTCTGCTGGGGGAAGGGGTGCTGAAGAGGACGCCTCGTTCGACTTTCCATGGGGCTCCCTTCCGTGTTGGCAGTGCCTCTGGCCTGACAGTGGCCTTTAAGGCCTATAGGACGTACTCCCCAAGACCTGTCCGTGCTGTCTCTGAGCCCTTCCCTTCCCTTCTCCGCTCGCTGTTCCTCCAGCCGCCCTCCTCCCACCTGGGCCTGCGCGCTTGCGCAGCCTCAGTGGCTCCCACCTCGCCCTGCAGGTCTGTTCCCATGTCACTCTCCCGAGCTCCCCACATGAAGTACCCCCTGGGCTTCCTTTTGTCCCCTGCCCTGCTTACCCCTCCCTCTCCACAGCTGGCTTACAGTCGGTTCACTTGTTTAGCTGCTGCTTGTCTGCCTTACACTCGCACCCTCCTTCCTATCCCCGTCACATCCCTGGGAAGCAGGGACTCTTCTTGTTCACAGCTGCATCACCAGTGCCTAGAAGGGAGCTGCATGAGTTCATGATGGGTGGGTAGATGGTTGCGTGAGCGAGTGGGTGGGTGGGTGAGTGGATGAGTGGATGGATGGGTGGATCGGTGGGTGGGTGATAGTGGGTGGGTGGGTGAATGGATGGATACGGTAGCCATTAAGAGCATGGGCCTGACAACAGTTGTTACTTGAGAGCCAGGGGACCTTTGCCAGTCATTGAACCTCCCTGAGCTCAGTGTCCTCATCTGTGAAATGGGAGTTCTAACAGTATCCTCTTCATTTGAGTGACAGGTGCGTACTACCGTGGCTCTATTATTACTGCTATTTATTATCATGAGATACTAATGTCGCAGGCAAATGGAGGCTTTCTTGGTGCATGACACCGGCTTTCGAGGCCAGGGTCTTTGCCAGGAAGCATCACCCCGGCAGGAGGAAAGGAGAGCGGGCAGCATTTGGTACTGACCAGTCCCACAGTGCTAGTCCCTTTCTCTGCCTTTTTGCAATCAGGGCATTCGAGATGGAGTCGGAGAAAATGACGCCCAGGCTGTAGGCTCCTGGGGCCGGAGGGGTGACCTGGCATGGAGCATGGGGAGGGAGGTTTGGAAAGCGCATGTCAGCTTGAGCGGGGCAGGTGTGGCCGCAGCCTGGCAGCCCCTCGGACAGTGCTGGGCATCCCCGTGCATGGGATTGCATCATTACAGAGGCTTTCATTGACTTGGCTGCACTGTGCTGATGAACTGAGGCTGGGACAAGAGCACATAATTGAGGGAAATAAATTCTGCGTGACAGGCCTGGCTGCTGCCAGGAGGAAGCGCCCACCTCCTCTCGGGATGCGGGGATGCGTGGTGCGGTGACTGTTTGTAGTTCTCCATCCCCTCCAGAACCGCAGGCACTGGCTGCAGGCCAGTGAGTGGCACCTCTCCAGACCCGCCTCTGTACCCCTCCCCGCACGCCCCCCCCCTTCCGGAAGCAGGCCTCTTGCATTGACACCTTGCCCTCTTCCTCCCCCTGAGGGCTAGGAACCCGCGGCGCCTCCTGCACACACCTGTCCTCATTCAGCCCCTCTCCCTTTGTCCGTCTGCTTGTTCACCTTCAGCCCTGCCCGCGCTCTCCACGTAGATCCCCGTGAAGACGGAGAAGGGCAAGCACTGGTGCTGCCTTTCTTAATTGAAACTGCATTTCATTCATCTGGGAAATGAGGGAGGGAGGCGGGGGCAGACTTTTCCCAGCAGCCCACGGTTCCACCCCAGGCCGGCTCCACGGCCCCACGCCATGAATGCATAGCAGCATCTTAGTGGGGAGGAGGGGTCGATGGGGGAAAAGAGGACCTGTCATACTTTCAATACAGTGTTGTTGTATCTGTAATACAACAGTAAAGATAAATTTAAAAAATATCTTAAGGAAAGAATTTAGGAACCAAAGTCGTTTGCATAAAACCCCACAACCAGCGACATGGTTTAACCACCATACAACAAATAAAAATAAAAATGTCCTGCTGCAATGCATTTTCTCAAAACAAAGAAATTCGTGGCTCAGGTCACCAGAGCATCTGAAGCTAGTCCTTACTCATCAGTTGTTTATAGCAAAGAGATACTATTTTTCTCCCCCAGTGTTTTCTGGGCCTTAAAAATCATTTCCTGGAATCCCGACAAGCCGGCGTGCAGCGCGGACTGGCCGGGCTAGGAGGCAGGCTGCCTCCGTTACAAAGAAGCCTGCGTGGCGTGAAGCAGAGTAGAAAAGAAATGGAGAGCCCTCACTTGACACCCTCTGACCCCAGCTGGGGGAGCTGAATGCTGGAGAGCCAGGGCTGAAATTGCAGTCACTTTAGATTATTTGGAGCGAAGAGAGGCAGGGAAAAAGGGTCTGTTGACTACAGGAAGCTGAATTCTTCCTCTGCGGAAAAGCTTGTTAGTGGAAGGGGAAAAGCAATTACTTGCTTTTGCTGTTCTCTGCGGCAGGGACTCGGGGCTGCCACAGCCCCTTGGCCCTCACCCTGGATCCAGACTGTCTGATAGGCACCGCCCCACCATTGGGAGCAGCATTCCTGGGGTCTCCCCTTCCAGAAAGCAAGAAGGAGGAGGAGGAGGAGGAGGAAGAAGAAGGGGTAGAATGAGAAGGGGGTAGGAGCGAGCCAGCTGTGGCTTTTCCTTGTCTTTAAATGTGACAGGATTTTGGGTGCCGGGTTGGCACTGGGCAGGAAGTCAACAGTACTCTTCGCCTGGGAGCATGGCTGTCGGGGTTCTTGGGGGCTGGTGTGTGACTTGGTTGGTTTTGGTGAGCCCCTTTTTATCCCTGTTACGCCTTGTGTCTCAGAATGTAAAGGAAAAGTAAATACTGCTTTGAACAACCATGGTGCCACTGTTAGAATCCATTTGCCTCGATATCCCAGCTCTAAAGGAGGAAGATTCTAGAGGAGCTAGCTTCTGGGGGGCAGGGCGCCAGGCTTCACCCTTCAGACTGCCCATGGCTTCTTTCTTTGCTGGTCTGATTGCGGAAGCCCCAAGACAGTCTCTCGTTCCCTCCACAGCAGCGGTTCTCAACCTGTGGGTCGCGACCCCTTTGGCGGTCGAAGGACCCTTTCACAGGGGTCGCCTAAGACCATCCTGCATATCAGATGTTTACATGACGATTCATAACAGTAGCAACATGACAGTGATGAAGTAGCAACGAAAATAATTTTATGGTTGGGTCACAACATGAGGAACTGTATTTAAAGGGCCAGAAGGTTGAGAACCACTGCTCCACAGCCAGTGCTGCTCGCCCACCCTCCTCTGGGTCACCTCGTTGTCGGCTGAGAGCCCTGCCCTTCTCCAGGCCTTCTCTAGTCTGTAACACTGAGGGCTAGTGGTCAGCTCCCCCAGCCCCTCAAAACAGAGGCCGGTCCCCTGGTGACCAGGTTTCGGCAGCCATCCCTCCTCCTTCCTAAGTCCATCTTGCTCAGGGTTATGCTCTCATGCCATATTCTTGCTTGGACTCCGCTGCCTACTTTATATTTTTTATATTATGTATATCCTTTTTATTTCTCTAAAACACAGGAATGTCTGCTTTTGCTACCTTAATTGTATTAAGCTAAATGTTACACAGCTAGATTTTCAGTACGTTGACCCACTCATCTTTCCTTGCATATGTCTCCATTCTCAAATTATTTCTCTTTAAGGCTCGGTTTTCTGTCCCTTACTTTCTCTTGGAACATTTCCTGTTCTTCCCAACCTTTCACCAAAGCTTTGAGTAGTTGAGTCAGTTCACAGACTCCTTCAGACAGAAATTGATCTGTTGTTTCTTTTCCTGCCAAATATATATTTAATTTTAAGATACACTCTGTTTTACAGTTTCCTGTTGGTTATTGTCTAAATCAGGGGTCCTCAAACTTTTTAAACAGGGGGCCAGTTCACTGTCCCTCAGACCGTTGGAGGGCCGGACTATAGTTTAAAAAAAAACTATGAACAAATTCCTATGCACACTGCACATACCTTATTTTGAAGTAAAAAAACAAAAGGGGAACAGATACAATATTTGTATTTGCAAGTGGCCCGCGGGCCGTAGTTTGAGGACCCCTGGTCTAAATCCCCCCTCCACCCCTGCCCCCTTCATAGATAAAGATGTTGCTTGGTAAGTGAGGAATCATTTTTTTTTTCCCCTAATCATTGGGGGAGCTCATCTTTCAGGTCGCACTCTCTAGCTACTTCTCATTCACACCTTTGGCTTGTTTTACTCGCTTCCTCAAAGTGAAGCAAAATGGCTACTTGGTGCAGGTTCCTTTCCTTATTCTCTCTGCTCAGAGTCCATATTCACTCAGAAAGGGTGTCCCCCTTTGGAAGTCTGTGGAGGATTCTGACTTACGAGCTCCCTGTCGGGGGTTTCTAGTACTTTCTTCAGTTGCAATGTGCACACAGAAGCATTTAAACATCCAGAATTACTTTTTAATACAACCGTGTGCTACAGATTTCAAAGGATCCCTATTCCTACTGTCCTGAGTGCCAGTTCCACGTCACTGAATTGCACTTTCTGTCCAGACAGATCCTTGATGACTTTCTCATCTCGTGGCAACATTCTCTTTCTCCTTGATTCATGGACCCGTTTTTTCAAATGTTCCCACCATTAAAGAGTATGGGTATGAGTCTAGAATTTAAATTATTTTATTGTGTCGTTTGCCTTGATGACCATGACTGTGCGTGTTGTACTGTGAGATGTAACACAGTATAAGTTTGAGGGTTGGGGAGTGTAATGGGATATATTGCTTTTAAAGGGATACCAGCCTGTTTTCAGGTCTAAGAAACCACTTACAGGAAAAAGAGCTGAATAGATACCCACAGAGGCCTAAAGATGAGTCTGAAATACAGTTAGCAGTTGCAGGGGGTTGGAGGAGGGGCCGCTGCAGCTAAAATCGCTGAGGAGGAGCAGGCGTGGTGGTGGCGGCGTTTTGTTAAACCCTAGAAAAGAACATTTCGTAGTGCAGGATCCAGCTTTTACAAATACAGATGCATTGTAGTCAACGACTGGCACAACTTGGGAAGTTTCTGAAAAGGAGGAAGGACATCCAAGAAATGTCTTTCTCTCTCTGGGTGCAGAACAGCGGTCCAAGGTGCATGACAATGACAGCAGCTCAGCGAGTCCACCTGCTCTGCCTCCCATTGCTGCAGGAGAGCGTGAACATGAACCTTGGATTTCTCTATGCCTCAGCTTCCTGCTCCGCTTTCTTTGCAATTTCCTAGGAAACGTCAACTAAAACATGCTGCTTCTGCTGCCTGGTTGTTTCAGACCGAAGTGCTTTTGAGGACTTGATAGTTTTGGAGAGGGGCCCAGTTTTTGACATTCCACACGTAGACACATCCTTACCCGCCTCAGGTGTGACCGTGAATGCTCTTGGCAGCCGCAAGCTCTTCACCAGGCAGTGAATTCACGGGGGGCACCTGATGGCTCCCAGCATGCTTGCAGGTGGCATGTTCTAGGCCACCTCCAAAACAGAGTGCGTTACTATTGTTTCTAAATATGTTTCTATTGATTTTTAGAGAGAGAGGGAGAAGGATAGAAACGTTGATGAGAGAGAAACATCATCCATCAGCTGCCTCCTACACGCCCCCTACTGGGGATCAAGCCCTCAACCCAGGACATGTGCCCTGACTGGGAATCGAACTGGTGACCTCTTGGTTCATAGGTCGCTGCTCAACCACTGAGCCACACCAGCCGGGCCGGAGTGCATTTCTATCCTTGTGGCCCGGAATGTGCAACACCGTTACATACACAGTGATCCTTGTGCACGCCTGAGTCTGCCCAGCGAGCACAGCTGAACCGGTGCTTTTCTGCGTGCAGTGTGGCCTGCAGTTGGCCTGATGTCTGTTTCCCAGATTTGGTTTGGAAAGTGTAAGCCTTTGTTTGTGCTTTGTTTTTATGAATCAGCTTGTTTTGCCAGCTGTGCATGTAAGTGGCTTATGATCATAGAAAATGAAGCTCATTGACAGTCAGCGCCTCACTCTGCGTCCACTGGTGGGAGTAGACTAACGTTTCCGCATGCGTTCTGTGCTTCCCGGGGGCCAAGCTGTGTTCTTAGCAGGCTGGAGACCCTTCAGGCTCTGTGGGTACAAGAGTGAGGCCACAGACAGGCTGGGAATTCCGGTCTCTTGCTGGTGTGGCCATGTGACTCGGGCCCCTGGAGTCACGGCTTATTTTTCTGTTGTGTGCTGTTTGTTTTGATGGCGAGAAACAAAATGCTCACCTTTTTCTCTCTCCGTTTGCTTTTTGGCATATATTCACCCCAAATATTCCATCATTGCCTTTGACATTGTCAAAGCGTGTCGCGCCGGGTCTGCTCGACCGCCCCCCACCTCTCCTCCCCTCACTGTCATTCCCGTATAGATTGCATCCATCAACCTTGACGTTCCCGTTACAAGAACCATCCCACAAGGTTTCACTTATACCCATTAGGTTCTAATCACCATAATCTAATATCATTTCTGATACATCCTGTTCATTTCCCATACACCTTCATTTGTAGACAGATGCTTAAGTACACTTACAGTCCTGCCTGCACTTTTTTCATCCATGTGTTTCCAATGCTTTCCAATTAAAAAAAAAATAAATTAGGAAACAGCATAGATTTTTTTTTTTTTTTTTTTTTTTGCTTTAAGCATAAGATTTCTCTCTGACAAACCAAGTCAGTTCTGACTCCGAAGGAGATACCAGTCTTCTTTTAATGGAAACTGTTAATTTGTTTTCTTACAGCCTTTCTATCACTCACGGGTGTTCATCTGTCTTGTCTTCTCCCCCCGCCGCGGAGGCCGGGCAGTGTTTATTTCAAGCAGGGTGTTATTGAAAGACAGATGTTTGTAGGGATTGCTCAGGCCTCACACCTGGAATGCTAAAAAGCTTTCAAGCAGATCTGTTCGATTGAAAAATGTCCCTTTCTCTAATGGAGGGGGGCTAGGAGGGAAGTGGTACCCTATCAGAGCGCCTTCCCGTCTTCACTGCCCACCTGGTCATGAACCCTCAAGTCTGACAGCACATCCAGACTCCTTAGATGATGCTCCCGACTCCACAGAACGGTCTGCTCTGATGAGCAGGCATGCAGGCCCTCCATTGCAGACCCCCCTCCTCAACCTGCTCTTTTCCCCTTTGCCACTCAGATGTTCTGTGGCTGCAGGCACAGCCGTTTACTGCTCCCTCCTCCACTCTCTCAGTAGCACACTGAGTTACAGTCATTCTATTCTCCACTACTTTGTTTTAATGGGGAGGGGGGGGACCACCCTTCCTGGTTTCAAGGTCCTTCTGTTTTGCATGCCTCTTCTTTCCAGAACGTTCCAGTTTGGTGTGAGGTTAGACTGTGCAAAATACAGCTTGAAAGAAAGGAGAAAAAGAGAAAGGGGCTTGTCAAAATGCATTTGTTAGATCACGTTTTAAATGAAGTACAATTGAAGGTAGTTTTTGTCCAAAGAAAGGAAAAACCCCTGCAAATCCGCTGAACTCCCCGAGAGCGCGCCTCCTTTGTCGTCGCCCTGACATTGAAGTGTAATTTTTCATGGTTATTTGGACTGGAAAATGGGGGAGGGGGGAGGGGAGAGATGGGCCTGCGATTATTTCCCATAAATGACAACACAATCACATCACGCTCCGCTACAAACATGCTCGGGGAATTTGCCTTTTTCACATTTCATGTGTGAAAGTAACAGCAACCATCCTGGCTCGGTGCAAGCGCCAGGGGCCTAATCCCCCTGAATCCCATTTCCTCCCGCGCTGGGACCAAGCTGCGCTCCTTGTTCGGTGTGGATCGCGACGGCGTCGCAGGTCCAGTCTGTATTTTACAAACTGGAACGCACATCTTTCAGCTCCTGAAAAAAAATCCTGTGAACAGCCACCAGGCGAGTCAGCGACGTCTCCGCTCCCTTGTGCTTTGTTGCCTCACGTTGGCTTTTATCCTTTCTGCGGTTCTGCAGGGGGCAGCCCAGGTGCTTTGCTAAGAACACAGATAAATGGAACTTGTTGCAACGCTGGCTCGAGGCATCTCCGCCCTTTTTCTCCTCTCTTGACCCCCACCCACCCCCTTAATTCTGGCTCCATTTTGACAAACTGTTCAAATGACCAAGTGGCCTTGCCCGGAAGAGGAAAAATGGCAGGACCGGTCCCTCGCCACACAAGGGCAGCACTTTTCACTCCGTGCTCCCTGCTCTGGCCGCTGTGCTGCGCGCACCGAACACTCATGGCCCAAGGAGACTTCTCTCCCGGAGACCCACCCCGGCCGGGCCGCCATGGAGCCAGAAAACACTGTCTGCTGTCAGTGCTCAAGTTAGAGGTGCAGTCCCACCAAAAGCAAATGGAGAGGCTCTCCTGGGAGTGTGTTCCTGTCCAGCCTCCGGGCTTTGCAGCAGGGGCTGGGCGCGCAGCTGCAGCCTTCCCAGGCTCCCCTTGCCACACAATCCCCATTTTTCTTGTTTCTATAAACAGTGGCAAGATCTTCAAATATACAAAAGCATAAATGGTCTCTATTCTCCAATTAGTCATTTTAATAATACCCGGAGTTGCCTTCAGAATGTTGATTCTTTTAGCCTGGTGCCAATGCCAGGGCTGGGGGACAGAAAGAAGGGGGGGGGGGGCGGGCGCAGCCAGGAGGCCAGTTCCTTCAATGTCGGGTTTTCCTGCAGCCTTGCTCGGCAACCCCGTGGGAAGCTGGCAGGCCGCCACTGCTCTTCAGGCCGTGTCCAGAGGCTCCAGGCGCCGCTGCCCAGGTGTAGTTGGTAAAGGAACACCTAGTGGTGAAAGGAATTCTTGTGGTAAGACGATCACTTAAAGAATCCACGTGAAAAAAACTCATCATTGGAGGAAGGGAGTGTCTGATCTCCTACTGTCCTCCTCTTCCTCTCCTGCTCTCGACCTCTGACCTCTCAGAGGACTGACAGCCATTTTTTATAAATGCCATCTTAAAACAAGTGGGGAGCAGTTTGGCCACATTTATTATTATTTTTTACAGAAGACCGCCCGATGGGAACATTCCCCGCAGAGCCCCCAGCAGAGCCTGACCTCGCGGCAGCTGGTAGAGAGGGTCCTACTGGACGGCCTGCCGGGCAGTGTGCGCAGATGGCCGAGAAAATGGAAAATGCCCTAGACAAGGGGAACCTGGAAGGGAGACCCCCCTCTGCCCTGGTCTCTGTCCCTTAGACCCAGAACCAGGGGTCCCACTGGAGAGGGATTAGAGCGAGGCCCGGGCAAGCGGGTGCAGGAGGCCAGTGTGCGGGCATCCACGGGAGGGCGTGCTTTTCCTGGAATGCCTTGGGCTCTTGCTGGTGCAACGCACTTCAAGGCCCGCGCAGGGGAAGGTGGGAATAAATGAGTGCGCCAGGCTTGGAGCCCCGCCTGCTCCCCCTCCCCCCGACCCCTACCCTCATCCTTCACCCCTTTAAGGCTTCCTGCCTAGACTATAATAAGTTGTATCTCAGAATGTCCACTCACCAGTGTGGATTTGGATCTGGGCTCTTTGTCTTGGGATCTGTCATTAATCTATACCTTATTAAGATGTAGAAAACAGAGTTTGCCAGCAACTAAAAATAATATTCAGATGATTACCCACAGAGAAGTTCCGGATAGATCTGTAAGTTCCTAATGCCACATACATGCACGAAAACATGTAGGCACCTTTTAGCATGCTAAGCGTAAGGTGTGTGAAGAGAATAATTTACATCTGAGGTAAGCAAAACCGCCTTGATTTTTTTAAGTGAGAATTTCTGGGGCTGGATGTTGTCCATCCAGAAAACTGAATCGCTCCAAGCCACCTCTCAGGCAGCTGCCGGCCGCACTATCGACTGGAAAGACATCCCCCCCCACCCCCCCACCCCCGCCAGTTGAAAAAACCATGGAGTGAACATTTGTGAATGTGTGCAGAGGAGGTCATTGCACCCTTGCCCGGCTGTCACTGTGCAGTTGGGACGTAGCCCAAGGCAGAGGGAGAGCACCTGTGGGCACAGCCACAGCATCACCACCCTTCACCCCTTCCTCCCGGGCCGGAGAGCGCAGACAAGACTAGGGCCGAGGAGTGGGAGCAGCAGGGCTGCTGTTCATCGTGTCCTGTTACAAGTTTCTATTGTAGCAGAATTTTAATGCCCTGGATCTTAAACTAAGTGCATGTAGCAGCCGTCTTTCATATCGTGGGTTTGATTTGACCTGTATTTACAAAATAGAGCATGTGGATTCTGTAGCATATTCTAACCATCAGAGGTCTCCTAAGGGTAACAAAGTCTGTGAGGGTTGGGCATGCTGGAGTTCTGGCCCCGTTTTCAGTTGTGCCAACCAAGGCCTCAGGACAACCGATTGGCCAAGGTGTGCCCTTCCCGGAGGCTGTAGCCACAGAGCCCAGCGCCTGCACAGGAGTTACGGAAACAAGGGGGCAAGACACAGTCGCGGAGTTCATCCTGCTGCCCACTGCAGAGACCCCGGGCAGAGCGGCTGCTACCCTCCGTGTCGCTCCTGCTGGTCACAATGTGCCCGGCCTTTCCCGCCTGCTTGGGTGGTTGTCCTTGGTTAATTAGGTTGGAAATGGAGAAAGGAAAAGCTTTAACCCTATCTTAAAAGTAAGCCGGTTGGTTATTTTGTTTTTCAAAGAAGAGGTCCTATATACAATTAAAACTTGTTTCTGGTAAACCTCATTCCAGGAAAGATGAGCTTTTAACAAAAGGCTTTTGACAGCTGCAGGCTATTTCATTTTTTTTAATGCCGAATGAAAAATCAATACATTTTTCTGGGTTATACATATTCAGAACAGGCCTGATATTTCCATTATAATGGAAAGTGGGTGTCTGTGCACATCTCGCCTGTCAGAGCTGCGCCACGCATTTTCCAAGCCACTGCTAAATATTTCAAACCTGATTTGATTGTGGTTCATGACAGCTAATGTTTCTCAGCTCTTGAGCCTGCCGACAGGCAAACGCACTTTATTTCAACCCCACCCCCAACCTCGCTCCCCCCCAAAGAAAAAGGAAAGAACAATTTCATTCTTCAGGGATCCAGACTGGTGTATTATTTAAGAAACGCGATCGCCTGAGAGCTTTGGGTACAGACACCCTGATAGAAGAATTTCCAAATTTCTTTCACATCGAGGCATTAAGGGGCTTTGTCAGGTTTGGGGGAAGGTTTGAATTAATCTACATTATCCTGTTAAGAGTTCGGAACAGAGGGACTAGTCTTAGTCATTGATTGACTCCCCCTCCTTCAAGTCTGTAAGCGATTTGTAAATACACCCAGAGGACATGGCACTCGGCCCCACTATTGGATGAATGGTATCATTTTCTTAGCAACTAGCGAGTTTTCTTGGGTAACACATTCAGGGAGCATGCGCAGTGGGGTGTGTGCTGGCTTTCTGGCTTCCTGATGATGCCACCTCTATTTTTGCTTCTGCCTGGTGCTCCTTCCCAAAACCACTTTCCAGGTTGTTCAAGAAATGCTTGCACATCTCCATGGGGTCGCCAGTCGGCACACCCACCTCCTTTGGGAGCAGAGAGAATTCACCACCAATCGGAAATCACGCGTTCATCTTCAACAGCATGCCAGGGTTGTTAAGAGAACAGTTCGCATTTGTGGTCAGCACAACCTTGAGTGAAGGGAAATTTTCTGGACCTGTGGTATCATCACCCCAACACCTTTACTGCCCTAGCAGCCCCCCCACCCTTTTAGAATGTATTTTACCTGCTGAGATTCGTACACCTGAGGGCTCTGCCTTAACCAGGGGACATGAGTGACATGACCAGGTTGGGTTTGGCTCGAGTGCTGTCTGGGAGAAGCAGTTGTGAAAAGGAGGTGGTGATGGAAATAGAGTTTTTAAAGGCCTTCAGCCAGTTTTACATGTAAGTTGAAGGGACACCAGGAAGACCTCACAGTTATTCAAGATTTGTTTCTATTTCCCCAGCCCTTCAGCATAAAAATACATCCAAGCAGGGGGGTGGAGGGGGCTAGTTTGAGGGCTACTGTCGGGTGTAGCCATCCAAGCAGCTTCTGCGGGGGTCTTAAAGGAGCCTCCTCTGTCTGGAATGCACCGGCCTGCTGCCTCCTGCCAAGAGCAGGCCGGGCAGCGGGAGCCGAGATGACCTTCTCACCCCGGGCCTGGCTG
>NW_006285234.1:3783689-3790833 GCF_000327345.1 Myotis davidii | reverse complement strand
TGTTCTGAATATTATTAAACTCTTCGGGGAGAAGATGGTTTTGACTTGTCTCTTTCAGTGTAAAAATGGCTGGGTGACTGTTGTATGGGTTGGTGAAGAAACAACTTTGTCTCCTGAAGGAAAGACAGGATTTTCCAGATAAAACCAGATTGTCGGTCCATCAGGTCTTTACTTGTTCCCACCATCTGTCAGTAGCTGATATTATAGAAACAGTATTGACTTCTGTCATGACCCTGGCCATTCGCCACTGACTTCATGGGGGGAAAATGCAATCTTGATCTGTGGGGAGAAACCTCCTCGAGGCCTGGCTGTGCCAGCGTGGGTATCAGATACGCATTCCTGAAAGGAACAGGCCAGATAAGCAGCCTGGGAGCTCTGAGTGTGGCCACAGCTCTCTGTGTCAGAGCCAGATGCCATCACATTTCTGGTTCCCACATGTTTCCAGAGCAGGGAGACCAGGCCCCCTCCCAGGGTGCCCGAGGCCTGGGTCTTAGTGAGTGAGGTTGCCTAAGGCTTTTGAGGGCAATAAAACATACCCTGTCTGCAAAGCATTGTGAGCCCAAGCTGTCCAGACAAATTCATAGTTTGCATCACTGTTTTCTAATCATTTCTCCACCTTTATTGGTATTCAGAGCTCAGTTTTCTGGCTACTGACAGCCTGGGCTTTCATCCATTTTAAAGAGCTATTTTTCCTCTTGCTGTTGATGATGATGGTATAAAGACAGATGGTGTAACTGCTTATGAATGTCCTATTTTATTTCCCCAGGACCAGACAGTTCACTCGTATATTACTTCCACATGCTCAGGTTAGGCGGCCCAGACATTGTCTGCCTCCTGCAGCTAGCTGCCCTTCCAGGCCTGGCCATGCAGAGGGCGACACCTGTAGGGCACAGGTGGAACTGCAAGAAGCTCCTGCCTGGCCGACTGGGACCTGGTTTTTTGGCTGGAGCTGAGGACACTGCTCCCTTGTAAAGGCAGATGGCTTGTCCAGGAGTCCCTTAGGCATTTCTTCTTCCACCAAGCGTATAATAGTCTTTTAGTGAATGACACACAAATGATATTAAGTCTAGGAACTCGAAAAGAAGACTTGATTTTTAAATCTTAAAAAGGAGGGGGAAGAAAGAGAAGCAAATCAGCACCTGGATTAGCCTCATTGAGACTCAGCTGCCTTCACGTTTCTGCTTGGAGTAGGGCGGGGAGGGAAGAAAACAAAAGCCCAAGTAGCTCAGAGAGCAGGGACTCCAGGAATAGTCACAGAGCACCGTGTGGTTCCCGCTCACTGCATCAGTGATGTGCTTGTTCTTCAGTCTGTCTTTTGAATAGATATGGTCACTCTGGCACTGACCCCAGTTCTTTGGGCCTTTCCAAACATGAGTTCTTAACTCCGCTCAGTGGCCCAGGAGAGAGGCGCTGGCCTTGGACACAGCCCCCCTGTGGGCAGATTCCTTTTCTCTTCCGCAAAGCAGCACCTTCAAACACTGTTCACACCAGTGTTCAGACCACTGTGGTGGTGTCAGACTGTCCCCATCTAAGGTGATAGCGTGTGTGTGGGTGTCTGGAGAGCAGAGGCCATCAAGCCATCTCTTTGCATAATCTAATTAGTCAAATGTACCAGTACCACAGATACTTTGTGTCACCGGATGTAAGGGCAAATGAGTAGATTTTAAGAGACCTAGCTGCGTTGGGTAGACTCAGCTTAGTAATATCAATGGGCTAAATGCTAGCATCACCATTCAAAGATGGATTTTACCATTATAGCGCCGAACAATTTTATCAAATGCCTAAAAATATGCATTGAACAGCTGCCTGAAGATAATTAAGATGGTAACTATATTATACCATGTAACCTGCTTGTTTTTGCTCTACTAGCACTTGTGTGTGTGCGTGTCTGTGTGTCTGTGTGTGTGTGTGTATGTGTGTGTGTGTGTGAGCGAGAGAGAGAGAGAGAGAGAGAGAGAGAGTGTGTGTTTCTCTACTTAATGAAGTATAGTGTTAACGTGGCTCTGTATATCTGATTGACTTCAAACCATGCTTGCTTGATTTTTCTCTATTTGAACTAAGTGTAGGTATGGGGAGAAGATGTTAACTTTATGATACAGTAAGGAAAAAGGAGATGTAGAAATTATACATGGAGTCCTCTTCGTTGGAGATGAAAATCATCAGTATCTTATTTCATCCGCGTTCCCTGTGACTGCCTCATAAATCCCCTATTGGAAGTAATGAAGAAAGAATGTTCCTTGACCCCTAGTTCAGTTTCCAGTCCTTAGACTTCCGTTGTCTTTTCAGGAAGAATTAGGAAAATCTGACCCCAAATAGATACTTCTTCCCTCAAGTGTTTGATAAACTCTCTGAGGTCAGTTTACTCTGAACGCCTTTGACTTCCATCGTGAGGTAAAATTTAGAAGCTATTTTCTGGAGGGTCGGAGTGTATGACACCTTGCAATATTGAAAAGTGGAGTTGCAGTTGGAGGGATGGACCTAGGGTGACAGTGAACAGAGCCCCAAATCCATGAGCCTAGATTGGACCCCAATACCATGTCCCTGTGGGTGTGGTCTGGTACCGAGCTCAGGTGATGGACATGGGCAGCCAGGAGCTCACGGGCCGGTACCCAGGCAGTTGTGCCCTTCCAAGTGCCCTACGTGTCGGCATTACCCGCCGTGGTTTGCCAGCCTCATTCGTTCACTAGCCCATTCCCAGTGAGTGAGTGGATAACAATCCAAAGGGCCAGGAGAATGAGAGGGACATGTCCCCCCCACCCCAACCCCCCAGCACCTGGAGTGTCTTACCCTCTTCCCCACATGGGCAAGTGGCATTTTACTTTATGGTTAACCTGCTGTTGGAAATGACCATTCCTCTACCTTCACTAAAGCATTATGTGTTGAGCTGAAGAAAATTCCCTTGGTTAGTTTTAAGCCAGCAGTGGGTAATGAATGGAATAACTTCAAAAGGAAAGTATATGATTCTATTAAGTTTTTTTCTCCTCCTTGCCACTGACACCTGATGTGCCCACAGATGTCATTTTCTAGAACTCTTCATATTGATGAAATCATATGACTGATATTTTATGACTCTTCAGAGTATGAATGACTATTACAAAAAAAACAACCTCCTGCCACGATCTGGCACGTGTGCAGGTACCTTGAGGCCTATGCGGGGCCAATGCTTGAGTCGAGTCGCATTCAGTGCCAGGATGCACTGGGGTTGGAGCCAGGCAAGGAGCCCCTCTTCTGCGCCTCCAAGTGTAAAATTTTGCATTTTCAAGTGTAAAAGACGTGCATGCAACTTCAGGAATTTGGATGGAGTTATTCCTTCAACAGGATTGGCTTTTCAATAAGAAACACTCAAACGAGGCATTCAGAACCCTCTGGAAAAAACCTGTCCACATGTCCAGGGCGAGTCCCACTCGCGTGCCAGGTGGCGGGAAGGACAGCCCCACTGCTTGCCCAGGCCTCAGTGTAGCCATTGCAGCCGGCCTCGGCCCACGGGGAGGCGAGGAGGCACGTCATTGTGTCTTGTGGTTGGTAATTCCTTGGAGTAGGAGCCAGGAGTCCATCTTCTGTCGAGTTTTAATCGTTGACATTTTTTTTCCTTCTGTTTCAGAAGAAGCCATTGAAGATGTTGAAGGGCCCAGCGAAGCAGCTGCTGACCCAGAGGAGGTTGCCAAAGACCCGGAGAGTGGAGGCGAGAAGGACCAGGGCAAGTGGACAGGTAGTGTGTGCGGCTGCCCTGGAGCCCCGTGCTCCTCCCGGACGGGGAAGGCTGCCTGGCAGGGAGCAGATGCATCCTTAAATCCCCCCGGA
Organism: Myotis davidii; assembly: GCF_000327345.1. Classification (NCBI taxonomy): domain Eukaryota; kingdom Metazoa; phylum Chordata; class Mammalia; order Chiroptera; family Vespertilionidae; genus Myotis; species Myotis davidii. Next base: position 3,787,032 of record NW_006285234.1, on the reverse strand, counting down.
AACCTTGGCTCTGCGCACATTGGAGAATTCTGTTTTTGCTTTTCTGAGTGGTCACCCTCCTTCTCCTTCTATTCTGTTCTATTAAGGAACTTGTAAAGGTTTTATAATTGGCCCCTAAACCATCTCGTTTACTAGCATCCAGGGGCCTGGCTGTGTGGGGGACTTCCGTGTTTGTGAAGTCACATTTTTCAGCAGCCCCTCCCTGTTGTTGGCCCTGGATGTGGTTTTTTCTCTGGTTCAGATCGAGGCCCCTACCCCACCTGCTCCATGCCCAGCAGAGGGATTTGCCATGTGGAACCTGATCAGGGTCACCCCAGTCTCGTAAGGAGCCTGTGGTTAAGGGTGGGCTCCACCCTGCATTTGGGGCCTGGGTAGGATTCGTGTGCCCTACCCCGTACCCCACCCACACCTGGAAATGCACCCAGAGGGGAGACAGGCAGTGCAGCCAGGCAAGAGGCCGTCTTACCAAGAGCAGAAGAAATGGAAGAAGTCAGGAAAGGAAGTGCTATTTCTGGAAAAGCTGGCGTGGAGAAAAGGGAACTGGCCATCTCCCGTGATGACCAATTCCTGTACTAAGAGCAGAGACTAAGGAAGAAAAGCTTAGGGTTTCTGAGGAACAAAATCATTGCTGAGAAGACTTATCGGGACAGATAAGTCTCCCAGGAACCACCACAATAATTGGAGGAAATGATCTGACAGGCAGCAGAAATTATTGTGCTAAGTCTTACTGCCCCCCATTATTAATATTGTAATATTCAGGATTTTTTTTTTTTAGAAAATATTTACCTTCTGGAGTCTGTATTGGTTGGGCCTTTGTTACTTTTCCAGGCATGACTGTTCTTAAATCATGTTCAGTGTTGGCCTCCACTCTTTAAACAAGATACAGAATCTTGGAGAGAGGCCAGAGGACAGCAATGAAAATGACTGAAGGCTGAGAAATACTGCCTCTGGGAAGAGGCTGAAGAAATCAGGGCTATTCCGCCTGGAAGAGAGAAACTCGAGAGGGAGATAACAGCTTCCAAAGACAGGGAGGGATGCTGAGAGCGTGGACGGCGCACTAGGCGGACTTTACGTCCACACTGCTTGTTGTCCCCTTGGAACTGGGCTCTGGGGTGTCCAGGGCCGGAGGTCAAGATAGCGCTGAGGGCCAAGCATGAGCACCTTGGGGAGGTTTGTAAGAACAGGAAGTAGGGTATGGACTTCTGTGCCCAGAGGCCCTGTGTCGGGGAAGGGCCATCTGTGTGGCTTCGCATGGACCAAGACCCCAGTTTTTGCTGTACTATTAAAGCATGATCTAGACCAGCGGTTCTCAACCTGTGGGTCGCGACCCCTTTGGTGGTCGAACGACCCTTTCACAGGGGTCGCCTGAGACCATCCTGCATATCAGATATTTACATTACAACTCATAACAGTAGCAACATTACAGTTACGAAGTAGCAACAAAAATAATTTTATGGCTGGGTCACAACTGAGGAACTGTATTTAAAGGGCCAGAAGGTTGAGAACCACTGATCTAGACAGACTTTGCAAACAGATAGCAGTTAAACATATCTGCCTGGGGAAGAGGATTTTAAAAACTCAGTTTGAAGACTGAGTAACCTTTCAGACGACCTGTATTTTGTTTTTATGACTTGGGTGCCTGGTTTCAGATCCTGGCTCTGCCACTTACTAGCTCTGTGGCTTTGCTCCAGGTACCTTACCCTTTCTAGGACTCAGTTTCCTCATATGAGATGGTGATTAAAAATAGGACCCATTTCCACAGGATAGCTGTGTAGATTATTTGAATATGGGAGTCTCAGAGCAGTGCCTCACATATAGTAAGCTCTATAATAGGAAGGTTTGGGTGTTGTTTTTAAGTTTGATTAAATAAGATTGGGAGAACTAGTCGCAGTTTCTCTTCCAGGCCTCCCATAGGAACGTGAAAGGCGCCAGGCAGCATGTGGCTTCTGGGGATGTTGAGAAGCTGGGAACAGTATATAAGGATGTAGTGAGATCATGCAGATGATCTTTGGTGAATAATTTCCTGCATTCTGTATGCTAAGGACACTAAGAAAACAACAAGAAGTAATTGCCACTTACAAAGCACCTACTGTGTGCCAGACCCCTTGCAGAGTTCTTTGTATATGTTTCTCTAATCCAGGGGTGGGGAACCTTTTATCTGCCAAGGGCCATTTGGATATTTATAACATCATTCAAAGGCCATACAAAATTATAAACTTAAAAATTAGCCTGCTATAATTGATCAAACATTTAATTAACTCTTCCCTAATGCCTTGGCAGGGCCAGACCAAATGATTTTACAGGCCTTATACGACCCACAGGCTGGACATTCCCCCTGTGCTTACACCAGTTCAGGGCAAGCTTGATTGAGGGTGGTTCATTTAACCACATTCAGGGTGTTTGTGATGCAGTGGAAGTGTGCCTTCACAGTGTTGTGGACACGCTAGGGAGCCCAGAGCCTCCTAGAAGACTCAAAACTAGCACCGTAAAAATGAACATCTTTAAAAAGACTCCATTTTCTTGTTCGTTCATTCATTCATACAACAGGCCACCCTTTACCTCCAAAAGATGGAGACGATCCAGGCAAACCGAGAATGAATAACTCAGAGGTGCACCCTGTCAGCTGCACAGCAGTAAAGAGAGAAGGGAAAATTTTGTCCCAACTCCCCCCGCAAATGATCCTCTTTTGACCTGGAGCATAATTTTGTCTCTGTTGCCTGAGTGTGTAATGACAGGCTTTATTAAAGGACTTGGTCGAGCTGATCTTGGGATCGATGTGGGGGCCAGCCACCTCTTCTGAGCTTGCTTTGGGATCTTCAGCATTTTATGAAAAATGTCTGCGTTTGTTCCATTTACTCCCTAAATTGAGCTGTTCCTATCTGATTAACTGTGATGGGGAGTGCTTCCTCCTGGCAAATAAATAAATAGTGATTTCACAATTTGTACTGCTGATTAGTGGCTGCTCATGATGCAGATTAATAATATTTCAAATGGGCCTGGCTAATTGGCATTTTCTCAGCTACTGATTATGTAGTTTGGGGGGTTTGTGCAGGAATCGGTAATCTTTACTAACATTTTTTAGCTGGCTAGTTTCACATTGCAATGGGACTCCTTGTTTCCTTTTTGGTGTCTCTTAGTGGCCCTCTCTGGGCTCCTTGTATTTAGCAGGCAGGTCTTTTCCTTGAGTGGCAGGAAGACAAGCAAGGTAGTGGTTTGAATCGCGGCAGCGGCAGTCCCCCATGGTCAGTGGCTGGGTCTCTGCCCACATGCCGGACACTGGGTAGAGTTCCACTGATCCACATTCTGTGAGGTTAGAGGCCTCGCCTCCAGGACTGGGACACTC
>NW_006285234.1:3747720-3783504 GCF_000327345.1 Myotis davidii | reverse complement strand
TGGACAGTACAGTAGCCACTAGCCACGGATGGCTCCTGAGCACTTGGAAGGTGGCTAGTACCCATGAGAAACTGAATTTTAAAATTTTATTTAAATTTAATGAAATTAAATGTAAATAGCCATCTGTGGCTGGTGGTGAGTCCAGCTATAGATGACAACCCTGAAAGAGTGCAGGCAGGTGTGACTTTCGGGTTATCATGAGGCTACATTAGCTCTAACCCTGCCAGGCACCGCTGGAGTGTTCACACCTGTCGTTTCCCGCAGGCCTGCCCTGAATGGCTCACAAGGACACAGGTGTGCTGTCCCCACAGGCCGGGTGGGGCAGGGGGCTGCTGGGGCTGCATCAGTTGCAACTTTATCTGTTTTGCCACCCTTTTCTGTTTGTGCCGTGATGTGAAAAAGAGTTGGGAAGCATTACTTGATATAGATTCTATACATTATGTCATTGATTCTCACCCCCCACTCCATGAAACAGTAAGTAACCAGCCCCCTCTACCCACCATTTTGCAGATGAGTAAACTGAGTCCTGGAGGTCAAACAAGTGGCCCAAGGGCATGCGGACAGGCCCAGATCTGCACACTGGCTCTACCACTTACTCTGCCTTGGGTGCAGCCCACCCCCTCCCCGCTGTGCGCAGCACCTCCGAGAATGGCACAGCTGATCATTTGGTCTAGTCTTCACTTCCTCCGAAGCATGAGGAAGGAGCAGCTCTCTCCTCAGTTGTACAGAGGCAGCAGGGTCCCCACAGCCCCTGCGCATTCCAGTTGAGTGAGCCTCGTATAAATCAGAGCTGTGCTCATTCTGAGAACACATAGGCCAAGGGACGGAACTCTCTAGATTTGGAGCCATGAAGAGAACAACCTTGGTCAAGGGGCTTGGCCTCCTGGAGCCTTGGGTGCCTCACCTGTAAAATGTGGACGAGAGGCACCCACCAGCCCCGGCCTGGCTTCCATGGTGGCGAGTGCTGGCACATGGACACGCCCTTGTGAACACTCAGGGTCACATCTCCTCGGGGCTTATGGGCCGGCAGAGGGTGGGCGCAGGAAGGTCACGCGAAACAAAGCCTCTCCCCTAATGCACAGTCGTTTGCACCGTCCAGCTCTGTGGTTTTGTTGTGAAATGTGAGCGTGGTCCCTTGTTCTCTTTAGCATGTGGATTTGAAAGTGTCTTCTAGATTGAAGAGCCCCCAGTGTCAGCCACTGAACAATAATTAATGCAGTGACTGTTCAGTCAATCATTAATTGCTATAAATTAAGTGATATACAATTAATGTGATGCTTTATCACCAATAATTAGGGGAAAAATTGAACTCTTGGCAAAGAATCATAGCAAGATGGTTATTTAAATCCTGAGCCGCTATGGTTTCCGGCAACAGAGCACTAAGCCGGGTCTAGTTAAGCTAATTTGAGACAAGATGAGTAGGGGTGTTGGCGCTTTAAAAAGAAACAAAATGGGGGGAACAGCCCAACTTACACGAACACCGTGATAATGCTTCAGAAACCCCTAAATGATGCCCCGGCTTATATTTTTGTAGCATTTTGAGTTAGAATTGTGGTTGGAGTGCTGTTTTTCTAGGAGAATGCCTCGAAGGGTTTTTAAATCCATGATGCTCACCTAACACAGAGCAATTAGTGCAGCGGAGCGTCCCTGATTGGAATCTGTGGAAGGTTGCTATTAAAGGAGGTATTAATGGGCTGGCAAGGTCTGGGCGACTGTTGGGAGAAGTGTGTTTATGGAAGATGGTGCTGGCAGGCATGATTTCAATTGGATTTGACATGTTTAACATAAATGTATAGTGTACCGCTCTCACTGTATCTGAGTAATTCCTGCAGACCCAATGCCTCTCTAATTACTGAAGTTGAAAAAAAGCAGGTCAGGCACATCCTGATGCAAATCTGTTCCCAGCCCTGCCCCTGTTCTCCCTGCTGTTCGCAGCTTTGTGTAAAAGGGATGCCGTTGTATGGGGAACAGTGCCTGAAAGGTAATCTGTGACAGAGAATGGAAAGGGACTAAAAATATACTTAAGAAATGGAATCCATAAGGACAAAAGAAGGTATGTACTGAGAGGAAGTGTTATGTGTTAGCAAAACCGCTAGGCTACGAGTCAAAAGCAGGGCTCGTGCTCTGACTCTACCATGAAGTTGCTGCATGACCTTAGATCTCTGGCCTCAGTTTCCAAATCTGGAAAATGTAGGTTGGGCTAAATGGTTTCTTGCAGTTCTGGAGCTCCTTAGAAGTATAATTAGAGGAGAGACGGTGAACAGTAGTGTGGAATCTTAGAGAATATTAATGTGTACAGTCGGGGTGCTGGTAGCTTGGAAGGATTCCCCTACCTGGCTGGTTGAGAGCTTGTGGCTCAGGAGGCTGGGGAGAGGCCGGACAGGCCCTTGGGGCTCTTTCCATGGAGGCCAGATAGTTCCACGCCGCCCTTCTTGGTGGACCCCAGAGCTCCACATTCTGTCACCTGGCCTGCATTACTGGGACCCATCTGGCTGTTTTCAGAGCCGAGTGTGATGAGGATGTCAATGGAGACACCCTTGAAGACACATGTTGGGGCCTTTGAGTGGCTGCCATATCCCAGCCCAGTGTTTGCTGGAAACCGGGCCGTTTACCACATCAGCCTCCACAGAAATCCCCTGGCCTCACTGCATCCTTGGGACACTTGGTCCCGTTTCTCCGCCTCACCCGGAAGTAAACGTGCCTCTGCAGTAGCCTGCGTGCGAGGGAATGCTGGGGGCCTGCCTTGCACGGCCCCTTGGCGGTTCATGCTCTTGCCAGCGGAAACTGTTTCTGGTTTTACATTTTTGCACACAGACTGGAATTGTGCGGCTACGTCAGCTTTTCCAGAGTCCACTTGTCCCCTCCCCGCCCTCTTTTTTATTTTCCAGGCCACTTTCAGTATAACTTGGATGCTTAAAGTCACTGTAGGCAGAATTCTCTCACAATTGAAAACAAACCATTTGAACTATTTTTATGTTGGGAAGCAAAAATAGATCTAGGGTGTGGTGCATATCTGGACTCGCCTGAATTCCAGTAATTCAGAGGTCCTGGTTCGGAGGATTTACGTGCTAAGCCATGAGAGATAAGGGACTACATCTACTGCGCAGATGTTTTTGTGCCGATATCTAAGGCAGATACAGGGTGTACGAAAAGGTAAGGAACGCGCTCTCTAGAAGGGGCCTCGTATGTAATTACATAGCTATGCTACAGTGTCATGAGAATTATCATCATGGTATAAATAAAAGGCTGTGAAAATGTAGATTAGGGAGCAAATAATTTTTCATCACTGTAGAAAATACCTTATAGATTTGCATATTGTTCTTGCAAAGGGGCCATGTTAATCTCTCTCACTTTATTTCAGTTTGAGCTTTGGTGCCGATGGGGGAGGCACCTCTGTTAGAATCATGGTCATGATTTTTAAGAAATACGATGGTGCCTTTCTCACGGAATATCAGCGCACCTGTGTGAGACCTGCACATTCTTCCTGGTCCAACAGGACCTTTCTCTTGAGGCTGGAGAACCAAGGCTCAGATATGGGAACTCCTGGGTGTCGGATTTGTGATCAAATCCCAATTTACCTTCTGGGTCAGCCATATATTCCCCAGATTATAAAGCGAAAGAACACATAACATAGTCGTTTTCTCTTATTGTAGGAAGATTGGAGAAAACATGGAAGTCCTGTTTCTCTAGTTGTCAGACAGAATTGTAGCCCTTAATGATAGGGGCTATGTGGCGTTAATCTTTTTTAAAAAAATAAGACTTTAATTTTTTTAGAGCAGTTTTAGGTTTTCAACGAAATTGAGGGAGGTAGAGATTTCCCGTTACCCTTCCTTCCCCCACACGTGCACAGCCTCCCCCATTATCACCTTCACTGGCCAGATGGTGCATTTTTATAAATGGTGACCCTACAGTGACACATCATAATCCCCCTAAGTCCATAGTTTACCTCAGAGCTCACTCTTGGGGGGTACACATGTGGGTTGGGACACATGTATGATGTCATTATAGCATCACACAGTGTATTTTCACTGCTCTGCCTGTTCACCTCTACCCAGCCCTGCATTCGCTCATTTTTGTTCTCTCCAGCACCTAGAAAGTGCTTCGTACTGTTTGAATGTTTCATTAATAGTCAGTGGGTAAACACTTTCAAGTCCAAGTTATTCTACTTTTTGCTTTCTAGACTTCAAACCCATGGGATAGTAGGATTATTCCACGTTGATATACAGAAAAGGCAAACCTAGGTGTCTGCTTTCTTTAAAACCAGGCCTCTCCCCTCGCTCTATCTTTATGTGGCCACATGTGGACCCATATTACTTCCCATAAATACTTCTAAGAGTGAAACCGTAGCAACCAGCGTGTGAGCTCTCCCCACGTGCTAGACTCTGTGGTAGGCTTGGTGTGCCTGATCACTCCAGCTAGTCTCACAGAAATCCTGTGAGTAGACACTGATAACCCATTGACAGAGGAGGAAAGTGAGAGCTCAGTGTAGTCAAGTGAAATGCTCGAGGTCACACAGCCGGGATCTGATGGGGTTGCGGCCAGCACTGCAAACCCCTGTGCGTTGTAACTGAGCTAGGGGACTGATGCCTCTGTGTGCAGAGAACGTGACCGTGGGAGAACAGCACATGAACGCGTCCATTCTTGAGGAGTCCTGCAGGTACACCTGTGCCCGAATAGTCTCACTCCTGTCGAACCTGTACTAGCAAGAAGTCCTTGGCGGATCATGGGGAAGTTGATTTGTTAGGGACACTGAAAACTTAAGGTCAGAGCTCTCTTTGTGTCTCGTCACCACGCTGGACCCAGATTTTGTGTGTTTATGTTCACAAGTTCAGTTTCACTCTTAATATTTAGTAAGTTAGGAAGATAGGTTTACAGAATGGAGAAAAAACTGGAGAGTATTGTTACATTCCAGTCTCTGGGAATCTGCCCTGTGTTAGGGCTCAGAGACCCCAGTGAACCTAATTAGTGTTTGATTCGATGGGGACTGGGTGAGCTTCTGTAATTAACTTTGGCCTGGCCCCAGAATGGCCCACACTGCCCCTTGTTTTGACCTACATCTTGTACCTCTGGACTTTTTCTTCTGTCAGTTCACGTGCCTCTTGGAGAAACCTCTGGTTTTCTCCAAGTCCACGGTCGTCACAAACCTGAAATTAAGCCCGAGGGCAGTGTGCTCCTGCAGACCCTGTCCGCCACGCTCACAGGACACGACCACAGCCACCGGTGACATCTGTGCACAGCCCATGAGGCTCTGCCAGGGGAGGACAGGCTGCTTGTGGGGAGCTGACAAGAGGCCAAAGACAAGCAGGCTGATACCTCAGAGTGAGACATCTGATCTTGCCCCTTTGGTCCCCAGCTCCTGGTACAAGCCGGGCTCATGGTGGCAGCCCAATGTAGACCTTATTAAATAGACCATCAGCCGATGTTGGTCTCAATGAGGTGGTGGCTGGTGGCTCTGTTTTGCCTGGTGGTTCATTCAGAAACCTGACACAGAGGGAGCAAAGTATCTTGAAATAGAATTGTGGTGCCGAAACCGGTTTGGCTCAGTGGATAGAGCGTCAGCTTTCGGACTGAGGGGTCCTGGGTTTGATTCCGGTCAAGGGCATGTAACTGGGTTGAAAAAAAAAAGAAATTGAATTGTGGGATGGCCTTTTGGGAGTTCAAATCAGTGTAGTTAAGCAGCTTTATGCATATTCCAACGAGGAATTAGTGCAACAGATTGATGCCTCTGATGTAGGGCTTAGCACTATTTTCTCCCCAAAGATGCAGAACAGGCAGCTGGAGCCCCCAGTCAGCCTGGGCCCGCCACTCCACCTGGGGCTGCAGTGGGCCCCCAGCCTGGCACGATCCCCCACGCCCAACCTGCTGACTGTGGGCACAGGGCCTGGTGTGGCTCCCTGCATCTTCCCTAGGATGGAAGCACAGGCTGGTGTGGCCTCCTGGTACCAAGACCTGGGAAGCCCAGTGGGATGTGCCCTCTTCTCACAGATTCTCTTGGACACGTGGGAAAACCAAGACTTCCCTCAGCCAGGCAGTCTGTCCTTGCTCTGGATCGCACTGCAGTCGGGCCCGTGGAGGTTATTCCTTCTGGATTTCTTTGAACAGTGTCTGTTTTAGAGTGGGCAGGTTCGTGGGGGACAGCCATCTTTAATCTTTCACGGCTGGCCTGAGGGAAGACCGACTCCACGCCTCGCTGGGAAGGGAGAAGCCCAGCCTCGTTGTTGGTCAGGGCGTGAAGGTCACCCCACTGGGCAGGCAGTGCGTGCCTCTCTCTGCTTCCCACAAGTTCCCCGAGTCCTCTCGGAAACATTGCTAAGTGCTTGGTTGGAGACAGAATGAGACCCTGCATGTTTAAAGGCCTAGTTGGCAGCAGCTTGTTCTCTGTGTTCGGGGAGGAAGAGAATTTAGCCAGCACGCTGGCCGCTTATCAAGTGCAGTAGCTCCGCGGGAGATGCAAAGAGGAAATCCTGGCTTCTCCTCTGGGGAGGGCCTTGCGCGCGAATGCCAAGAGCAGCTCCACTTTCAAGGACAGTATGAAGACCACGAAGTCCAACAGCACAGACGGCCTTAGAAAAAGCAGGCAGTTCTGCTATGTAGGTTAGTCCGAGGCCCCGAGGAGCTGAGGGGGGAAGTGGGGGGCTGTGGAAGGCGCACACAGCACCTTTCATTTCCTGTAAGGAGCTGGAGGACCATTTTCAGATCTAGCGAGGCTTCCGTGTCTCGTGCTGGGGTAGTTGTCCCAACTCAGACAACTGAGGATGGAGCTGTATGAGTTTTTTCCTCTTTGGTCAATGGTGATAGATCAAAGATTGCTGTAAATTTCTGGGGCAGGTGGCGAGCTGGTTTACGGAACACAAGGCGATGAGAACCTCTGGCTTACGGAAAGTAGCATGAATTAATAATCATTTAATTGGCTCCTCCATTATGCTGCTGGTTTGGGAGATGGAAGTTTAGATGGAGGGGCTGTCAGTGGTACTTTAGCTAAGAGTCTGATGGTTGAGAAGTGGGGGTGGTGGCTGCCCTTGGCCTCTCTACAAGGATGAAATGTCAGGCAGCATCCCGGGCCCTCAGTGGGCTCACCTCAGGGCCCCCAAAAGGCAGAGGGCCAGCACTTTGGTGAATACCAGCTCCAAGTACCACTTCACCATGAAGACAGGAAATGCAGAAGGCATTTCCCAGCGGCTTGGATAGCTCCCTGCGTCCCAGGGTCTCCCCAAGGGAGGTCTCTGGCCAAAGGGAGGCTGGCCTGCAGCGGAGAACGCCCACCATGCCAGCAGCCTGTGGTGTGTTGCGTAATGAGATCTGCTCATGAAATAGAAATGAATTCTACGAGTACTTGTGGTTTTCTTGGAGGGCAAGTCAATGTCTTGGCTAATGATTAGAAAAAGCTAAAAACTGGGTACCTTAAGGTCCCATTTCTACTTTGTTTCAGTTTTTCTTCAGGTTTCTTTTTCATGAGGCAGCAGCCCCATGCCTTAGCTGGCTTCAGAGTTACACAGACGAGGCGAGTGTTGGCATGAAGTCACTAGCTGGCTATGGTATTGTGCATCTAGCTCTGGAGTTTTCTGTTCCCGAAATTTCAGTGACTCAGATGTCAATTTGTTAGTGAGGATTTGAATTGGATGAGAAGTCATTCTAGGAAGAGTGGTTCTATCAGGTGAAGTTACAGTGGCTGTGTTTCTACCATCCTTGGCACTTTATAAGACTTCTAAATTATACTATTCTTACCTATTCTTTAGTGTAAGTCAGGCTCTGCTAAGCTTGTTTTAATTATGCTAGGTGCTTAGAGCACAATAAAGCCCTATCTTGAAAATTGCAAACAAAACCTGTGACTCTCTTCCCTTCCCTACTCCCTCTAATTAGTATGTGAGGAGGAGCTTTTTTAAATAAATATTTTAGAGGTTAAATACTTCCCAAACGAATGTGTTAAAAACAAAGGCTATCTGGAACTTGATGTTTCTGTGCATACATGACTTTCCCTGAGGAGGCCATGCATTGATTACTGTGTTTCCCTTTGAAATGAAATTCTTTGGCCTAGAATATAGAGGAGTCTAAGAGAAAAAAATGGAGAGCCAGGACTCAGGTCTGCCTCCCAGTATTTGTCAGGTATAGTGGCCGACCCATCACAGTTTAAGGGAAAGTGGTTGGTGGCTCTCGGCCTAAAAAGCCAACTTCGAATTTTCTGCCCTCCGTAACAAGGACATGCCAGTCCCTTTTGTGCCTCACCAGCCAGTTGGGTAAGGTAGCCATGACCCCTAACAAGCTGAGCAAGTGTTTTTTCACTCCTTGTAAAGTTTGCCTGATAGAACCCATAGCTCACATCCTATCAGGTTTCAGCCGGGGTTTGACCCAGCATTCCGTTGTCACACATACCCCGTTTGCCTGGCTTTATTGAGTATGTGATCTATGGTGCATGCACTCACATGGGTCCTCGCCACATTTTTATCCCCTTTGATGTGCCAGGAACCCAGCATGTTGCCTGTGGAAGGTTCATTGGGATTTAACAACATACTTTCGTATGACATAGCTGCCAAAATGGAAAAATTGCTTCAACCAGCAAAGTGAAAAAATACCACCTGGTGTTTTTCTCAGTATGGATCCAGGTATCAGCTTTTGCATGGACAGTTGAACAAAAATGGTAAAATATTTAATTATAATATTTTAGAATAGAACTACATGACAAACTTAGGAAATAGGAAAGTAGTCCATCATGCCATTACCCAAATGCTACATTTTCTTTTATTCTTTATGTAGCTATCATGGAATAATGCAAATTTTACCTTATTTTTTTCCCAATGAACATTCTCAGGGACACTTCCATATTGCTTCATAGCTGTCACTTTTAATATCTTCTGTTACCCACTAGAGTGGATATAGCATTATTTACTTAATCACATTAAAAAATCTACATTGTTCCTGGTTTATTTTGTCATTATTGGGAAACCAGCACAGGTCATCATCCTTCAGGTCGTTTGCATTTTTGTTGCCAGTAGAAACCCAAGTTTCCAGGTACTGTTTAAACCATGGCTGCCTCAGGGGCATCTGTTTCCATTTCGCTAATGTGATGTCATAGTGGCCTTAAAGTGACCAGTCATTGATTTTTTAAATAATGTTTTTGAGACTGTGACATCTCTCCGAGAATTTAAGTCAAAGTTTAGAAAAGTCTCCAGAGCAGAAAACCACAGTGCTTTTCTCTCTTGGTATCGGCACCACCTCCCTTACTTATGCCTACAGTGTGCGCTGGTGACAACTGAAGGAGACATTGATTTTGAGAGACTGGCCCTTTTGAAGTTGCTCAGAGAGAAGCAGCTTGAGGAAACCATAGACTGCCCGTGGCCTCGAGCAAACCCTCCCCCAGCATGCTCAGGGAGAACTTGTACAATAGTTTGCCTGTCTGCAGAACTATATAAAGACTTAGGTGCCACATCACTTTTTAAAAATATATTTTTATTGATTTCAGAGAGGAGGGGAGAGGGATAGAGAGGTAGAAACATCAATGATGTGAGAGAATCATTGATCGGCTGCCTCCTGTATGTCCCACACTATGGATGGAGCTTGCACCTCGGGCATGTGCCCTGATCGGGAGTCAAACCATGACCTACTGTTTCATAGGTCGACGCTCAACCACTGAGCCATGCTGGCTGGGCAGTGCCACGTCTAGATGGGGACTGATATTTTAATGTCTGAGGTCAAGCTACAAGGGGGGGCTGTCAGCCTAGTTAGGTCTTAGGAGCAGTCCCCACATCACCCAGGGAAATACAGTGGGATTGTAAGTGGGTGTTAATAGAATCTGTTGTAAGAATGGCATGGCTTCTCTTTAAAGAAGGAACTAGTGAGCTGCAGGTGGCTAATGTCCACTTCTAGACAGATCTGATCTAAGATGAATTCAGGTTGTCTGAGGCAGAAATTTTTATACCAGTAGATGCAGCATTTCATATTGTGGCAGGGCTGTTTTGTTACTGGTGAAGAAGAGAAATGAGCGGTTTCATTTCTTAAAACACTTTACAAGAACTCCTTAGCTTGAGCTCACAAAGGAAGCTTTAGAATTCCAAAGCAGTGTGAGAGTTTGAAAAAAAAAAAAAGGTAATGAAAGTTCCCCTCTCCATGCCGGGGGAAAGAATAGTGGATTTTGAAACCAGAATTGTCACCTCTGCAACCTCGTCACAATTCATCTCGCGCTCAGCACTGAAAGAGGAGGATGGACTCTTTGGTCCTATGAGGAAGGGAAAGCTGCACTGGGTTACACTGGGTTTGCCTTTCAGCTCCGAGCGAGGAGATGAGTTGGGTGGTGTCAGCCTCGGTGCCCATTCATTCACACTGCCAAGCAACTGCACAACTGACAGTCGTTCTAAAGGCGGGGAGGGTGCAGGCAGGTTGAGGGCATTTATAAGGTAGTGTCATGGTCCTGTAAAAGCAAGTGTTGTTTCAGGTCAGGCAGGCTAACAAGAAGGCGGGTGGGTATTTGGAAGAGTATCTGTATCTCAGTTTGCTTCTATTAGAAAAGAAGTAGGTAGTGGCTCTTTCCTCACTATGTGCTCTGGCCCTGACCCAATGCCTACAGGTCAGGGATAGAAACAGGGAAGATGAGCAGATGACTAACAAACAAGCATCTAAAGTGCCACTTACCGAATGCCTCCACCTGCCCCATCTTTAGGGTGCACTTGAAGAGCTAATATATAGAGGGATAACCAGGAAGCAAAAATGAGAAAACGATGGAGAATAAGGAACCTTCTGGGGGTAGGGAACTTCAGTCCCCGAAATATTAAAGATTCCGACTGTGGGAGTGCTGAGGCAGGGGCCCCCCACACAGGTCTAAACCCTGAGACAAGGCTCCGCAGAATCAGGTCTGCGGGGGGCAGGAGATGGGAAGTGGGCCATGGGGGACCCTGTCTAGAATGTTACAGCACCTAGTTAATCGGCAGCCAGTCCATCACATTAAATATCCAGTCGTCATGTATTACCTTTCAAGTGAAAATGAATAACTCCCATTAAGAGCAAAATGGGTTTGAAGTCGATTCGAGACAGATTAAAGTACTGTTATGAATGTGTGTGTGGGGAGGAGGAAAGGTCTGTGTGTAATATGCTTGTCCTTGTACTTTTTAAATAATAGATGTCCTACAAACTTATGTAGACCAGGTTACCAAGATACTGGGGTTAAAGGTCACAAGATGTGCATTCAGGGAAGAGTATCAACTTCCTGGAATATTTCCTGCATTTAGCAATTTTTTTTCCAAAATTATCTTGTGGCCTTATGATTTTAATGAATAAAATTGATTTATAAAATTGTTTATGAAAGCACATGTCTGTAATGACAGCATCTTGGTATCCATGTCCCAAAAGAATCCCAAAGCTGAGCAGTGTCTCCACGTGCCGGGTCCCTAGGCTGGGGGAGACAGAGGCCATCAATTAGGCTTTCCAAACCAGTGACTTCAGTGCTGAGTCAAATTATTTTCCAACGGAGGGCAATGGGGATGCATTTTCTCACTACCGTTTTCAGGATATTTTTTCCTTCTTGCTTTTAGCAAAATTATAAAAAATGGAGTTCCACATCCAAAACTAGCGAGAGAGCCAACCCCAGCTGCAGGCCAGGTTTCATAACGACAGATCCAGCCGCATCTTGTGACTACACTGAGGGAGCCCTGCTTTCTCCTGGTTAAACTCTGAGCCACCCGTCTTCTCATTCAGTCTCCCGACCCCTTTCCACACCTCAGAGAACGCGTTCCGTCAGCACTTCCATTCCCGCTGTTTGCTGCGGAAGCCTCACGTGACTCTCCTTGTTATTAGTGTTGTGGTCTTTGGGTGGAGTGGGGTTCACAGGACATGGTCTGGACAAACGGATAGGTAACGTCCCCTCTTACCACTCACTCTGAATTACTTTTGTGTCTGGGGCACTGGCTAGATTGGAAGTTAGATTCACCCCTCACCTCATTCCACTCTTCAGTTACTTCTTCCCTGGAAGCAAGTTGCTAAATTCAGACTAGATTTCCCATCCTCCAGCACCCCACATACAGGGAAGGGCAAAAGTAGGTTTACAGTTGTGAGTATGCATAACACAGAGCTTATTCTTGCATTATTATTAATGAACTAGAGGCGGTAGGGTCCCTCAGCATGACCTGCGGGGATCGAGCCAAAACCAGCACTCTGATATCCCCCGAAGGGTCCGGCCGGGAGTGCGAGAGGGCACAGGCCAGGCCGAGGGACCCCACTGGTGCACAAATCCATGCACCAGGCCTCTAGTATGCATATAAGATCTTTGGTTCATCTCTTCCTTCCCTCCCCCATTCCCCCTTTCCTCTGAGATTCATTAGTTTGTTCCATGTTTCCATGCCTGTGGTTTCTGCTCCTGTGTTGAGAGCCTGCCCCCTGGTGGTCAGTGCGTGTCATAGCTACCAGCCGGTCTGCTGGTCACTTAGGCTTTTGTATAGAGAGATTATGTATTACTTCCCATACAGACACCTGTAAGCCTACTTTTGCCTGCCCTGCACTTGTGTGCAGACGTCCATGTGAATGTTCCTCAGGTCACACGGATCGTGTCCTTCATGATGTGCTGTGATTCCAGGAGCTGGGACAGTAAAGTTGGGGCGTGTAGTTTATTACCTTTGTGAAACAGTGTCTGGTACTCAGGTTGATGAGTGGTTTTGGTGAAGCAGTTGGTGAGATTCTTGCACCCACCCTGTGCCCACAGCCAGCAGATTGTGTCTTTTTTTAAAATATATTTTACTGATTTTTTACAGAGAGGAGGGAGAGGGATAGAGAGTTAGAAACATCGATGAGAGAGAAACATTGATTAGCTGCCTCCTGCACACCCCCCACTGGGGATGTGCCCGCAACCAAGGCACATGCCCTTGACCGGAATCGAACCTGGGACCCTTGCGTCCGCAGGCCGATGCTCTGTCCACTGAGCCAAACCAGTCAGGGCGGCAGATTGTGTCTTGATTGGAGGAGGTCAGAATGGACTGAATGAACTGAGCTTTATCCAACTCAGCCTTGTCATCCGTTTCTTTACCATTTTTCCTTAGTGTTCAGCTGTTAAAGAAGTAACAGAAAATTCATGGGGCGGGGGGAAGAAACACTTGCTTCTTTTCCAGCGTGCTTGATAAGTCAGTCTGGATGCTCATCCTGCTTGGATTTTGGTGTTTCAAGAAAATCCTGTGCTATAAATGAATGTTGATTTTCACCCAACACAAAGCCTCCAGGAGCTGGCCTGGTCTGGCTGCTGTATTGCATCTTCTGCTTTTTCTTCCAGCATCGTCCAGCCAAGCAGAAAAGGAGCTGACAGACTCTCCTGTAACCTCCAAGCGCATCTCCTTCCCAGGTAGCTCGGAGTCTCCTCTCTCTTCGAAGCGACCAAAAACATCGGAGGAGACCAAAGCGGAGCAGGTGAGGCGGGAAAGGGGCTCTGCTGGCGGGGGTAGTGTTTCAGACACAGGTGGAAAGGAACTCTTGGGTGGACGGGCTTGGGGCTGACTTGGTTGCCGGTGGGAACTGAAGACTCAGCCAGAGGAATGGGTGTGTTCCCCACAGATGTACCAGTGTCCCTACTGCAAGTACAGCAACGCAGACGTCAACCGGCTGCGGGTGCATGCCATGACGCAGCACTCAGTGCAGCCCATGCTTCGCTGCCCCCTGTGCCAGGACATGCTCAACAACAAGATCCACCTCCAGCTGCACCTCACCCACCTCCACAGCGTGGCACCCGACTGCGTGGAGAAGCTCATTATGACGGTAAGACAGCCAGGAGCAGGATCCTGTGGCTCTCCCTTTCCCAGGGGTCAAAGGTGATGCAATAGCATGGACAAGATACTGTGTTGATGGATGAGAAAGTCAGTGTAGAGTTGGAAATGTCAAAAATGATCCTAGCCCTGGCCAGTTTTGCTAAGTGGATAGAGCAACAGCCAGTGGACCGAAGAGTTACAAGTTCGATTCCTGGTCAAGGGCATCTACCTCGGTTGCAGGTTCCCTCGCTCTGGTAGGGGCAGGTGTGAGAGGCAACCAATTGATGTGTGTCTCTCTCATGTCAATGTTTCTTTTTCTCTCTCTACCCCTTCTGCCCTCCCTTTCTCTCCCCCCTCCACTCTCTCTAGAAATCAATGGGAAAAATATCCTCTAGTGAAGAAAAAATAATTTTTTTAAATGTCTATTTCTGTGCTACACTGTCTGCCTTAGATTTGGCATGACCATGGCCCAAAGAGCTGAATACATATGTGTTTCTCAACCTTTCCGGGTCCTGGATTGCGAGAGGGCGGTTCTCAGGTGTCACACCCTGGAATCGGGCTCCCTGCTCTCTGGTTCCAGGTGCGTCACCTGAGAACCGCAGCTGCCAAGTCACGGCAGCTCCTGCCGTTGAGCGTCTGCCCTCTGGTGATCAGGAAAGGGCTTTCCTGATGGTGGTCAGTGAGCATCATAGCTACCTGTTGGAGCATCTGCCCCCCTGGTGGTCATTGCGCATCATAGCGAATGGTCCCTTAGGCTTATATATATGTAGATGCTCATTGCATCTTCACAAAAGAGTCTGACACATTTACTTTAACAGCTGAGGAAACGGAGGCTCAGAGGAGTTAACTGACTTGATGTCCCTTGTAAGTGGCAGAGTTGAGAGGTGAACTCGCTATTTCCAACTCTAGGAGGGTAGCCCCTGAAACATGGGCATTTCTCAAGTGGACACTTTTATTCTCAAAGCAGGAAAACGGTCAGCTGGATAGCACATGTTGATTCATGCATGAGGGCTTGGCATTTTGAACATGATGTTGCTACGCCTGCAGGTTTTGAAAACATGGCTTTAAGTGGCCTCTATAAACACAGCCCAAAAGGTTAGTATAAAGATTTAAATCTAATTCTGATGTGAAGACTTTTCAAAGTACTACAGGTGACGTGAATGTCTTACTTTCTGTCTGTGTTGGGACTGCTGAGAAAGCCCTTTCCTGATCACTAGAGGAAGAACCACGGAGGAGAATCAGTCCCACCTCTAACTATTTCAGCCGTGGAGTAATGGGAAATTAGTCTGCCTTTTCGTATGAAGATTCCCAGAGAGGTAGTCTGTTCAGAATTCCATCATGTAAAGTGCAAGTCACAGACATGTAACCTCTAGGCCTTTCCCATTCCATTTGGTTATGCAAGATTAACGAATAATGTTGAAAGTGATGTAACTCTCATTGGTGATGCATCAGAGGACGTTAGCAGCCAATGGGAAACTCAAAGGTGACCTAGCATGTATTTCATTTCAGAATTCTTTCAAGTAGAAATTCACTCATCATGGGTACTATCAAATAGAACAGTGAACGCTGTCGAAAGTTTCTCTGTAAGTGAAACCTCTCTGTGGATGGTGGGTTTCTGTAGCTGTAACAGGTTTCCTTGGCATTCTTACCAGCCTTGCAAATAACCTCACCAGGGAATTTTCTCAGGCCTCATTACATTTGCCACCGATGGCCCAGAACCGTGAGAGCCCAAACGAACAGAGAGATATATGGGGAGGAAAGCATTTTTTAAAAAAAATATTTTTATTGATTTCAAAAAGGAAGGGAGAGGGAGAGAGGGATAGAAACAGCAATGAGAATCACTAATCGGCTGCCTCCTCCATGCCCCACACTGGGGACCAAGCCCACAACCTGGGCATGTGCCCTGACTGGGAGTCAAACTATGACCTCCTATTTCATAGGTCGACACTTAACCACTGAGCCATGCTGGGCAGGTGAGAGGGAAGCATTTTCAATACTTAAATTTTCCTTTTGCTCAGGTGGTTATTTTTTCTGTTTAATATAAATCTGGTCTAAGGTTTGCGGGTCAATAGTAATCTGTATGACAGTAAGTTTTTTTTATATGTAGTTAAGGAATAGAATGTAAATTATTTTTCAAACATCCATTGTTTTTTTGTCATATTTTTATAATAGCAATAATAAGGTACACTTCAGGTAGCAAGTCTGGAGGTCATTATGAATCTTCTTAATTTACCAGCAGTCTTCAAGGGCAGGATGTTACTGTTGTGTTTGCTTGGGTACCAATCCCTAAGATATTCCTGGGTATTATCCACTAGCTGGCACCTTCTCAAGCAGTGATTCTCAATCTTTCTAGAGACTGGTGAAAACAATTCAGTAGCCTTACTTGGTTACTCTATGCATACTAAAGTTTGACAACCACTATTAAAACCTCCATCAAGTATTATGCTTATACACAATTGTCTGTACAATGTCAGGAAGCATAGGGATGCCCTAAAACTCATCCATGGAACCAAGTTAATAAATACTCTTCTGGCAGAATCTCTGACAACATAATTATGTAGGAGAAACATGGTCCCTAGAGGGGCTGCACTTGGCACCTTGCACAGAAATCCCTGTGCACCTCATCTTCCCACAGCAGGTGATGGAGATGTTTTCTAGACATTTCTGAAAAGTGTGGACATTGTGGGAAATGGGCTGATTATAGGATGTTGATTTGCTGGGAACAAGAAAAAGTGAATGGATTCAGAAGTAAAGTTGAAAGTTGTGGGAAAGGTAATCATGCAAGGGTTTTTCTCTGTGCTTGGAGGTGTAAGGATGGCTTAAAGGTTCTCTTTGCATGAGAAGATGGAGTCATTGCATGGCTGTCAGTACTGAATTGTTTTTTCAAGTTACGAGGCTGGTTTTATATGAAGTGTTTCCACCTTGATCCTTTAGCTCAGTAGGAAAAGATGAGCAGCCAGGACTGGAGGGGAATTTGTGGCTGGACCTCACTGGGAACTCAGACTCCAGCTTGAGGACTGGATCTTGGTCTCTGCCCTGATGAATCAAAGCAGATACCACTCTCCTTCCTCTGGAAAGTTTGGTGTTAAAACGTAATTTGCATTTGTTAAAACTAAATGATTATAATGAACTTGTGGTTAAAATCCTGCCCCTGGAGGGTATTTTACTGTAATTTCATGAGAAAACTGGCCATGGGGAAGTATTGGTGAGGCTTTCTGACCGTATGTCTCTATGTTACTGGCCAAGTGGAGGAGGGAGTCTGAAAACAGCATGATGAGAAATGCCCCCTCAAATCAGAGCTCCATTTTTTTTAACCATATTATCAAGGAATGGCCAATGCACAGCCATGCATCCTCCAAGGGGAGAAAGTCGTGTCTGCTTTGTCCCTGAGTGGTTGGCGATGACTGGCAGGAAGAGGAGTGAATCTTCCTTCTTGCCAAGTGGCTTGACTAAGGTAGCCGCCTTTGGCTGCTGAATAGGAAAAGCTGGCAAAATTCACTAAATAGACAGTTCCTCGCAGACATGGGGTGTGTCCAGGGTATCGAAAGCTATAAATTCTGGTAAATATTTTTTGCTGTCTGGGTCCAAGGTCTCAGGATATGGTTTGAATTGGGTTTTAGTCCCTCTAAAAGTAAATTCCACCCTGATAAATGGAAATAGATTACTTTCTACACAATGTCTTTCCGTTCAGTTGTAAATGGAGAGTGTTTTGAGGAGGCTTCATTTAATAATACCTTATCAGACAGCTTTCAGGAACCTGCAGTGTCTAATATGTCTGTTGCTATGGTAACAGCTGCTTGCTTATGCTCTGCATCTCATATCTGTGTCTTCCATGGGTCCCCTTCCTTTTACTGATGAAGGGGCTTGAAAAATATTCTCCATTGGGAACAACTGCAGCTCTGGCCCTGCGCTATGGAAACTGCACCCACGGCACTCCATTCTGCTCGGCCCATTGGAAACCGAGCTCCAAAGGGTGTCATTAGACATGTCACATGAAAGAAAAATCTATAAAGCTTAAAAGGCAATGAGACAAGTGCCCCTCCAGACCTGACTGAGCAGCCCGCCCCCAAACTCCGTTCCACAGACCTGGCACCCACTTACAGAAAGCTCGGATTTCAAACCCATGTGGGGACTTGGAGCTACTGGACTGTGTTCTCACTTCCCCACTGACTTGGGAAAGGAGTATTGAGGACGTGGGGGGGCATGTTTTTGGCTGGAAAAGAGAATGGGAAAGACCACCTACCATGCATTTCAATACCCTTAAATTATTCTAATTGATCACTATCGCTCTAAGTGACAGGCCTCACCACTGGGATCCTGGAACATTAATGTCAGGAAATTGTCTTTGTTCCTGATCACTTAACAAAATACAGCCTCCCGGTGGACATGGGGGTTGGCCCCTGAGCATCCCAGGAACACCTTTTTCACTAACCCTTCATCTTCTCTCTCTTTGCTGGTTTTTAATTCACTATTTTTTGTACCTGCATAGGTTTCCCTTCACTGCCTGCAGCTCTCTTTCTCTCTTGTGGGAGCAATAGTTTTTCTCCTGTGATTTTTTTTTCCAGTCAGTATCTATGTTTCTCTGGGCTTGTTGTATGCCTGTGCTTTTGTGAACCTCTGGGATAGGCTGGTCTACCCCACCTCCCACCCCCCCACTGGGGCTATTGGGTGGCCACTGCCCTGGGGCTGTCGCACCCGCCTGGGTACCAGCTTTCTTACTTTGTCTCCATCTCAGAGGAAAGTAATGAAAATAATCGGGCTTCATTAATTCCAAGCCCTGTGAGATGATAGCCATTTGGAGCCTGTTTGCCAATTAGATGGTCTAAATTAGAAGTGACCTTGGTGTACTGCCACTGCTTGCCTCTCTCAGTCTAATGAAGCTCTTCTCCAATTCATTCTCCTTCTCGGCTCTCTTTTCTGTCTGTGTTTCCTCTCTCTCTCTCCTCCCATTCACCTCCATTTTCAGTCTTTGTCATTCTTAGTTTTTAAGATCTGGTTCATGGCCATGTTTGAGTCTGTCCCACATGAAAACTAATGTGGCCCTGCAGTTTTTCCTCATGGGTTTTATCTTTTTTAAAAAGGGAAAGACAACCACATACAAGATATTTTAGAAAGGAAACAAGTCAGAGAGAGAAACCGCTCTAGACTCCATGGTCAGTGCCAGCCTGGAACATTGGGAAGGTCATGAGGGAAGGAAAACACCTCTGAAGTTGTGCTCCAAGAGGTGCCCTGGTTTGCTGGCTGCATTAGTGCAGAGACCAGCTGGCAGGCCCCATAGGCCCTCGAGGTGCAGGAGAGGAGTGAGCACCCGGCCTCTCCCTGGAGCAGTCGGCTTGAGCTGCACCACTAGCTGGAATGCTCAGCTTTGGAAGCAGGTGGGTTTTAACTTCATGCTTGAATGTTTCTAATATATTCAGTACCTCATTCATAGAGACTGGCCAGGTCTGTGCCAGGAAGGCCTGGGTCCAAGCCCCGCCCCCCCGCCCCGGTCTGAGGTTCTTCTATTGATTTTCACTGACAAGTGAAGGATCTGAGGCTTCTTCGGGAGTCGAGGTTTTGGCAAGTCTATAGTTTCACTTGGAAAAGTGAGCCTTTCAGAAAGAAGCCCCACTTAGGCGAGCAGTGCTAAGGCAGTAGGGATGAGTGTCTCAGAGAAACCAGGTTCAAGACTTTCTCTAAGAAAATAGATCTGCTTTCCAACATGTGGAACTTGATGGTTGCACTGATCTAACCTCACACAATGGCTTTGAGAGGTGAATTTGCATGAACAGTTCTATAAGAACTTAGCAAAGTAGACCGCATGGCTGCTCCACATCCGTGACCTGGAGAAAGCAAGGATGGTGGAGGGCTCCTTATAATTCCAGCTCCTTCTATCAAGAATGAAGAAACACTGGTGACCTCTTCCTAATGTCATAGTGGGGACCAGACCCACATCTAACCCTCTGGGTTTTATAAGGGTGTCCTTGGGACTTTAGGGTCCACTGAGCTCATAGAAATTGGAAAGGCATTAAATCATAATAATGGTGAACTGAACAGAACTAGGTATTTATGAACCCATGTCACCTCTCCTTGTATTTAAGAGCAGTTAACTTGAGTTCATGGATTTCCCTCTAAGGAGCCTGTGATTTCCTGAAATTATCTGCACTAGTCTGTGTGTGAAAATGTTTTTCTAGGAGTCTACAAGTTTCATCAAATTCTCTAAAAGGTTAATTATTCTGGATTGTGAGCTACTTGGGCACAGGGACCTTGTCATGCTCTCTCAGAAGCAGGTGGCACAGGGACCCTGTGCAGTGTTTAGTGAACGATGGTCAGATTGAAAAGATGAGCAGAGTCACATGAGGCCCTTCCTTTTCAACAACTAAGCTGCTTTGGCATTGCTTAAGCGTGGAGACTGTCAGTGTGGAACTCTTCTGTTGCTTTTGTTAGATATGAGAATTGCTTAAGCTTGAAGAATTTCAGCATCAGAGCAAACTCCACATTTCTGGTTACACATGAGACCTGTTTACTGGTCAGGAAGATTAGAGCCGCTGTTGGTTTTTGAACTTTCAGCACCTGAGCTCAGCTTTTATACTACATTCCCATCAACTCTACCTACTCTGGAAGGAAGGTAGTGGGCTTGGCTCAAAAGAGTGGGAGGAACACATGTGGTATCTGGGCCTTCAAACCTGTAAGTCTTGCCCCATGTGTGTTTAGGTAACTACTTTTATCTACCTGTATCTTTAGGGGTATTAGAATAATTTCAGTTCACCTCTCCTAATAGGTTAATAAGATCACAGTGGAACTGCCTTTAGATGGCCAAGGCCAATCTTGAGTGACCCAAATTCTGAGGAAATAATGTGTCCAATCAATTGAATTTTCATACCAGAAAAACTTTGTTTTACTTTTGGTTAAAAGTCTGTTTTAATAGTCTCAGGTACCCTCTATACATTAATGGGTAGAATATGGGGACATACTTGAACATGTTTATTAGTATACAGATTATTAGAAAAATCAATCTATGTGGATGGTAGTGTCACTGTAAAAAGTGTAGGTGTTTGGACTTATTGGTACTGGTACCTGGCCAAACCTAAAACGTTTTGTTAGGCTTTGAGTCTGGAGTAGGAGAGAGGGCAGAGGGAGACAGGGAAGAGGGAGTGTGTGTGCATGTGTGCATGCATGAGCAGTGGAGCTGGTGGTGGGATTCAGTTAGTGGAAGGCGAGGTTTGGGCACCTTTGGGATGGCTTTGGTTATATTGTAGCCAGGTTTTGTTGTCTCAGAAACCTACACTCCGCAGTGCTCCTCTAAAGGGAAGGTCTTTACAGAAGAACTGTGCTCAGCAGTTAAATGATTGCCTTTCCAACTGACTTTCAGCTCTCCATCCGATACTGAGGCTTGGATAGTCTGAACCTTGCACACAGTTTTAAAAACAGGGGCGGGGTGTGCCAAGGCAAGTTTTGAAGGAACTGTGCCTTTGGCCAACTCTCCTATCCTTAGAACTCCTCAGAAAGCTGTTGACAGGACTAAATTTATGGCTTTATGCAGAAGCATGCAAACTTTTGAGTGGAAAGCTCTGGGAGCTGGTAGGAGAGGGAGGAATGGACACAAGCATGGGAGGGGTCATTAGTGTCTGAGAGCTGACACGGGGCCCTCCATCACCTGTGCAGCAAGGAGGCTTCTCTTCTCAACCTCTCTGTTCAGACACAGGCGCAGAGAGGCCTTACCAGAACTTCTAAATCCTTAGGATTCCCTTTAGGGCTATTCCTTTTTGCCTCCTGAGAATTTCTTGCTCGTTAAAATTTTATATACCCAGGCTTTTTTTTTCTTCTGAGGGAGATGCTATAGATGAGAAGATGCAGGTAGATAAAAGTAATTACTTAAACACATATGGGGCAAGACTTACAGGTTTGGAGGCCCAGATTAAGATGCAGAGGAGCATGTGAGGTTGATGATTATATTTCGGGGAGAGTTAATTGATGGAAGGTGAAGGCAGACAAAGAACCGCTGCTTACTGCCTTCTTGAATCCCAATCAGGAATTATGATTAAAGTCGCAGCGAGACAACAGAGGGCTGATGAATTGGTGTCTTTTTTTTCTTTTTTGCCGTCATTCACACTTGATTGACTTCAACCTTTCAAGTGCAAAAGTCTCTCTTTTCCATTATTATTCATAGCCATCTGAGTTTTTCTAATTAAAGTGTATGAAAACAATTACTGATCCGTCGTACTGAGTCTGTTAGAGGGGATGTCTGCCTTACTGTAATGCGTATAAAAAGCCCCCAGTTTTCTATAATGATGTGCAGCTGAGGTGTTAGATAATTTTATTCTTTTTTACTCTGTAGGGCTTTTTTTTTTTATTTCTCATGATTCATTTTTCATAATTCCAAAAGATCCCAGGAAAGGACTGTTCCTGCTGCTACAACTGAGAAAGGAGGTGGGGGGGTGTGTCTTTTTTCCTTTCCCTTTCTCCGCCCTCTAGCCCCCAACCTTGTGCTCCCCCTCAGCTGAGGACTATAAATTAATCGGTGACCTTTCACTTCTTGGTCTCCTGCTGGACTCCCTAACCACACTGGTCAGAAATGCTTTCTATTAAAAAGAAAATAGATGGAATGAGTTTGGCAATCTCTGCTCCACTCCTAACGATTCATCAACAGCTAGCGTTAACCAGCTGCCACCAGTTTTGTGTGGAGGTGGAGGTGCAGGTGTCTGTGAGAGCAGAGATTCTGTCACATGTGCACCTGCTATGCACCTGCTCTTATAAACATGGTTTCTCAGAACCCCTCTCCATAGTGCCTGTTGCTTAATCTTGCACCTGTTAGCATCTGGGGTTGCTGAAATTATTCCAACACCCATAAATGTGTTGGGGAGTTCCCTTTCTGGTGTTAGACAGTTGAGCCCATCACTGATGATTCTAGTAACATGTCAGTAGCTATTTTGAGCAAGGCCACGATCTTCAAATGATTAGAAATAGGAATTTACTTAAGATATTTCATTTTGAACAGTAATCTGGTGGTTCCAATCATTGCAACAGCAAGTGAAGATATTATCATGGTATTTGTGTTGTTGATGGGAAAATAGTGCTTTCAAATGGGCTAGGTGCCGTGTAGAAAGGTTAGTGGTGACTGTAGTTTCTGTAACCTTGAGGTTAGATCATTTCTTTGGCTGTCATCAAACAGGAAACAATTTCTGATTCATTTGGGAGTATCTTCACCAACTACCTTCCCACCCTATAGCAGGCAAAGGGACATTGTTTCTTTTTAAACAAAGAACCTTTTATCCTTACTTTGGATATTGAGGGCTGTTTATCACATTAATGTGGGGCAAATGATAAGTTGTTTGGACAGGCTTCTGGCCAGATGGCAGGGAAGTCTAGAGAAATGTCTGAAAAATCTGACCTAAAGTTGCAGCTCTTTTAATCCAGGCTAATTCTGGAATTGCTCTATTGCAGTGGTTCTCAACCTTCTGGCCCTTTAAATACAGTTCCTCATGTTGTGACCCAACCATAAAATTATTTTCGTTGCTACTTCGTAACTGTAATGTTGCTACTGTTATGAATAGTAATGTAAATATCTGATATGCAGGATGGTCTTAGGCGACCCCTGTGAAAGGGTCGTTCAACCGCCAAAGGGGTCGCAACTCACAGGTTGAGAACCACTGCTCTATTGGGAAATGGTGGCCAAAGTGGGGCCACCCTGCTGAAGGATGCTTTGCGGG
Organism: Myotis davidii; assembly: GCF_000327345.1. Classification (NCBI taxonomy): domain Eukaryota; kingdom Metazoa; phylum Chordata; class Mammalia; order Chiroptera; family Vespertilionidae; genus Myotis; species Myotis davidii. The sequence goes on along the minus strand of NW_006285234.1, from coordinate 3,760,103 downwards.
GCATCCTGTGTAGCTGGGACACTGGCCAGAGGTTCCCCTCTGATGCTGTGTACCTCAAGCAGAAACTCCACAAGAAATCCTGGCTTAAGTGAGTCAAAAGAAATGCTTATTTGCACTTGATCTGAGCTTGTAAAGGGTTACAAAAATGTTGTTTCCTGGAAAAACCGCCAATGTGCCTGCGTATCCTCAGCCTTCCTTTGTTCTCTTCTCTTCTTCTTACCCTTTCCTTTGCTCTTATTCCCCTCCTCTTCTTGCCTGAATACATTTTGAAAACAGTACTACAATGCTCCCTGCTTCAAGATTACAGTGTACTTTACTAGGTATGATTTAATTAGGGCCCTTATTATGTTTTCAGCAGCTTAAGGTGGGCCTTTCAACTTATCTACCTAATTGGTTGCACAAGAAGTTTCACAGCCCATGACAAAACATTGTCAGTGATCAAAGTCAAAATTCTGCATAAAGGAAAAATATTAATAATAAGATTATTCTTCAAGTGTGCACTGCTAATTATGTCCAGAATGTAACCGTAGAAACACTTTTGACTGATGTGAGCTTTGTCTAATAAACATGAATCTTCAGTGAGCTATGAAAAGTGACACCTCCAGCTTTACACTGGTGAAGGCTAATTTTGCTTATTAAATAATTGTTACACATTTCCCTATTCTGTGTCTCTTCCCTCTCCATTTGACTCTCTGTGTTTCTCTGCCTCTTGTTCCTCAGGTGACCACCCCTGAGATGGTGATGCCCAGCAGCATGTTTCTCCCAGCGGCTGTTCAAGATCGAGACGGGAACCCCAATGTTGAGGAGGCAGGCAAGCAGCCTGGTTAGTGTCACTATCCTTGACCCCTGCAAATGGGAACAGAATGAAATGTCGGGCCGGGATTTTTCCCAGAGCGAGGGTGCCGAGTCCTTTACAGTACTCCTAAGCTGACTGTAACTGATCAGAAGATGGGGGGCACTGTTGGCAGCCACTTTGTACTCTGGTTCTTGGCATATTTTTATGTACTACTCACATGGTTTAAAGTGATAAAAATCAGGTGAGAACAAGTAGGATTTTGGTGGGCACATTCCCTTCAGGAGTGAATAACCTGAGACTCAATGAACAGACCCATAACTCACCATCCTAAGCTGTTAAACACTCCACCTCTGAGAACTTTATTAGGAACTTATAGAGCACATGGGGGATTTCAGGGCTCTGGGTTAGTTATCTTTCTAGGAGCTTCCTCCACTCCAAGTTCTCTGAGTCTTCTAGGATTGCCTCAGGATATAGTATAGGAGTACCTTGTCGTAGACAGGGATGATGGTGGTGCCCCACGATGGTTCGTACCTTGATAGATTAGACCTCCATTTATGAGGCTCCTCTACATCGTTCACCTCCTGTCAGCATATCAGGTCATGGACAGCTGATCTGGGTCAGAATATTTATGGGTATGCTCACTATAGGGAAAAATGTACTGTATTTTAATAATTGGCCACTTGAATGTTCATTGCTTATTGAATAGAAATAACAGTCAAAATGCCTAAAAATATATTCCAAAATTTCTTAAATTATAATGGACCACAGTTCTCAAATACGCCCCATAACTCAGGACAGCATTAATTCACATATTCTATAATACTGATCCATGTAAAAGGTGAATCCACTTAAAGTCAGTAAGCTTCAAACCAGTTCTGGAGAAATTGAGGATTCTGAGCCAAGCAATTTTAAATATTGTTTAAAAGATAGGAGGCAACACTTTTTGTATTTCCTTTCAGTCCTCTCTGTTCATGTGGATCTGCTCCTAATATGTGTGCTCTATTAGAGGGAAGGAAAGCAGGAGGCTGTGTTTTTCCCTCATAGTGAGATTCTGTGTTCCTGAGGCCTTGCTAGGTAGACAGCTCTTGGTGCCATCCTTGAAACAAAGCCCTCTTTATCATTGGGCTTGATGTGTTTTTTTACAGAAACCTCAGAGGATCCTGGAAAGAACATCTTGCCCTCCATGAGCACAGAGCACAGTGGGGATCTGAAACCCTCTTCTGCTGACCCAGGCTCTATGAGAGAAGACTCGGGCTTCCTGTGCTGGAAGAAAGGGTGCAACCAGGTTTTCAAAACTTCTGCGGCTCTTCAAACTCACTTCAGTGAGGTTCACACCAAGAGGCCTCAGCTGCCTGTGTCAGATCGCCACGTGTACAAGTACCGCTGTAATCAGTGCAGCCTGGCTTTCAAGACCATTGAAAAGCTGCAGCTGCATTCTCAGTACCATGTGATCAGAGCTGCCACCATGTGCTGTCTTTGTCAGCGCAGTTTCCGAACTTTCCAGGCTCTGAAAAAACATCTTGAGACGAGCCACCTGGAGTTGAGTGAGGCCGACATCCAGCAGCTTTATGGCGGCCTTCTGGCCAATGGGGACCTTCTGGCAATGGGAGACCCCACCCTGGCCGAGGACCACACCATAATTGTTGAGGAAGATAAGGAGGAAGAGAGTGACTTGGAAGAGAAGCAGAGCCCCACAGGCAGTGACTCTGGGTCAGTACAAGAAGACTCAGGCTCAGAGCCGAAGAGAGCTCTGCCTTTCAGAAAAGGCCCCAACTTCACCATGGAGAAATTTCTAGACCCTTCTCGCCCTTACAAGTGTACCGTCTGCAAGGAATCTTTCACGCAAAAGAACATCCTGCTGGTGCACTATAATTCTGTCTCCCACCTGCATAAGTTAAAGAGAGCCCTTCAAGAATCGGCATCTGGTCAGCCAGAGCCCACCAGCAGCCCAGACAACAAGCCTTTTAAGTGTAACACTTGTAACGTGGCCTACAGCCAGAGCTCCACTTTGGAGATCCACATGAGGTCTGTGTTACATCAAACCAAGGCCCGGGCAGCCAAGCTGGAGGCCGCAGGTGGCAGTAGCAATGGGAACAGCAGCAGTGTCTCCCTGAGCTCCTCTACCCCAAGTCCTGTGAGCACCACTGGCAGTAACACCTTTACTACCACCAACCCAAGCAGTGCTGGCATTGCTCCAAGCTCCAGCTTACTGAGCCAAGCCCACTGAAAAGTGTCCTGGGGAATCCCATCAGTGCCAACATCACTTCCCCTTCAGAGCCCAAGGAGGCCAATCGGAAGAAACTGGCAGATATGATTGCATCGAGGCAGCAGCAGCAGCAGCAACAGCAGCAGCAGCAACAAGCACAGACACTGGCCCAGGCCCAAGCTCAAGTTCAAGCTCACTTGCAACAGGAGCTGCAGCAGCAGGCTGCCCTGATCCAGTCTCAGCTGTTTAACCCCACCCTCCTTCCTCACTTTCCCATGACCACTGAGACCCTGCTACAGCTGCAGCAACAGCAGCACCTCCTCTTCCCCTTCTACATCCCCAGCGCTGAGTTCCAGCTCAACCCTGAGGTGAGCTTGCCAGTGACCAGTGGGGCGCTGACGCTGACCGGGACGGGCCCGGGCCTGCTGGAAGATCTGAAGGCTCAGGTTCAGATCCCACAGCAGAGCCACCAGCAGATCCTGCAGCAAAGCCAGCTTTCTCTATCCCAGAGTCACTCTGCCCTCCTGCAGCCAAGCCAGCACCCGGAAAAGAAAAACAAATTGGTCATCAAAGAAAAGGAAAAAGAAAGCCAGAGAGAGAGGGATGGTGCTGAAGGGGGAGAAGGCAACGCAGGACCAAAGGAGTCTCTGCCAGATGCCTTGAAGGCCAAAGAGAAGAAAGAGCTGGCACCAGGGGGTAGCTCTGAGCCTTCCATGCTTCCTCCACGCATCGCCTCAGATGCCAGAGGGAACGCTACCAAGGCCTTGCTGGAGAACTTTGGCTTTGAGCTGGTCATTCAGTACAACGAGAATAAGCAGAAGGTGCAGAAAAAGAACGGGAAGACTGAGCATGGAGAGAATCTGGAAAAGCTCGAGTGTGACTCCTGTGGCAAGTTATTTTCCAACATCCTGATTTTAAAGAGTCATCAAGAGCATGTTCATCAAAATTACTTTCCCTTTAAACAGCTGGAGAGGTTTGCCAAACAGTACAGAGAACACTACGATAAACTGTACCCCCTGAGGCCCCAAACCCCAGAGCCGCCACCACCTCCTCCTCCACCCCCTCCGCCTCCACTTCCTGCAGCACCACCTCAGCCTGCTTCCACGCCAGCCATCCCTGTGTCCGCACCACCCATCACTTCACCTACAATTGCACCGGCCCAGCCATCCGTTCCGCTCACCCAGCTCTCCATGCCCATGGAGCTGCCCATCTTCTCACCACTGATGATGCAGACGATGCCACTTCAGACCTTGCCAGCCCAGCTGCCTCCTCAGCTCGGACCTGTGGAGCCTCTGCCTGCAGACCTGGCCCAGCTGTACCAGCATCAGCTCAATCCAAGTCTGCTCCAGCAGCAGAACAAGAGGCCTCGCACCAGGATCACGGATGACCAGCTCCGAGTCCTGCGGCAATATTTTGACATTAACAACTCCCCCAGTGAAGAGCAGATCAAAGAGATGGCGGACAAGTCTGGGTTGCCCCAGAAAGTGATCAAGCACTGGTTCAGAAACACTCTCTTCAAAGAGCGGCAGCGTAATAAGGACTCCCCTTACAACTTCAGCAACCCTCCTATCACCAGCCTGGAGGAGCTGAAGATTGACTCCCGGCCCCCTTCGCCGGAACCTCAGAAGCAAGAGTACTGGGGAAGCAAGAGGTCTTCAAGAACACGGTTTACTGACTACCAGCTGAGGGTTCTGCAGGACTTCTTTGATGCCAATGCTTACCCAAAGGATGATGAATTTGAGCAACTCTCTAATTTACTGAACCTTCCAACCCGAGTCATAGTGGTGTGGTTTCAAAATGCCCGACAGAAGGCCAGGAAAAATTATGAGAATCAGGGAGAAGGCAAAGATGGAGAGCGGCGTGAGCTTACGAATGATAGGTATATTCGAACAAGCAACCTGAACTACCAGTGCAAAAAGTGTAGCCTGGTGTTTCAGCGCATCTTTGATCTCATCAAGCACCAGAAGAAGCTGTGTTACAAAGATGAGGATGAGGAGGGGCAGGATGACAGCCAAAATGAGGATTCCATGGATGCCATGGAAATCCTGACACCCACCAGCTCCTCCTGCAGTACCCCAATGCCCTCACAGGCTTACAGCACCCCTGCACCATCAGCCAATACAGCTTCCTCCGCTTTCTTGCAGCTTACAGCAGAAGCTGACGAACTGGCCACCTTCAGTTCAAAAACAGAGGCGAGTGATGAGAAACCAAAGCAGGCTGAACCTCCCAGTGCACAGCCAAACCAAACCCAAGAAAAGCAAGTACAACCAAAGGCAGAGCTGCAGGTGCAAGACCAGCCTGAGCAGAAGACAAACGCAGCCCAGCCAAAGCTTCCACAACTGACTTCCCCCACTTCATTACCACAGCCTCCTCCACAAGCACCACCTCAGTGCCCCTTACCCCAGTCGAGCCCCAGTCCTTCTCAGCTGTCCCACCTGCCCCTCAAGCCCCTCCACACATCAACTCCTCAACAGTTGGCAAACCTACCTCCTCAGCTAATTCCCTACCAGTGTGATCAGTGTAAGCTGGCGTTTCCATCGTTTGAACATTGGCAGGAGCATCAGCAGCTTCACTTCCTGAGTGCGCAGAATCAGTTCATCCACCCTCAGTTTTTAGACAGGTCACTGGATATGCCTTTCATGCTATTTGACCCTAGTAACCCTCTCCTGGCAAGCCAGCTGCTCTCTGGGGCCATACCTCAGATTCCAGCAAGCTCGGCCACTTCTCCTTCAACTCCAACCTCCACTATGAACACTCTGAAGAGGAAGCTGGAGGAAAAGGCCAGCGCGAGCCCTGGCGAAAATGACAGTGGGACCGGAGAAGAGCCTCAGAGAGACAAGCGCTTGAGGACAACTATTACACCGGAACAGCTAGAAATCCTCTACCAAAAGTACCTACTGGACTCCAATCCAACCCGAAAGATGTTGGATCACATTGCGCATGAGGTAGGCCTGAAGAAACGTGTGGTACAAGTCTGGTTTCAGAACACACGTGCCAGGGAAAGGAAAGGACAGTTCCGGGCTGTGGGCCCAGCCCAGGCCCACAGGAGATGCCCTTTTTGCAGAGCCCTCTTCAAGGCCAAGACTGCTCTCGAGGCTCATATCCGGTCCCGTCATTGGCATGAAGCCAAGAGAGCTGGCTACAACCTAACTCTGTCTGCAATGCTCTTAGACTGCGATGGGGGACTCCAGATGAAAGGAGATATTTTTGATGGAACTAGCTTTTCCCACCTACCCCCAAGCAGTAGTGATGGCCAAGGTGTTCCCCTCTCACCTGTGAGTAAAACCATGGAGTTATCTCCAAGAACTCTTCTTAGCCCTTCTTCCATCAAGGTGGAAGGGATTGAAGACTTTGAAAGCCCCTCCATGTCTGCAGTTAATCTAAACTTTGACCAGACGAAGCTGGACAATGATGACTGTTCCTCTGTCAACACAGCAATCACAGATACTACTACTGGAGATGAGGGCAACGCAGATAACGACAGTGCGACGGGAATAGCAACTGAAACCAAATCCTCATCTGCGCCCAATGACGGCTTGACCAAAGCGGCCATGATGGCAATGTCCGAGTATGAAGACAGGTTGTCATCAGGTCTGGTCAGCCCAGCCCCGAGCTTTTACAGCAAAGAATATGACAATGAAGGTACAGTGGACTACAGTGAAACCTCAAGTCTTGCAGACCCCTGCTCCCCAAGTCCTGGTGCAAGTGGGTCAGCAGGCAAATCTGGAGACAATGGGGACCGGCCTGGGCAGAAACGCTTTCGCACTCAAATGACTAATTTGCAGCTGAAGGTCCTCAAGTCATGCTTTAATGACTACAGGACACCCACCATGCTGGAGTGTGAGGTCCTAGGCAATGACATTGGACTGCCAAAGAGAGTTGTTCAGGTCTGGTTCCAGAATGCCCGGGCAAAAGAAAAGAAGTCTAAGTTAAGCATGGCCAAGCATTTTGGTATAAACCAAACAAGTTACGAGGGACCCAAAACAGAGTGCACTTTGTGTGGCATCAAGTACAGCGCTCGGCTGTCTGTACGTGACCATATCTTTTCCCAACAGCATATCTCCAAAGTTAAAGACACCATTGGAAGCCAGTTGGACAAGGAGAAAGAATACTTTGACCCAGCCACTGTACGTCAGTTGATGGCTCAACAAGAGCTGGACCGGATTAAAAAAGCCAATGAGGTCCTCGGACTGGCAGCTCAGCAGCAAGGGATGTTTGATAATGCCCCTCTACAGGCTCTTAACCTTCCCACAGCATATCCGGCACTCCAGGGCATTCCTCCTGTGTTGCTCCCTGGCCTCAACAGCCCCTCCCTGCCGGGCTTTACTCCGTCTAACACAGGTGGGTTCTGCTCTAGGTGATTCCATTAGCATTCAGTAGCTGCCCATTTAGCCCTTTGTTCTGTAACTACCATCCATACCCTCTGAGTGCTGGGCAGATAGGAAGCTTCAACAAAACTTCATGTTGTACATCTTTCTTTGACTTCCCAGTTCAGGGATGGCATCTCCTGGTTGGATTGGTCTCCTCTGAAACCATTCTTGTGCCCTGTGTTCAACAGCACAATCGGGGCGAGTGGGAGAGGTGTTACTTTCAAGAAAGAAGCTTCTATTGTAGACCCTTCCATTTGGTGCTTCTGGAAATCCTGATCCCTTCTAGATATTTGTTGAAAATATCTAGCTAGTTCTGGATCGTGCCCTATGGAAACTTGTTCAAGAGAATTTAAACCAATCTTTGCCCTTACCTGTGTGGTCCCTGCACCCTTCTTTAGAGAGCTACTCTGGCATAATTGCTGTCAGGTGTCCTCTTACTCCTAAGATTCTCTTCTAGCCAGAACAACAGTGGCTGTGTCAGTTTGTGCTCGAATGCACTGACTAGGAATCTTGTATTGGGCAATGTGGTTTTGAATTTTGACATGTTTGTGTTAGTACTCCAGACAGACAAATAATGTTAATGGTCAATTTTTAGGGGTATTCAATCTGCATCGTTTCCTTTTGCCCATATCCCCTTTTGTTTCTCTCCCCTATTCAGAATCATATACTTGGTACTCTCATTTTTCCATTTAATGGGGAGTCTCACAGTTCTTCCTGTGTACCTCTCTTGTTTGTCCTTACCCATCTTCCCTGGATCCACCTGTCTTTCCTAAATTGGACTTCTACAATCCTCTAAGTCTTAGACACAAATCATCAAGTTGCCTTCATGGCCTGCATTGGCCAGTGCACAGTCACCAAAGGAGAGCCCCTCAGAGGGCCTTCCTTGCATTCAAAACATGTCCCTGTTCCCAGGAGGTGAAGCAGGTCTTCTACTTCACAGAGCAGTCCTGGTTGAGTGAAATCCAAGTTTTACAATTTTGGCAGGGAATTACAGACCATAAGGCTACCTCATTCCTGGTCCCAGTTTCTTAGCCAAAGAGAGGAACAAGAAAAGGAAGCATTAAGATATAAAAGTCGTTGCTTATGTATGTTGGCAAGTTAGTGTCACAGAATGATGCTCAAGCCAGCTAGACATAAGCCAAGAAACAAGCTATGGAAAGTGGCCAGACACTGAATTATCCTTGCAGCCCAGGACCTTGGCAGAGGGGCTTGGGAAGGCCCAACATTTCATAATAATGTGAAAAAAAATTAGAATCAGAATGTCTGATCTATTCCCCTTGTTTTACAGATGAGAAAACTGAGGCCCAGAGAGGTCGAGACCCTTCAGCAAGCTAGGGTAGGAGCCAGAGCTCCCACCCAGGCCTCCGGGCTCCCAGTGCTATGTGCTCCTTCCACAACACCCAATATGAGCCAGTCAGTCAACAGGTATATGTTTAGTGCTACTCAGGTTCTGACCACTTAAAGTGGACTTAAGATGGAAAGATATGCTCTTAATTATTCAAGGCAGCCAGCCAGATGTGCCCCCCATAAATACCTCCTGACTGCACCAAAGCTCACAGGAGCACTGGATCTGGAATGGGAGGGAAGAAACCTGTGTTTAATATGTCAGGCCCAATGGTAACCTTTACCATGTAAATCCCCACAACAATTTACTGTGGAAAACTAAGCAGTCAGCGAACGGGTCCAAGATCACACATGGCAAATGTGTGTCAATCATAATCCATATCCTATCAGTCTGACTCCAGAGGTGCATGCCTAGGTCTCGGGGATGTAGTGCCTTGCTTGGTTCTGATCTTACAGATGAGAAAACCAAGGGCACAGAATTATTGAGAATATGTTGAGCTACTGTATCAAATGTGGCTAGTGCAGAGCTTGTAAATAGCACAGATTCAGTAACCATTTCTTAAAATTTTGAATCTTTTATGTAGACTGTCAGTTCAAGATATAGAAAGTCCATCTAAAGCCTTCTGACCTGGATCTTTCTCCTGAAAACCTGATGTCATAGAGATGGGGAAATATCTCCTTCCCCTTCCTTTTGGCTCTGGTTACAATCTAAAACTTGGAGTAGGCCTGTTGTCTAGAGGGAGGCGGAAAGAGCCATGTCGCAAATTGAGAATTCATAATCCATTCCGTTTCAGCCTCGTTTGTGCCCGTTTGTCCAATGAGCCTTACTGAGTTTTTCTTAGTCGGATTTATCTTCTCTGGTTTCAGCCCCTTATGAGCGTTGAGGAAATTGGATGTGTTAATTTCAGAAGAGTACATAAATGATGCTATGTGGTGCTGAGGGAAGCATCCTCCTTGTCTATCCAGACATTAACGGATGTTTTTCTGCAATTGGCAACTTGAGACAACTTTGTTCTCTTATCTGAAAGTTGAGTGTTTTCCAATGCAGTGCGATAGCCCCGTAAACACTGAAGTCAACATTGTCTTCACCCAGGTCTGGGCTTCAGAGTGTTTTATTTTTTTCTCATGAGGACAGTGTCACATTATGGAACCACTACCACAGCTTTCTGGCTGTGACCCAGATAAGTGGTGAGGGACCATAGGGTTTGCTTTTAAATTCTGGTGCTCACAGAAGTGAGGGGCTATACCACTGTCTAGTTTCTTGGGTGTAGCAAATGTAAAGATAATCTGAAGGCTGCTGCCTATGAACTCTTCTCAATTCTTGTCTTTTTTCAGCATCTCATCACCCAGCACATCCTTTCTCCCCACCACCTTACTAGTCTTTACAAACCTATAGTTTGGTGTACACGTTTGTCTCGCTATCTGAAAGTAGAGTGTTCCTATGAAACCTTTCCTAAGTCAAAATGGCAGGAAGTGAAGCAGCAGTCATCTTAGGACACATCTTGCTAACAAATGCACACAATCGATCAAGATAAAGCACAGACACTCATAGAAACAGCTCAAAGCTATGATGCTGAGTGTAGTTCCTGGGGAAGGAGTTTGGCAGTCCCACGCTCCCTGTTCAGGGTGCGCGATGCCTCTACTATAGCTCACTGCAAAGCAAACACTGAATGCTATTTTCACTTTTTGTATTTCTTTGTTAGCGAAAATAGGTATTAGTGTAGGTTTTTCCTAAAAGCAAAGTGGCACAAAGTGAACTTTTGAAGAGCGGGGATATCTGTACTAGCAGCATCAACATCATTTCCATGACTCCAGAACAAAAGCCTCAAACCAGAAGATAGGTCTGAGGGTATATTAGGCTCTGGGCTGGATGGAAGCTTTACAAGTAGTGGTAGGTTAGGTCTGCGTGTGATTGAGGATGGGGCTGTACTCCATGTGTGTCTAGTGAGTGACATGGTCAAAGACCTCTGCCACCCATAAGCAATGGTACCTAATGTAGGATGCAATCTTAGGAATTGATGGTGGCAGCACTTTGGGCAGTTCCATTTCTGACATGTTTTTCTCCTCTTCCTATGGCTAGTTTTTCCACTGTCTACAGCCCTAGCCCTGCTGTGTGTCATTCAAACAGGGGCAAGAGCAGAAAGTGTTTGTTTCTCTAGAGGACTGCAGATCCTATTCCTAGATGGTTACATTTTTTCAACAGATTTGTTAAAGCAGATCAGCTGAGCCAAGACACTGGAACAGTGTTCCCTGAATAGACTGTTCTGATTTCTTCCTACTCCTCCTCCTATGTCTTTCCTCTTAACAGATCCATTCAGCTGCAGAGGTGCATGTGTATAGCCTATTTGTTCACATTGTCTTGAGGCTTGGCTAGGTTTCTTGCTTTCCTTCCCTCTCCTTTCCTGTCACCTGTCTCCTCTAGACAACTTCTGGTGAGACCTCTTGGCTGTAGTATTTTTGTGACACTTTGACGAAGGCTCTTGGTCCCAGCTAGTTTAGGGGCCTCCAGACTAACTGCCTTGGGTAGAATGAATGGTAGCAGGGAGCCTGGCAAGAAAATACGAACTAGTGGGGTGGGCATGACACATTGGCCAGCAGGCGCTTGGCTGGAAAGGGAAGTGTGGGAGCGGAGCTGATCCAGGACTCGGGCTTGATTAGAATACAAGGCTCTCCAACCCTGAGCCTGGCTGACACCTCTGTTGGAAATGTCGGTGTAAACCTTCAAGTATAAACCTTGAGACCTCAGACTCTGCCAGTGACACAGGTCAAAACATCTTGAACTTCAGCCTCACCACCCAGACTGATGTGATGTCTCTGTGTCCATTCTTTTCAGCTTTAACGTCTCCAAAACCGAACTTGATGGGTCTGCCCAGCACAACAGTTCCTTCCCCTGGTCTCCCCACATCTGGATTACCAAATAAACCGTCCTCAGCGACACTGAACTCCCCAACCCCAGCACAAGCCACCATGGCGATGGCCCCTCAGCAACACCCCCAACCCCAGCAGCAGCAGCCACAGGTGCAGCCACCGCCAGCAACCCAGCCTCCACCTGTGCCACAGCTCCCGCCACAACAGCAGCAACAGCAACGCAAGGACAAAGACAGTGAGAAGGTAAAGGAGAAGGAAAAGGCACACAAAGGGAAAGGGGAGCCCCTGCCTGTCCCCAAGAAGGAGAAAGGAGAAGCCCCCACGGCAGCCGCAGCCACCATCTCAGCCCCACTGCCCACCATGGAGTATGCAGTGGACCCTGCACAGTTGCAGGCCCTGCAGGCAGCCTTGACTTCAGACCCCACAGCGTTGCTCACGAGCCAGTTCCTTCCTTACTTTGTACCAGGCTTCTCTCCTTATTATGCCCCCCAGATCCCTGGCGCCCTGCAGAGCGGGTACCTGCAGCCAATGTATGGCATGGAAGGCCTGTTCCCCTACAGCCCTGCGCTGTCACAGGCCCTGATGGGGCTGTCCCCGGGCTCCCTACTGCAGCAGTACCAGCAATACCAGCAGAGTCTGCAGGAGGCGATCCAGCAGCAGCAGCGGCAAATGCAGCAGCAGCAGCAGCAAAAAGTGCAGCAGCAGCCCAAAGCAAGCCAAACCCCAGTCCCCCCTGGGGCTGCTTCCCCAGACAAAGACCCTGCCAAAGAATCCCCCAAACCAGAAAAGCACAAAAACA
>NW_006285234.1:3739632-3747690 GCF_000327345.1 Myotis davidii | reverse complement strand
CTGCTGCTGCTGAAACCCCCCGAAGAGCCAGAAGCAGAAAGCAAAAGTGCGGACTCCCTCTATGACCCCTTCATTGTTCCAAAGGTGCAGTACAAGTTGGTCTGCCGCAAGTGCCAGGCGGGCTTCGGTGACGAGGAGGCGGCGAGGAGTCACCTGAAGTCCCTCTGCTTCTTCGGCCAGTCTGTGGTGAACCTGCAAGAGATGGTGCTTCACGTCCCCACGGGCGGCGGTGGTGGTGGCGGTGGCAGCGGCGGTGGCAGCAGTGGCGGCGGCTCGTACCACTGCCTGGCGTGCGAGAGCACGCTCTGTGGGGAGGAAGCTCTGAGTCAACATCTCGAGTCGGCCTTGCACAAACACAGAACAATCACGAGAGCAGCAAGAAACGCCAAAGAGCACCCTAGTTTATTACCTCACTCTGCCTGCTTCCCCGATCCTAGCACCGCATCTACCTCGCAGTCTGCCGCTCACTCAAACGACAGCCCCCCTCCCCAGTCGGCCGCCGCCCCCTCCTCGTCCTCCGCTTCCCCCCACGCCTCCAGGAAGTCTTGGCCGCAAGTGGTCTCCCGGGCTTCGGCCCCGAAGCCTCCTTCTTTTCCTCCTCTCTCCTCATCTTCAACGGTTACCTCAAGTTCATGCAGCACCTCAGGGGTTCAGCCCTCGATGCCAACAGACGACTATTCGGAGGAGTCTGACACGGATCTCAGCCAAAAGTCCGACGGACCGGCGAGCCCGGTGGAGGGTCCCAAAGACCCCAGCTGCCCCAAGGACAGTGGTCTGACCAGTGTAGGAACGGACACCTTCAGATTGTAAGCTTTGAAGATGAACAATACAAACAAATGAATTTAAATAAAAAATTAATAACAAACCAATTTCAAAAATAGACTAACTGCAATTCCAAAGCTTCTAACCAAAAAAAGAAAAAAGAAAAAAAAAGGAAAAAAAAGAAAAAGCGTGGGTTGTTTTCCCATATACCTATCTATGCCGGAGATTTTACATTCTTGTGTTTTCTTTTTTCTAATATATATAAAACACACCCCTTAACCCTGTTACATTGTGTCCTTTTGAAGGTACTATTGGTCTGGGAAACAGAAGTCCACAGGGCCTCCCTAATGTCTTTGGAGCTTAAACCCCTTGTATATTTGCCCCTTTTCAATACACGCCCCCACGTTGATAGCACAGAGGAGCCCGGCATGCACTGTATGGGAAAGCAGTCCACCTTGTTCCAGTTTTAAATTTCTTGCTATCTTAGCATTCAGATACCAATGGCTTGCTAAAAGAAAAAGAGAAATGTAATGTCTTTTTATTCTCAGGTCAATCGCTCACACTTCGTTCTGTTTTCAGAATCATTGTTTTATATATATATTTTTTTTTTCAGTTTCCTTTTTTCGTTTTTGTTCCAGAAAAATTTTTTGTTTCTTAATTTAAAAACGGGCAGAAAGTATTTTGAGAAAAAAACAATGTGAACTGCTTTAGCTTTCTGGGGATTTTAAGGATAGCTTTTCTGCTGAAGCCAATTTTAAGGTGAAAAGTTAAGCACTCCCACTTTCAGAAAAAAAAAAATAAACCCACACACAAAGAGTGTTGAGGACTCGTAGCTTAAAAAAATAAGTTTTAAAAACTGACTTTCTGTATTTATGATAGATATGACCATTTTGGTGTTGAGTAGATTGTTGCATTGGAAATGAACTGAAGCAGTATGGTAGATTTAAAAGGAAAATAAAAAGAAAAACCTTTTGTGTACATTTAGCTTTTTGTATGGTCCAGCTGACAGCTCCTCATTTGATGTTGTCTTGTTCATTCCTAGCAGATAGATTGCAATCCGTTGATTCACCTAAGCTTTTCTCCCCTTTGTCCCTTAATTCCACTTTCTCTTTCCTCCTCCCACCTCCCATCCTATAACCTCCCACGTAATGTAGCTGCCTTCATTTCTTAGAGGGTAGCTGCAGAATTATTTTATAAAACTAAAGAAAGAATTTCAAAGGGTCCTAGGGGTCATTAGGATCCTCACAGATTATTTTTGGTTGGGGAGTTGAAACTTTTTAAAGGCATATAATTCTAGTTACCTATGTCTGTTAGCCTTGTGCATTTATTTTTTATTTATCCTTCCTTTGGCTTTTCACCCTTTTTTTCCCCACTCCTTGTTTAGTAGATGCTTCAAATATTCTTTTCCTAAGCTAAAGCATTTGTTTCCATTTGTGTAATTGGATTGTGTGCTTTTCTTTTCTAAAAAAGTTTTGGTTAGGGGTTTGGTTTTTGTTTTGTTTTCTTTTCTCTCAGAAAAAGAAATTTCATGCTTTAAATAAAATCCAAAGACACACCCTTTCACTGCTGGTGCAGAAAAAAGGGAAAGGGTTCTTGTTACTTGAGAATTTGTTTCTAATTTAAACAAGACTTAGTTTAATAAAAGAAAGAATAAAACAAAAGATTCCCAGGTGGTTATTTGCTTCTTCTGCAAGCAGAGAGGCAATTGTTAATTCCATATACCAAAAGACACATTTTTTTACTTCAAAGTTTTGTCCTTGTGTTAGGCAGTCTGAGCGGCGAGTGATCCAGAGTGCAGCCAACAAAGCAGATAGCAATGAACTAAGAGAAAGAATGAGACACTTGTGTTTACGTTAATATCCATATTCCTGTGACACACAACACACCATACCCTCTTTCTCATCTAAAAATAATGGTCTGAACTTTGAAAGGAAAACTTTGTGCTGCTACAATGTAGACTTTGGAGACAAATAGATGCTTTGCTGTTTCACTTTCATAGCTAAACAACAGTAACAATCTCTCCTGGCCCCTAACGTGTGAAATCCTTCTCCCCTTCATTCTCTTCCTTATGTTTCAAAAGGGAACTTTGAAGACTGTGAATGCAGGTTCCATTGGTCACCTTCCGGGCTTCTTTCCCCAGTGCTGAAGCCACTCATCAACTTTGCAAAAGACTGGAGCATTCCAACATCTAAAAGTGGATTTCTTTTTTTCTTTTTTCTCTTTTCTTTTTTAGCCGGGACTATTTTATTTTTATGAATTTATTTTCAGTTTAATGAAAGAGTAGATCCTGAACTGTTGTACATATTTCTAACTAGGCTGATGCACAGTGCAAATTCCTTTTATAATTTTTTAAAGTAGAAATGCTAAAGAATACCATCTAACTATTCATACCAGTATCCAGTTGTAGCATAAGGTGTCAAAAACAAGAACGCAAAAACACTTGCTGTTTTAACAAGCTATTTTCTTTTAACAAGAATTCTTGTATTTCTCCCTGTGTTTGAGATGAACATTTTTAAATTTTAAAGTTGTACAGTTTTTTGTTTTCCATTATTTTATCTTGTTTGTAACTCTATAAAAATATATATTTTTGCCATTTAACTGTTGTATGTTACTCTGTGTCTGTATCATATAGAAAAAATTGTTTGTTTTTTGGTTCTCTATGTGATGATACCAATTAACAATTTAACACTAGCTTTACCTGTCAAATTCTGCTAGGTCTTTTCTGTAAACTTTGTTTTTAAAAATGATATTGCTTGGTAATAGTGCAATTTCTATCCCTTTCCCACCCCCCTCAACTTTAGGTTCATTTCCTAATCATTTTGCCACCTCCTCCCCAATGGTTCTTTCCATTTTCTCCCTCTCCCCACCCGTCTCTCTCTTAGCTACTATGCCATCCTCCCTCTGTGCAGCAGAGTGACTGTCAGTGTTTTGTTACGTCATGCCTTGACCTGTGGGTGTATTTGGCGACTGCAAGATGGTTGGTGGGGTAGACTGGCTAAGTAAGCATGCATCCACCGACCAGTGTTCCTCAGAGGGGTTATGTGATTGTTTCAACCTAGAGTGGGTTGCACACTAATGTTTTCCTCCACAAACTCTACTGCCCACATATATGTTCCTTCAAAAAAGAAAATTCTCAGCATTAACCCAGAAGTATCAAAGCAGTCAGTGATAGTGGAAATTAGGGGTCAAACATAGCTTAAAGTGTTTGTGGGCTAACCATCCACCCTGGCTGGGACCGGTATCGTTTATAAAGCATGAATTTACTACAATGCCCAACTGTTTAGGCTGGTCTCCCTCGGAGAATTTACTCCTGTCTGTTGCATAGTAGATAAATGAATAGGATCTCTCTACTCACTTTTTAAATTCTTCACATTCATTCACACTTCATATTTTGGTTGGTTGGTTGTTTTTCCCCCAAATACTCCACAGTGTGGGCTGGTGCTAGACACTCAGTCTCCTAGCACCACTGACCCACAGGATGGGAGTTATCATCCATTCAAAAAGAAACGTAAGAAGGAAACACACACAAGGAAAAGTGTAAATCTAGAAAGTTTTGTGTTTTTTTTAATTTAAAAGCGATTTAAAGAGATGAATGTGGCCAAAGTTTTGAAAACAAAGTAAAACAGACAGCATGTGTTTAACCCTGAGTTTATCAGTCCTGGGCAGGAAGTTGCAGGAGAGAGAGGCAGTGACCCAAGCCAGTGCACTTGATGTTCATGGACATATATTTTTTTTAAATAATAAATTAAAACATTTTAAATAGAAGCATAAATTGAGTTGGTTGGTTGTTGGCGCTGAGATACTGCCCACTGTGAAACAAAGCTTTGACTAGTTTTTTGTTTGTTTACTTTCTCTGGGGGGAGGGGGGCAAGTTTGGGTAGGAAAGAAAGCATAAATGAACGTGACCCTGAGGTGAAGAGGTATATGAACAGCCTTTGCAATGTACAAAAAAAAACAAAAAACAAAAAACAAAAAAAAATAGAGCAAGTGAAACCAAAAATGATGTTCTTGGTGTTTTTCTATAATGTAGTCTTGTTAGCTTTTTTTGTTACTGTAATAATGCTGATCTCGAACTGTACCAAAATACATGGAGACTAACAAACAGAACCACATGGAACTTTCAAACTGAAAAAAAAATTTGTCACAAAAACTTTGTTGTCATAGTTAAGTTGATTGTAGATGGTAATTGAATATACTCCTTTGAAAATATTTCATCAAGTATGTTTCCTGCTCATTGTGATACATTAAAAAAAATATGAGCAAAAGTTCTTGTCTCTGTAGGCAGATTTTGTGTGTGTGTGCATGTGTGAGAAAGAAAAAGGATGATTGAAGAAGTGTAAATTTGAACAGTATCTTGAGGTTGGGTGTGCAGGAATAATTGCATTATTCCAAGGTACACAAGCTCTTGGGAAATGGGGCCTTGTATTTCCCATCTTCTGGCACTCATTAACGCAGCAGTCGCCAACCGGTGGTCCGTGAAGTCCGAAAGGCTGGTGACCGCTGCATTAAAGTACCAGAGGTTTTGGCCATGACACTGACTAGCTTATTTCATTGAGAAGAGTAAGCATGACAGCTTAGACAATATTTGGCCCTAGAGAACCCTAATAGCACGTAAACATTTTAAATTCAAATATTTACGTAAAAATGTTAGACACTTGACACAACCATGAGCAAAAGTTTTTTCTGATGGCTAGGAGAAAGATAAGTTCAACTTCTCTGAATTGGGAATTGGACCCAGTGTTTATGACAGGAAGATATGAAATATAAGTTGAATTAAGTGGGTTATTGACTAAATTTACCTTTCCTAGGAAAGGGTTTTTCCAAACTCCCTGTTAGAGCAGAATTTGAGATAAGAACAGTCTGCAGAATCTTAGTAGCATTAGTAATTCCTACATAGAAGAGAATACTCAGTCCTCTTACCCCTGAAAATCATTAATAAGGAGTACGTCCAAGATCAGGCCTAAAGGCCTCCCTTCATCTCTAATTTATAGCCACAGCTGATAAATAATTTACAAAACTTTTGCAGCTGGGCTTGGATGGCATTGAAGGCTGTCCTTGCAAGGTCTGCAGCATCTACCCTCGGCCAACAGGGTCCTTCCTACCCAAGATGAACTATGAAACACTTCTGTTGGCTCTGACAGCCACTGTACACCAAGTCCTTTTTCTTAGTTCCTGCAGCAGACATTTCAAGAAGCAGTGACCCTCTTAATTCAAGATCTCAAAGAAAGCTACAGTTCACACAGGCATCACTAAATGCTCAGAAATAAATAATTGGTTCCCTTGCCAGTGCTGGAATCTCTATGCCAAAAAAGTAGTGTCACTGTCCTTAATGAAACCATGATCTTTCCCCAGGCACTGCACCTTTCTTTTGGGTGTTCCTGCAGAACCAGATGGCTCCAATCTCGGTATGTTTTCTTGGCACACAGTTAATCACTGATCTTTCTTCCAATCCCACAAAAAGGTACAGAATGATAAAAATTGTTCAAACCCAAAGCCACATCTGCCTTTCTAAGCTATAATTATTTTAGGGTCTGGCAGATTCTCACTGAAACATTTTAAACGGAACTAGTTTTGCAGAGAGGTTTCGCCACATCAGCTCTTTGGAAGAAGGTGACAACAATTCAAATTTTTCTAACAAGAAAATAAGATAAAACCTTTGTAATGGTTGAGCCTTTGGTATCAGAAAATCTGTAAGCACCTAAATTACACTGAGAAAGGTTTAGTAAGGGATACTTTCTGTTCCTGCAAAAGCTTTTTTCTTAAGGGAAAAGAAGTCTTCCAATCTGGCTTCAATATCATGCTCATGTGGATATTAATCACCTCGGAATTAATAGTATTTTCCCCTTGGAAAATGTGAAATGGTAACATCTTAAAATGGCTGATGTGTGTTAGGTAGCTGTTTCTAATTTTGCTTTAAATAAATGTCTGCAGAGCCCAGCTCCTGTTATAGACTAATGACCTTCAAAATCTCACTTTTAACAAGTTTAGATTTTAAGTTACAAGAGCACAAGCAGTTTAAGAGTCAAGTTGAAGGATGAGAAGTTTGCACCTGCTGCTCTGCAGCCTTAATTACATGAGGACAGATGTGCGCACAGTCTCTACATTACTGCTGGGGGTGGACCAGCCAAGGCCATGGCAAAACTTGCAAAGAAATTAGTGCTCTCAGGGCCATTAAAGTAGAAGCAGCTTTCCATTCCTTTTTTACTTCATAGTAAAGTGTGTATTTCCCTCCCTCATTCTTTTTTAAACTAGAGGCATATGTTTTAACAATGTCTTAGCCAATTAGTATTGACTCCTCTCTACTCCAGTTTTTTTAATTACAGGTGCAAAAATAAATGTGTTTTTTATCCTTTATGACTTTCACTTCTTATCCTATGTGGGAATAAAAGACTATTTAATGCAACTTATGAATCTTTTATTTATATGGAAATGAAAACTTTTAGATGAATTGTTTTACTCTTGGGCCAAGATCCCTTGCTTGAGAAGTGAGTGCTAAGAAACAACTAAGACTAGCAAGAGAGGAAGGCATCAGTAGATATTCTGAAATACCAAAAGCTTTTGGGCACTAGCTATTCCTTGCCTTGCTACTCTCAATACACTCCTCTTCCCTAGGCCCCTTTATACATGGTTCCAGTCTTTTAGACTGTGGCATGCCTTATATCTGCATAACATTTGAAAAATATTTTATAGAATTACCATATTTTTCCGTGTATAAGACACTGTTGTTGTTTTTTCTAAAATTGTTAGACTGAAAATCGAGGGGTATCTTATACACCGAAGTCAGCTGAGGAGTGCATAGCTGCCCATACCTGTCAAACAGGCTTCCTCCAATCATAAGCCTTATTGTTACTGCCGTCAGCTGATGCTGTAATTAGAGGTGGAGGTGGAGGGTGCACAGATGCAACAGGGGCAGGAGTGTTCTGAGCCCATAAAGATGTCAAAAAATAAAAAGATAAATACTGGTAAGCAATTACCTTACTCTGCAAAATTCAAACTGAATGTAATCAGCTCTGTCAAAGAGCATGGAAATAGAGCTACAGAGAGACAATTTGGACCTCCTCCCACTGTGTGTATGATCAGACAGTGGAGAAAACAGGAAGAACAACTCCTTAAGATGCCAAAAAAGAAGAAGGCCTTAAGAGGAAAACCAGCCACATGGGCAAACTTGGAACAGAGGCTTAAAACTTGGGTTATGGAGCAGCGCCAGAGTGGCTTATATGTGTCAACCAAGCTTATTCATTGTCAGGCAAGAATGTTTGCAAGCGAAATGAACATTGTTGATTTTACAGGAAAGGA
>NW_006285234.1:3738724-3739182 GCF_000327345.1 Myotis davidii | reverse complement strand
ACTGAATAGATAAAATGGAGCAGGTTATGACAATTTGCCCACTGCCAGTTTTGAAGTGGTTCAGATACTCAGGTCAAGAATTGTACCATCTAAACTGAGACTGTGAGAGTGAATGAATTGTACGTGACACAAAACTGAAAGAGGACTACACACAAAGGATTGCTGCAACAGGATCCCTATCACTAGTTTTATTACATTGTGTTTTGATTATGATGTGCCTTGGAGTAGTTGTGTGTGTGTGCGTGTGTGTGTGTGTGTGTTGAGCTTCTTGGATTTGTGGGGTATTACTTTTCATCATAATTGAAAACTTTTCAGCCATATTTCTTCAAAAATATTTTTCCTGTGTCTCCACTGCCTTTCAACCTCCTGCCTCAGGGACACCAATTATATATGTACTAGAGGCCCGGAGCACAAAAATTTATGCACTCGGGGGGGGGGGGGCCCCCGGCAGTGGCCAG
>NW_006285234.1:3735716-3738029 GCF_000327345.1 Myotis davidii | reverse complement strand
ACTTCCTCCATCACCCGGGCAACCCAGCCTCCTGCTTGCTCCAGCTCTGTGGCTGCCGGCCACCATCTTGGTTGGGTTAATTTGCATATAGTCACTCTGATTGGATGGTGGGTGTGGCTTAAGGCATAGCACAGGTACGGTCAATTTGCATGTTTGTATTTTATTAGTGTAGATTAGGCCATTTGAAGTTAACCTGTAGTTTACTGATGCTCTGGTTTTGTGTGTGTGGTGTATTACTCTTCTCTGTGTGCTTCAGTTTTAATAGTTCCCAATGCTTTGTCTTCAAGTCCACTAATCTTATTTTTTTTTAAATATATTTTATTGATTTTTTACAGAGAGGAAGGAAGAGGGATAGAAACATCAATGGGAGAGAAACATCAATCAGCTGCCTTCTTCACACTCCCTACTGGGGTTGTGGCTGCAACCAAGGTACAAGCCCTTAACCGGAATCGAACCTGGGACCCTTCAGTTCTCAGGCTGACACTCTATCCACTGAGCCAAACCAGTTAGGGCATAATCTTTTCTTCTTATATGCCGTTAATCCAAACCAGTACATTTTTCATCTCAGAATTATAGTTTATATATCCAAAAGTTTGATTTGGTCTTTCTTTACCTTTTACATCTCTACTTAGCTTTTGAACATACAAAATACAGTTATAATGACTGCTTGATTATCATCATCTGCTAACGTCTACATGAATTCTGAGTTGGTTTCAGTTGATTATTCTCCTCATTATGAGTTATGCTTTCCTGCATCTTTGCATGTTTGGTAATCTTTTATTAGGTTCCAATCATTGATGGGTTATGGATACTTTTGCACTCCTATAAACTTCCAGTTTGTTCTGGGATGCACTAAAACTACTTTAAACAGCTTGATTTCTTCAGGTCTTGTTTTTAAGTTTTTTGGGGCAGGACCAGAACACTGTTTAGTCGAGAGCTAATTATCCCCCTCTATTGAAGAAGGATCCTTCTGAGAACTCCACTCAAATGTCCCACAAATTTTTCCCTACCATTAGTGAACATCAGGTGCTGTTCCCTCTTATCCTTTGGGCTGGTTCTTTCCCAGCCTCAGATAGTTTCCTAACATGCATGCAGTGTCAGCACCTTTGTGAAAACTTGTACAGGACCCCGTGAAGATCTCCAGTGGTCTCTCTTTTCTGATACTTTGTCCTGAAAATTTTAGCTGTCTTGGTCTCCCTAGACTCAGCTTTATCTCCTTAACTCAGGTAGTCTGTGGGACTCCACCTAGGTTCCTCACCCTGTGCTGTGGCCTGGAAATGATAATCACAGGGCTTACCTTGTTTGTTTTTCACATCTCAGGGACCACTGTCCTTCACTGTGTGATATCCAGGATCTTCAGAAACATTCTTTCATATATTTTGTCTTATATTTTCAGGGTGTGTTTTTTTTTCAGCTGGAAAGGGCATGAGGTCAGAGTCCTTCATACCTTTCTAAAGTGCTACTTACACTTACAAAATTTCCCAAAAGATTTGATTTTACACAGGAATCTAATTTATCTGGACATGATATGGTGCTGATTCACTCTTAGGATCAAGGTCTACAACTAATTTATCCCTTTGCTTAATCACAGTGATCAGAGGTAGATGATAGGTAAATGCATAAATTCTTTTGGCCACTTTTTGCCTTGACATAATGCCCCATAGAGGGAAAAAAACATTCCTTAGGTTTTGAAGTTGTAAGCCAGCCCATGGAAGAAGAGGTAGGACTAACAGTAAAACACTATTTTAGCTTCCCCAGTAAGTTATTCAAGTCCTTTAAAAAAAAAGAAAAAGAAAACCACTTTATTTCAATGTTGTCCTTCACACAGATCATTTTTCAGGCTAACTAAATATGACTCAAAAAGAAATCCATTAATTTGAAAGTGTGGTTCTTATTCTCAGATCAATTCATTGCACTGAGTAATACAGAGGAATGCTAAAAATCAGGCCCCAACAGACACAAGTCACTCTTGCTAAACTTAAATCATGTTTTCATTTGTGTTATTTTGGCAAAATTTTTCTTCCCATTTTAATTGGGCATATAATATATCCATGATAAGTGAAATTCTTAAAGTGTTAACTCATGACCTGCTTTCAAAACTCTCAACATTTGTTCTGGGGTAACTTTCCCACTGTACTTATTTGCAGATAACCTGCTCCACTAAAACTATTTTACTTTCCAAACACAACTTATACTGTACCTTCTACCTTTGGCTTAACTAATGTCATTTACTACATAGTAAGATCTTCCCAGCCCCATTTCTGACCCCTTGTAACAGACCATGTAATGCCTTGTTTGGCAGTGATCCATGTA
>NW_006285234.1:3733977-3735661 GCF_000327345.1 Myotis davidii | reverse complement strand
GACATTTACATTTACTGTCTCATTCAGTAAATCAATTAAAGAATGAATGAAGCGAAGGATATTTGCCCTCACTTTTATGCTTTTTACAGGAAGAGAGATCTTAACACATTTCGTACCGCTCAGGAGTTTTCTCGTGTTCCACGCGCCATCTGTTAAGGACCACTCACAAGTGTTCTCATTTTTCAACGCCCATGGAAAAAGGAGCGAATCTAGATACTTATGTAAATTTTGTTTGGTCCCTCTTCATAGAGGAAAATGTTTTACGCAGTACCATACATTAAAAAAGTACTAGGAAATTTAATTGTTAAATTGTTTTTGTAAAAAAAAATGTTATAATTATTGAAAAACAACACCTAAAGTGCATTATGATGATTTAAATAATGTGCAGTTTGCCCAAAAACATGCGGTCCCTGGTGTATGCCTTAGAGATTTCTATGCGGTACACAATGTGTTAAATGGTGGGTACAAATCTATATATACAAAAGCCAAGCAACCAGAACAACGGAACAACCAGTCACTATGATGCACAATGCAGTGGCCAACTGGCTGGATCAGGGCCATGACTGCCACCCCCAACCTCCTGCGACCCCTCCCCCCAGCTGGCCCCATCCCTGATCGGCCTCCCCCCACCCCGATCAGGGGTGGGGCTAGACAGCCAACTGTCCAGGGTGCCTCACCCCCAGCTGTCCCTGCCCCTAATCGCCCCCCATCAGGGCTGGATGGCCAGATCCCACCATGCATGAATTCGTGCACCAGGCCTCTAGTACAATTATATAAAACCAGGGTCAAAACTTTAAAAACATTTCAGCCTCCAAATCTTCTCCAAAGGAGAGGAATATTTTCAGCAGATACTACTGGCAAATAGATATAATTGAAAAATTAAATTGGAAAGGATAAAAACTATACCAGGTTTTCTTTTTAGGAGAGAGTATAATTGCAATAAAAACAGTTTAGGAATTTGGAAATACCAGTTAAAACCCTTTTTACCTGTCCCCCAAATTGAAGGGTGATATTAAGTAGTTTAAATCAAATGGTTATATTTTTCTAATAAAAATGCAAATGCCAATGTTTGTAGACTATTTGAAGAGAAGGCCTCACCCCAAACCTAGAAAGAACATCAGAATATAACCCTAATAGAGATTTAGATAAATAAGTCTGAAATTAGCCTTCAATTTTTATTAGTTGGTATCTCTAGGTGGCCCATGAGAAAAAAAATACATGGAATGTTTTTATGATTTTCTTTCTATAAAATCTCATACCAATAAAGATATTGCCACTTGTCTTATACTAGTATAAATGCAACAGAAAATGGTTGAGTACAGAGAAAAAGAGATGCAAACTTCTAGAGCTCCATTTAATTGGTCTCCCCTACAGGGCATCCCCTCTAACTTTAAAACATTATTTTTTTTATATCAAAGTGCTATGCAAATAAACAACTCCCTTTCTCACAAGAAAAGCAATATGCCAGAATGTTTCTTGGGTAACTTTTACCAAATCTTTAACGTCAGTGTTGAGGTGATTGAAAAGCCACTAGAGAGAGACAAGTGAACATAAAAACAAATGTAAGGGGGAAATTTTACCATTAAGGTAAGCATGCCAATTAAAATTACAAATCATGTGAAAAAATTTTTAGCAACATAGCCAATAATTTAATGGTTACGAGATAGATTTACCTAAAATATAT
>NW_006285234.1:3717207-3733947 GCF_000327345.1 Myotis davidii | reverse complement strand
ACAATCCATTAACAAGTACTAATTATGAAATAAAAGCAGACAGATATGAAGAAAATAAATTTAAAATGCTACATATGAAAAATATAGTAACTGAGTTAAATACAATAATAAGTGAGAGATACACCTGGCCTGTGTGACTTAGTGGTTGAGCATCAATCTAGGAACCAGGAGGTCACTGGTTCAATTCCCCCATCAGGGCACTTGTCTGGGTTGCAGGCTTGATCCCCAGTAAGGGATGTGCAGGAGGCTGCTGATCAATGATATTTCTCTCTCGTCAATGTTTCTATCTCTCTATCCCTCTCCCTTCCTTTCTAAAACTAAATAAAAAATAAAAAATATAGGGAGTTATTATTTTAAAAAATAAGTAAGAGATAATGATTTGGCCATTTTCCAGAATGAAAAAATAACTTTTTTATTGAGAATAAACATGCCATACCAAGAAGGATAAATGAAATAAATAAATTATAGGCAGCCTATAAAGCTATTGTTCTCTTCAATGGCTTTAAGATTTTTCTCTAAACATTTAATATTTGGCAAAGATACAACAATTAAGATGAATTTTTTTTTTTAATCAGCAAGAACAGATACAGGAAACAGAGGGTACTAAGAGAAAAGAACTAACAATGTAGGTTTCTATATCCCGCTAAAGTATCATTCAAAAGTGAGAAGAAAGAAATTCTGGGAAAACTGTATTAGATGCTCACTTTTTAAATCTCTCATAATCATTTCATGAAAATGGAATGACCAGAATAACAAATCCAAAATCCACATACAAGATACATTTAAAAAACTAGATGACATTGTCACAAACCTCAAAATATGAACAGAAAAAGCTAAACCATAAAATGTACATGCCCTGCCTGGCATCAACAAAGCATGTGAGAAAGAAAGGTATCAGGTGAGCTTGAAAACAGGGAACCCTAACTCATGAAAATAGCTGAAACTTGGAGACTGTATGATCTAATTATGGGTCAGGGAACTTGGTAGCAAGGCAAGGTAAGACCTGTGAGGGCTGGAATGAAAGTTACCATTTAGGACAAAAGACACAAGAAGAAGAAACTGAAATCAAGAGAATTCAAATTGAATGAGATAGGGAGAGAGAGAGATAGTGGGAGGAAGGGGGAAGACACATGCTAGAGAGCTATGTGAGAGCAAGCCAGAGTACCCAGTTAAATGTGAGGGAGGGGAACAGATCAAGAACCCTCAGATTAAGAGACCATATTTTTTAAGACTTCAAGAAAATAACGTAAGAGGCAGCAATCAAGTAAGGAAACTAAAAAAGTTACTGCTACTTATCCATTCCTCCTAAAAGTTAAGAAAAATGAATTTCACTTAAAATGATCAACAGAAAAGGACTTTGGTTGAATCCCATAGAAAGTTATTATAAGAAACAACTAGTAAGGAGCAGAATAACATTCCTACAATAAAAGAAAAGAAAGGCCTATAAAGCAGATGAATGTTATATAGCTTAATATTTCAAAATGAGCCAAAAGAAAAGAATTTTGGGGGAAGATAGATATAAAAGAACAATAGTAGAATTAGAAATCAGAATTGAGGTGATAGAACAAAATAAATAAAAATTTATTTTAGAAATAAACAGAAGACTGAACATAAAAAAATCTTTTAAGAAAAGTAGACAAAACAAATTGACAAACAAAATAGGCCCAGAGACATGGAAGCATGGAACAAGCTGACAAATCTCAGAGGGAAGGAGGGAGTGGGGGGAGGCAGGAAGATATTAACCAAGTAATATATTCATAATATATGGACATAGAAAACAGTGCAGCGAAGGCCTGCGGGGTGGGAACAGGGTGGAGGGGGTCAATGGGGGGGAAAAGGGGGTCATCTGTAATACTTTCAATAATAAATGTAAATTTTTTAAAAAGAAAAGTGGAAATGGGATGTAGAAAGCTGTCAAGATTTTCACTCCCGCTCAATTAAAAAAACAGATAATCTATGAAATTATCATTTTTCTTGAATCCACTAGAAAGCTGAGGTTAAATAACAATGAAGTACCCTAAGTTCCAAAGAAGAACCAGCTTTTCCAAGGAGAGAGGAGGCTCCTGACTGTCCTACCTTTAGAAGAGCACAGGAGAAAGAGGTAGCCACCATAAAGGCTTGTAAAAAGAAATCAACTAAAAGTTTAACAGAAAGGTAATGGACAGGTGAGGGCATTGTCTTGCAACTCTTCCACAGGCCTCTACCAGGTGCTCTGAAAAGACTAATATAGGTCTGTGGGAGGTACCAGCTGCTGCTCGCAAACAGGCATTAAACAACCTACTTCCCTGACCCTTCTATCCTGCAAAGCATTCAGAAGGAAGGGATTGCTAACCATGTTGACCCAGGTTATAGGCAAAAGACACTTTGTGGCTTGTGAATGAGGTAGAAGGAAAAAAAATCCCTGGCTTGGGGGCAAGAAAAGGTCTTGGGCCCAAGGTCCTACACCAATACCAAGCAGATGTCTTCTCCCACTAAAAGAGAAGCAGAAAACTCCTGGCCAAGACCAACTACAAGGTAGAGTTTGGCTGTCAAGGGAGGAAGAGCAAGAATTCTGAGGAAGTCCCTTCCAAGGTATACAGAACCTCACTAAACTAAGACTGTACCTACACAACAGAGAATTCCTCCCTAGGCCCACCATGAGTGTACTATTGAGTGATGAGCAACAGTGTGAGGAAAAACCCTCTTCATAGTGCAAGCATGCATTAGCAGCTAAAAGTCTAAGGGGAGAACAAAAACACTGAGGAAAAACCTTCTGATGACCAAGCCCTAAACATAGGGCAAGAGCAGCCTATGCTTAGAGAAATGTGAAGTCTGTGGTATACTGAAGGCAACTCCTAACTTTCTTAACTCAATCCTCTAACAGAAAGGGCATGACTATTTCTAGGCACTATTTACTTTACTCCCTACTGTTCTACACACAATGTCACTGAAAAAGAAGCAAACAAACATGTGACTACTTATGGAAGAATACAGCATCATTTATGAAGTTACCTTGACAAAAAAAATAAAAATGAACCAATCAAATTTCTAGATGCAACTTCCAATGCCTAAGATGTTATGCACTGAATCATGTCCCCATCCCACCTCCCAAATTCATATGTTGAAGTCCTAACCTCCAGTACCACTGAATGTGGTCGTATTTGGAGATAGGCTCTTTAAAGAGGTAATTATAGTTAAATGAGGTCACTGGGGTAAGCCCTATCCAACATGACTGGTATCTGAATTAGAATGGGAGATTAGGACACAGAAAAATGCAGGAGGAAGACCATGTGGAGACATGTAAAGACAATATTCATTCACAAGCCAAGGAGAGAGGTCTTTAGGAGAAATAAATCCTGTCAATAACTTGATCTTGGACTTCTAGCTTCCAGAACTGTGAAGAAATAAATTTCTGTCATTTAAGCCCCCTCGTCTGTGGTATTTGTTATAGCAGCCTGAGCAAACTAATACACAAGGTACATGGAGGATAGAGGAGCACATTAAAAACTACACCAAAGGAATGCAATAAACAAAAAGTAGATTGTGAGAAACTCTAGGTCAAACAAATTTCTTTAATAAATAAACTGCAAGGAAAATGAATTTGGAAAAAAACACTACACATTAAAAACATACCTAAAAACCATATTAGAAAACATAGCGGCAATGTGGATTTATTTGGGCCCTGATTCAAATTACAGGCAGAGGTGGGTGGGTGGATAGGAGGTAATCAATCAAATACCTTGTATGCATATATGCATAACCCATAGACACAAGCAATAGGGTGGTGAAGGCCTAGGGCATGGTAGGGGGTCTACTGGGGGGGTGGGCTGGATGAGGTCAATGGAGGGAATAAGGGGACATATGTAATACTTTCAAGAAAGAATTATTTTTAAAAAGTTATGACATTTGACACAATTAGAAAGTTGATCATGACTAAGAATTTCATAATATTAAGAAATCATCATTAAGAAAAGAAACGTATGGAAATTAAACCCAGTCCCCTGTTACCCACCCTCCTCCCCCCGTCCCAAAGAAGGTTTCTAACAGGGGACACCTTATACAATAAACTAAGACCTCAAGAGGCTAAAACTATAGGATTGGGTAATCCATAGGTAGAAGAAGCCTCTCAATCTGGGTTCAAATTCCCTAGGAAGTCTATGAACTTTTAAACTTTAAACCTTTTTTTCTGGACTGATAGCCACAGCCACCTGGTACAGAAAATGTAAAGTTTCTCTAAAAGAAGGTACATTCATCATATGCATGAAATTATCTTTACATATAATCCTATATAATAAAAGGCTAATATGCAACTTGTCCCCTCAACTGGAAGTTCGACTGGGAGTCCCACCAGGAGTTCGATCAGGGGGTGGGGCTGGCTGGCCAAACGCCCAAGGCCCCTCCACCCAAACGGCCCCACGCCCCAGGGTGGGCCGGCCACACCCCACCCATGAACGAATTTGTGCACCAGGCCTCTAGTATTTAAATACAGTACCTAGCTCACAAAGACAGAGGAAATCAGACTCCTGGAGTACGAAATATCACACAATAGAAATAGAGCCTAAAAGACTTAGATATTGAAATTATATATATATCCATATAATTCATATGTAAAAGCCTAAGCGACTATTTGACCGTTAGCTATGATGTGCACTGACCACCAGGGGGCAGACGCTCAGTGCACAGGCATGGAAATATGGAACGGACTAATGAATCTCAGAGGGAAGTGGGGAGGAGGGAGAGCAGGAAGAGATTAGTCAAAGATCTTATATGCATACTAGAGGCCTGATGCATGGATTTGTGCACCAGTGGGGTCCCTCCGCCTGGCCTGCAGGGATCAGGCTGAAACCGGCCCAGTGCATGGATTCATGTATTGGTGGGGTTCCTCGGCCTGGCCTGCCGGGATCAGGCCAAAACTGGCAGTCCAACATCCCTTGAGGGGTCCTGGATGCAAGAGGGCGCAGGCCAGGCTGAAGGACCCCACTGGTGCACGAATCTGTGCACCGGGCCTCTAGTAATCACATAAAAAAGAAAATGCCTAATAACAAATTTTACCAAGGAGATGAAATACCTATACACTGGAAACTATAAGACATTGATGAAAATAACACTGAAGATACATGTGGAAGGATATACCATGCTTATGGGTTGGAAGAATTAATACCATTAAAATGTCTATCCTACCAAAAGCAAACTATATTCCTATCAAAATTCCAATGGTATTTTTCATAGAAATAGAATAAATAATCCTAACATTTGTATAAAACAACACACACACAAATACAAATAGCCAAAGCAATCTTGAGAAAAAAAGGAAAGCTAGAGGCAACATGCTTCCTAATTTAACTATATTACAAAAATCTATATATAAAAAAGGCTAATATGCTAAGTGTCTGACAGTCCGACTGGTTGCTATGACACGCACTGACCACCAGGGGGAAGAAACTCAATGCAGGAGCTGCCGTGACACACACAGAGTAATGGCACCATGGACCTGGCGCCCACAAAGCAACACTTGGTTTCCCCCAAGTGGGACACAGGTCCCACCACCACCAGAAACCGTGGCTGTGGGCGCCAGGTAATGATGTCATGTAGCAAAGCCTGGCTTCCTCTCCCTAACGACAGGCCATTTAACAATAAATGGCACCTTGGACCTGGCATCCACAAAGCAACACTCAGCTTCCCCCAAGTGGGACACAGCCCCCGCCTCCACCCTGGAGCAACACCCCACCAAATTGCAGCTGACACTGAGACCCCGTGGCGCAAAATGCGGCCCACAGCCCAGTCAGGAAACGGTGGCTATGGGCGCCAGGTAATGACATCACATAGCAATGCCCGGCTTCCTCTCCCTAGCAACTAGCCTCCTTCTTCAGCCAAGGAACACGACTTGCTATATTGCCAGGTGCATACATTGCACACTTTAACCAAATGTCTGCAAAGCATTATCCCTGTGCCTCATCTCATTTGATCCTCACAGAAGTCCTGGAGTAGGTAAATAGGAGACTTGGTGGAATCCTATTTTCTTTTCATTAGCCGGAAAACAGAGATTTAGAAAGCTTAGAAACTTGACCCAACTGAAAAGAAGTAAGAAATGGTGGACCTTGAAAATGACTTCAGGTCTTCTCACTGTGCAGAATATAGTCAAACATTGCTGCTATTAAATATTTTACCCTTTGTTCTCCCTGTGTGATCTACAATAATAATCTGCTTCATGTTGATATTTATTGCTGTGTTGCTGACAATTACCTGAAAGAGAAGTTGGGGTGCTTTACTGGGCTGGAAAAAGTTTAGGTACATCAGAAAGCAGGTCTAATTAAGCAAGTTTATTCTATATCTATGAAAGGCTAAGTTGACTTGTGCATGCTCCATACATATAAAGCTCTCTTTGGCGCCAATCGCATGTGTATGTTTCGATCTGTCATTGTCAATTGTGTCAATTTGGTTGACACTGCTATTATAGAGAAAGGGCAAATAGCAATATTAAAATATGTCTTCTAATTAATTTCCTTTCAATGTGCACAAATTTGTGCACTGGGCCACTAGTACAATAATAAAAACATTATGATATTGGCATAACAACAGACAAATAAAACAATGGAACCAAAATAAACCCATATATTAGTCAATTAATATAAAAAAAGAAACCAATGGGAAAGAATAGTTTCTTCAATAAATTGTGTTGTGAAAACTGAACAGCCACATACAAAAGGATGAAACTGGACCATTATCTAATATCATACTAAGAATAAAATGAAAGTGGATTCAAGACTTGAATGTAAGACATGGAAACATAGTCTCCTATAAGAAAAAATAGGAAATAAAATCTCTCTTTGACATCAGTCTTGGTAATGATTTTTTGGATTCGACATGAAAAGCAAAGGCAACAAAAGCAAAAATAAACTAGTGGGACTGCATCAAACTAAAAAGTTTTTGTATAGCAAATGAAACCATCAACAAAATGAATAGGTAATCTACAAATAGGAGAAAATATTTGTAAATTATATATCTGACAACAGTTAGTATGATATCTATCTATCTATAGCAAGGTCATTCAGAAGTAAGGTCAAGATGGCACAGAAAGTAGATCCTGAACTCACCTCCTCCCATGAACATATCAAAATGGAACAACTACTACTGAGAACCATCTGAAGAGGAGCTGAACAGAAATCCTATAACTAAGAATATAAAGAAGCCAAGTTGAGATAGGTAGGATGGGTGGAGATGTGGTCTGGTCAAGTCCCACAATCGGTGCGGCGATTCACAAATGGGAGGGATATCACAGGTACATAGAAACAAATACAGAGTGTCACCTCAAATTAGAAGACAGAGTTTTTCGTGTTCCAAATGAAAAAGCAGAGCAAAACACAGAAAAATAACTAAATGAAAAAAGATAAGCAATCTATAAGATAAAGAGTTCAAAACAATGATTATAAAGATTCTCTATAACTCAAGAGAAAAATAAACGAACTCAGTGTGAATTTCAACAGAGACAGAAAATATGAAAAAGAACCAATCAGAACTGAAGAATACAGTAACTGAAATGAAAATACACCAGAGGGTATCAACAGCAGATTAGATGATACAGAAGGAAGAATCAATGATGTGGAAAATAAGGTAGTGGGAATCACTCAAAGGGAATAGAAAAATAATAGTAATAACTGAAGTGAGGATAACTTAAGGAACCTTGGGGACAACAGCAAGTATACCAATATCAGAATCATAGGGGTCCAAAAGGATGAAATTTTGCTATTTGTGACAACATGAATGGATCTTGAAAGTATATGCTAAGTGAAATAAGTCAGATGGCAAAGGACAAAACCATATCATTTTATTCAGATGTGGAATATAAAACAAAAAGTAACAAATGAACTAACAAAATAACAAAAACAAATTCATAGACACAGACAACAGCATGGTGGTTACCAGAGGGGAACAGGAAAATTTGAGTAAAGGAGATCAAATGTGTGGTAACAAAAGGAAATTAGAGTTTGGGTGGTGAGCACATGAGCATGAAATGGAGTCAACAGGTATCGAACTATAGCTGAAATTTATATAATGTTATTAACCAATTTACCTCAATAAATTTAAAAAAATAAGGTAACAATCATATTCAATCTCTCATTGACTGGTCCTCTATTTGGACAACTGCGTAACATCTAGAAGTTTAATATCCTGTCTGGACACAATTTTGTCAGCTGTGCAGAAACCACGTTATCCAGAATTACAGTGAAGTAAACTATAAAACATTTCTGTTTATTAGGCAAAGCAAAATGATACTGTTTCCTTTAAATCTGATTTGTTTCCCATTTTTCTTTCCTACCCAGCTCTTCACCTAATTCTCCAACCTGAGGCTGGAACTGACTGGGACTATAATATGGCTTGTTCTTTTTGCTAAAAAAAGAAAAAAAGCACAATGGTTTACCCCCTTTTGAGGCAGGGGCCCTGTATAATGAGTCAATGCTTCTGTTAACTCTAAGAACCCTTAATTACTGCTACCATTTTCTCCATGTGTTTCCTTCACTGACTGTGAGTCAGAGGCAGGCTGCTGTCTGTCAGAGACTGGAAAACTCACTGGCCTTCCTTGTTGGCAAGGAACTGAATTCTGCAGCATCTGCATTCATGGACAGAGTATCCTATCTCATAGTTTGTGCAGCACCTTCTGGTTTTAGTTTACTGGTGAGCGGGGCACATCACAAGAGCTTGGACTGCAGCTAAAGCCAAATCAGACTTGACAGAAAATTATTAGCAGGGTACAGAAGGAAAAAAGATCCTCCTTCCTTTCTGTAATCAGGTTAATATGTGCATGGAATGTTTCACTTAAAAAGGTAGTGTGTTTTGGCAAAGCTGGATTCTTAAGTAGAATTTCAGTTCCCATTATGTGAGGCTATCCATTGCTGCTCTGGCAGGGCCTTTGATCAGTGAACTCAGTAGGGGAGAAGGGCATAGGCATATTAATAACTTCAACATGTGGCCCTTCGGCCCAGCTGTACCCTTGCCTTGGAAAAAGGCCAACTGCAAAGGGTTTTCTTAACACGACCTCTGTATGCATATTTTGGAAAGGGTTAAAGAGAAGATAGGGGTTCAAAGAGGGGGGAAATCTGATTTTATGGTAGTTCTTTCTCTTGTCCCTGTTCCCTATTTGGAGCATTCTGCTACTATATATTTGGATCCTATGGATTCTGGCTCCCGCCTCAACTTTTACTATCTTTGCTCCTTCTACTGTGATGCTATAAAGATTAAAGCTGCTGGTTTAATTTACATACCAGCTCAGGACAAGGTTAGGAGAAGGTAAGAGGCTCTCTAAGAATCTATAGGGATGAGAGATTAATGGGAACCAGGTGCCCAAAATAGGAGTCCAGGGTCCATTTTGCCAGGACTGTATCTTTTGCCCTTTCCCTCCTGCATTGGTATTTTTGACTGTTTTATATATTTTTAAAATATATTTTTATTTCAGAGAGGGAGAGGGAGAGAGAGATAGAAACATCAATGATGAGAGAGAATCATTGATTGGCTGCCTCCTGCACACTCCCTACTGGGGATCGAGCCTGCAACCCGGGCATGTGCCCTTGACCAGAATTGAATCCTTGTACCCTTCAGTCCGCAGGCCAACACTCTATCCACTGAGCCAAACCACCTAGGGCAACTGTTTTATTTTAAGAATCATGGTTCTTTGGCCATGGCTATTAAATTACTGCCACAGACTAGAGCCCAGACTGTTCTTTGAGTGTATATTTTCTTGTGTTATTTCATACAATTCTTCCATTTCTTCTTCTGGATGTCCATTTGCCATGTATCCCTCTCTGGTCCTGAAAAGGTTCCTGAGTGACTCTACATCAGCCGTGGGCAAACTACGGCCCGCGGGCCGGATCCGGCCCATTTGAAATGAATAAAACTAAAAAAAAAAAAAGACCGTACCCTTTAATGTATGATGTTTACTTTGAATTTATATTAGTTCACACAAACACTCCATCCATGCTTTTGTTCTGGCCCTCCGGTCCAGTTTAAGAACCGACTGTGGCCCTCGAGTCAAAAAGTTTGCCCACCCCTGCTCTACATCATAGTCATGGAGAGCAGACTTAGCTCATCACAAGTGGCTTTTCAACAATGGCCTTAGCTAACATCCATTCATCTCTCATTTCTTCTGTCTCCTTCCTACTTCCTCTTCCTCCTTCAATTTTTTATTATCATTTCCTTGACCCAAACCTTCTATCCTTCTAATTCCCTAACTGACTGATGCTGACTTGTCACAAAGGAATGATCCTATCGGGTGGGATATGATACCTAAGAACTCTGTATTAGTTAGAAAACAGATTTTACTTCTGTAACAGAGGCCAAAAAATAATGTCTTAAACAAGATGGCAGCTGATGTTTCTGTCATGTAACAGAACAAGCACGCGCAGTGTGGGGCCAAAGGGGTGGCTCCATCGTCTCAGGTACCCTCACTCCTTCTATCCTGTTTGCTTTCTGATTCTCAATACACAGCTTCCATCTTAGAGTCTAGGATTGCTTCTCCAGCTTCTGTCCCCAGATTCCCATTCCTGCCAGCAACAAAAGGGAAAAGTGAGAGGAGGGTGTGCTCCTTCCAGCTTAAAGGTGTTAAGTTATACTTATTACTTCTCATATTCCATAAACTAATCCTTAGTCCAGAAACTAATCACCTTTGCACGCTGAACTGTCAGGGAAACTGGGACACGACTTCTTTAGCTACTGATCTTCTTTGCCACAGAAACCTGCTTAGCATTTTGGGGTTTTTTTTTACCACTATGTGCACTGTGAAATTTTGAGAGCTATAAACTGAACTAGCACAGTTATGTTGTCTTCTTGGAAAAAGTGAGAATTAGAAGAAAAGTACAGGTAACAGTGTGATGGTCATATTGTTTTGTTTGTTTAAATACTGTTCTTTGATCACCTTGCTCATTTACTCATTCAACAAAGTAAGAATTCCAGGTACTATAGAAGGCTTTGGACCTACAGAAGCATCTCCAACATGGGCCCTGACTTTATGCATCTTCCCATAGGTATGTGAAGGAATCAGAGAGCAATGGTGATATGCATGAACATGGGACTTCAGTGGAACTCTCTCATAAGGAGTTTGTTCAGCAGATGAGAGGAAAAGAGCTAAGTCGGAATGAGATAATAAAAAGCCTTATATGTCAGCATAAGAAGATTCAAATTTATCTTGTAAAAAATGGTAGTGAGATACTAAAGATAATTTAGCAAGAAATAACATGAATAATTTTTAAAGGTAAAAAAAAGATAATTGATCAATTTGACTACATGAAAAATTTTAAATTTACCTGGCTCAAACACCATGAACAAAATCAAAAAATAAATAACAAATTCAGAAAATTACTAGCCACATATATGACAGAAAAGGGGTTAATTTCCTCATATAATATTTTAAAAATTCTAAAGACCAGTAATATAAGAGAAAAGAAATACATGGACAGTTTCTTCACAGAAAAGATAAATTACTAATGACTTTAAAATATAGAAAATGTGCTCAACCACTCTTTAAAAAATTAAAATAAAAACCTGACATGTTGCCCTAATCGATTTGGCTCAGTGGATAGAGCGTCGGCCTGCGGACTCAAGGGTCCCAGGTTCGATTCCAGTCAAGGGCATGTACCTTGGTTGCAGGCACATCCCCAGTGGGGGGTGTGCAGGAGGCAGCTGGTCGATGTTTCTCTCTCATCGATGTTTCTAACTCTCTTTCACTCTCCCTTCCTCTCTGTAAAAAATCAATAAAATACATATTTTTTAAAAAAAACCTGACATATTATGTCTAAAGTTTGCTAAAACACTATATGGGTGGAGATGGTGGGAAAAGGGCACTTGGGGCCAAAAGGATTAGTCCAAAGTAAAAGGAATGCTCTATGATGAAAACAGTATAACCCCCATACAAACATCCTCTAAAATAGCTCCCAATGATCCCTACTTCCTGGCATTGATGCCCTTGTGTAATCTTCTCCCCTCAAGTGTGGACTGGACCTAGTGACTCTCTTCTAACCAAATAATATGGCAAAAATGATAAGACATCATTTCCAACATTGAGTTACAAAAGGACTCTGGCTTCCATTTTGCTCTCTCTCTCATGCTCTCTCCCTCACACTGAGGGACACCAACTACCACATTCTAAGCTGCTCTTTGCAGAGGCCCATTTGGCAAGAAGCTGACATCTCTGGCCAATAGCCAGTAAGGACCTGAGGCCTGCCAACAGCAAGTGAATCTGCTTGGAACAAATGAGCCCCAAGACAACTGCAGCCCGAGCCAACATTAGATTGCAGCCTTATGAGGGTCTCTGAGCCTGAAAACTTATCTCAGCCACACCTGATTCCTAACCCACAGAAAGTATGAAATAATAAATGTTTGTTTTTGGAAGCCACTAAGTTTTGGGACATTCTGTTACACAGCAACAGGTAACTAATACAGATTTTCATACCTAGAAGTGAGGGGTTGCCCTACTTTGGAACCAGGCTGTGGAAGGATTTTGAATAGCATGTTAGAGAAAGTTTAACACATTAAGTGCCCAAACTGTTTTGTCTTCTGGACGGAAAGTATAGTGTCAATCACCGGTGACTGGGTGCTTAATGTGTTAAATTGCTTTGAACAGACTGTTAGTAGAAATTTGGACTTTGAGGATGCTACCATTAAGAGCACAAAAGAGGTGAAGAACATATTATTAGAAAGTGGAGGAAGAGGAATCCTTGTCATGTACCTGGTAGTGGCAGAAAACTTAGCAATACCTACCTTCGGTAACATGGAAAGCAGGATTATGTGTTGAATGAAATGGGTGATCCAGTTGAGATTCCAAAACTGTTAAAGCTGCTACTGAATCTTTTCTTTCTGTTGAGAGAGAGAGAGAGAGAGAGAGAGAGAGAGAGAGAGAGAGAGAGAGAGAGAGCGCTAAACTGAAGGGAAAATGGCTAAACAGGAATCAGAACTGAAGAATTATGGTAAGATGGCAGAGTAGGAAGGAAGAACCAGGAATTCATCTCCCTAATTAGACATTTGTCCTGGCAGAATCTGTCTGATAAAACTGTTCTGGAACTCTGAAGTCTATTCAAAGGCTTGCAACTTCCAGGGGAAGACATGGACTATAAATTAATTTAGGTCAATTCCAGTTCTTAGTTCAGTACCTATTGGCCACCCCACAGACCAGTGACAGGCAGCCATGTACATCCCTGGAATAGTTTGCATGCAGCTTTCAGAGCCAGGATAGACAATAAGGACCCTGTCTTACAAATATCAGGGATCTATGCTCTGATCACTGATTGCTGCTTCTGATTGCAGAAGTATAAATGCAAAGATAGGCAGCCATTGTTGCAAACCTCTCTGCCACTGCTGCGAGCCCATCCTCTCCAGTTGA
The DNA here is from genome assembly GCF_000327345.1 of Myotis davidii. Lineage (NCBI taxonomy): Eukaryota > Metazoa > Chordata > Mammalia > Chiroptera > Vespertilionidae > Myotis > Myotis davidii. The sequence continues at coordinate 3,720,602 of NW_006285234.1, read as the reverse complement.
AGTGATTTCTAGGAGGTTTAAAATGGGGGTACATTTCCCCCCCCCCATCATTTTTCTCATTTCCCCTTGTGTGAGCTAAATATTAAGTCACTGCACAGACCCAAGGCAGATGCAGGCTCTGCAAAAACGTGAGAAGTGTACACCTCAGTCTAATTGCCGGCACAGAGAGAGTCTATAACTGAAGGGGGGGGGGGGAAACCAAGCCCTGGGAAAATCTGTTTAATTCAGATTTAATAGAACTATCCATTAAATCAACAGAAACTATTTCTGACAAAGATCAAATGGCACACTAACCAAAGATTTTAAACCATTTGTCTTAAGATGCCCAACAATCTATAGGAAGATGTTGAGAAAAATAAGAAAACAATATACAAACAAGTGGAAATATAAATAAAAAGTCAGAAGCTAAAGAAGAAAGAAAGAAAGAAAAAGTCTGGGCTGAAAAGTACAACTGAAATGACAATATCCAGCAGAGAGATTTGAAAGATTTGAACAGGCAGAACAAAGAATCAGCAAACCTGGAGACAGGACAATTGAAATGATCAAGTTGGAGGAACAGAAAGCGTATAAGAAAATCAAAGAGGACATAAAGGACATGTGAAACACCACTAAGTGGAGAAACTTATGCATCATGGAGAAGGAGAAAAGGCAGAGAAAATGACAGAGACATTATTTTAAAAAACTATAGTTGAAAACATGCCAAATTTGATAAAATACATGAATATAAACATTGAAAAAGCTCAACTCCAAGTAGGATGAACTGAAGAGACCCACACCAAGACGCATTGTAATCACACTGCCAAAATCCAAAGACAAAAAGAAAATCTTGAAAGCAGCAAGAGAGAAGCAACTCATCACACATAGGGATCCTCAATCTATAATAATAAAAGTATAATATGCTAATTAGACCAAACATCCTTTTAGACGTCCTTCCATCCTTCCAGACGAAGCCAGGGCTGCGAGGGAAGCCTGGGTCCCAGCCGGCGGCCAGAGGGAAGCTGGTGCCAGCAGCAGGGAAGAAGGAAGACGGACTATTGCACAAATTTCGTGCTTCGGGCCTCTAGTAAGATTATAAACAGATTTCTCATCAGAAACTTTGAAAACCAGAGGACTGATATATTCGAAGTGCTGAATTCTATTTCCAGCAATACTGTTCTTCAAAACCAAGGATCCTCTTCCCAGTAAAACTGTTCTTCCAAGGTGAGAGAGAAATGAAGACATTCTCAGATAAACAAAAGGCAGTCATTACTAGTAGATCTGCTCTTCAAGAAATGTTAAAGGGAGTCTTTCAGGTTGAAATGAAAGGACACTAAACAGAAATATGAAACAGTACGAAGATCACTATAAAGATGAATATGTGGGCAATGTAAAAGCCAGAATTATTTTATCTTTGGTTTAGAATTCCACTTTTTGTTTTCTACATAATTTAAGAGACATTTTTAAAAGACAGTTCTTGTCTAAAAGTTAGTATTATTATAATTTCAGGTTGTAACTCCATTTTTTGTTTGCTACATGACTTAAGAAACTAATGAATAAAAAGAATAATTATTAGGCTATGTTTTCGGCAGACTGTATAAAGACATACTGTGACATCATAACTAAAAAGGGGTGGGGAGAAAGCTCTAGGAGCAGTTTCTGTATGGTACTGAAGTTAAGTTGGCATAAATTCAAATCAGAGTGTTATAATTTTAGAAAGTTAAATAGCATTCCCATGGTAACCACAAAGAAAATAGCTATAGAATATATACAAAAAGAAATGAGAAGTGAATTTAAACATTTCACTACAAAAAACAAATACCAAACACAGTAATTAACTAAACGAGGGACAACAGAGCTATAAAACATATTGATAACAACGAAATGACTTTACTGAAATGGATTAAATATTCCAACCAAAATACATATATTAGCAGAGGGGGAGGGGGGGAGGATCCAACTACATACTAAAAGATATTCACTTTAGATCCAAAGACAAATGTATGTTGAAAGTGAAAAGATGGAAAAGATATCCCATGTCTACAGTAATCAAAATAGAACAGAGAACAATACTAATATCAGACAAAATAGATTTTAGATAAAAAAGTTTAGAAAGGACATTATATATTAACAAAGGTTCTAAAGAGTGAGAAAATATAACAAATATTTATGCAGCAAATAACAGACCATCAAAATATATTAAGCAAAATTGAAGTGAGTAATAGTACTACAATAGTTGGAAATTATTACACTGCTCTCAACAGTAGATAAAACAACCAGACAGAAGATAAGAAAATAGAGGACTTGAACAACACAATAAATCAACCACATCTAATAGACATGCACAGAACATTTTACCTAATAATAGAGTACACATTCTTCTCAAGTGCATATGGGACATTCCTGGGGACAAACTATATGTTAGGCCACAAATTAAGTATCAATAGATTTTAAAAGTCAGATATCATACAAAGTATCTTCTCTAAGCACAACGAGATGATGTTAGAAATCAATAAAAGGAAGACAACTGGAAAATTCACAAATTTCTAGAAATTAAACAACATACTCTTAACCAATGGATCAAAAAAGGTAGTACAAGGGAAATTAGAAAATACTTAAAGATAAATGGAAACACAAACAAAACATACTGAAATGTATGTTGCACAGCAAAAAGAAAAATAAAGGCAATACCCAGTGTGAGAAATGCCTACCTGTCCAAATTCAAATAATGGACTCAGAGATAGAAGTATGGTGAAAACGAGACTTTCAATATGCTCTTGAGAGCGGGTATTCATCTCCTTGTACAGGCACACTTGGGGCAGCAAACACAGCCCATTTATTCACTCCCTCCTGCAGTTCCTCATTGGCTGAGTACTATGGGGTCATTTGTTTCCTCATACGTTGTCTAGGTCTTGCTGTTTCCCATTGGGCCATTTAAAAATATTGGGCAGAGACCTTCTCTAATTGCCTCCACCTCTCCCTGTCTAGCTGAGGCAGGCGCCTCAGGAGTTTCCACCAAGATGCTGGCCCATGTGCACAGTTCTCTGTTCTTACATCCTCTTCCCTCCTCCCTACATTCTGTTTGCCCTGGGGAAATTCAGCAAATCCCATCAAAAGCCAACCATGCTGGAGATGGATCACAGAGGTCCATTTCCTACACCTGGGCAATGACTAAGCAAAGTAGTGGTAGTTGAAGGCATGTTCTTCTCAGGATAGACCCAGCAATGACTGAATTAGGTGACAGTACCAAGGGCCATCTAATACCAGAAAAATGCAGGACTTCTCCAATAAGAAATCTTGGCTCTAGAGTTCCTCATTGGGCTGACAGAGATTAGGCCAGGCAAGGCTACTATGCAAATTGTCCACCCAACCAGGAGTTTGACCAGGGGGCGGGGCTGGCCGGCCAACTGTCTGCGGCC
>NW_006285234.1:3682610-3717146 GCF_000327345.1 Myotis davidii | reverse complement strand
TCCCCCCATCGCCCCCCAACCCCAATCGGGGGTGGGGTTGGCCAGCCAACCACCCATGCATGAATTTGTGCATAGGGCCTCTAGTTGTAGACTAATTCCTTTCCCTGTCTAATTGAACTTCTTTCTTTTCCTTTCAAAAGTATTATTCATACTCCTAACTCCATCTCAGCAACTACTACTCAGAGAACCCAAACCATGTCACTTATATTTTTTCTCCTTATTAGTGACTTAATCTTTTTGCCTGACTACCTGAAGAATTCATTATTTTTGGGGGAATCTAGTAACTTTGCTAGTATAAATTTTGTTTTGACTATTTGGGGTCAATTTTGTTCAACATACATACAGCATATGTATGTGGCCCTTTCAATATGTAAGAGATGCATAACTTTCATTTTGGGAATGGTTCTTGAATTATGTATCTTAATATTGTTTCTGCTCTCTTCTTCTGAGACTACAGTTATGCATATGTTAGATCTCCTTTGTCTTTTAATCTTTTTCTCCCTCAAACTCTTTTAAACTACTTTTCATTTTTATTTAATGTTGTCCAATTTTATCATTTCTAGTCTGTTTGCTTTTATGAATGTTAACTCACTCTGTGTTCAATGTTATATTCATCCATTTTTTTCAACTTCTTCCTAGAGTAATTATAGCCAATGTTTTATTTCCTGCTGCAATTTCACCATCACTTCAAAGCATTTGCAAACTAAGCCTTGTGTTCTTCATTGTAGACGTGATTTATTCATCCTTCAGGTTTTTTGTTTGTTTTCATTGAATTATTATTTATTTATTTCCTTGAGTAGTCTAAACACATTTACTTTAAAATTCCACAGCATCAATTTATCTGGAGTGAATTCATATTCTGATTGTTAATTTGGTTGGCTTCTTTCAGGTGAGTAAACTTGTTTTTCTGTTCTGAAACTTTGACGTATTTTGAGGCTTTTTTCACCTCCCTCTTCCAGTGTACAACCCAATCCCTAGTCAGGTAATTTTATGTTTACTTGAAGCCAAATCCTGTTTCCCTAAACCAAAATAAGGTTGTATTATAGTATATTAGGATTCCTGTCCCAAGATGATATTGGGGATATACCCGATCCTGTCACAAAACTCACAGGCAGCTTGGTTTTATTCTGGTTGGGAGGATGTATTATTTTCCTTCAAATGGAGTTTTCTGAAAGTCACAGCCTAATATAGTAACTAAAAACTCCCCCGGTCCCCACCCAGGCTTCTTTCATGAGAAAATCATCCCTTACTCCAACCTCTGGATTCATGAGGTAAACAGGATTCAAACACTTGGCTCATATGGAGCATTTTAAATACTTCTTATCACACAGAAACTAAACTCCTGGCAATACTGGGACCCCACTCCCCATTTTTAAAAAACCTACAACACAAAAGGACATTGATCGGCTCTACTCATTGTTTTGCTTTTCTGTTTTATATTAAGGCCACAGACACATTTTTCTGAGTTTACCTGTGATTTTGGTGTTTTAATACTTTGGGACATAACTAGGTCTTAGTTTCATATCATAAACTTATGAAGTCACTGTGATTGGAAATTCCCTAAAGGCGGCATTTAAAATGTGATTTAAGAAATGTTTTTGGACTACTACAAGAGCATTTGGAAAAAATATAAAATTGGATCCCTGCTTCATATCTCTTACTAAAATAAATCACTGATGGATTAAAGATCTAAACTTTAAAATGGAGCCACTAAGCTATTAGAATACACCTTTGGATAGACAAAGATTTCTTAAACAACACAGAAAGTGCTAAAGAAAAAATTAATAAATTTGACTACATTAAAATTAAGAAATTTTGGTCATCAAAGACATCATCAAGAGAGTGAAATGGCAAGTCACAAAGTGGGAGAAGATATGTGCAATACATAGTATATTCAACAAATGACTGATATCCAGAACATACTTTTTAAAACTACAGGTCAATTTTAAAAAGGCAACAACAACAACCAAAAAACTCTTTAAAAAATGGGCAAGAGTCCTGACCAGGTGTTTCAATTGGTTAGAGCATCATCCCATATACCAAAACGTTGCGGGTTCGATTCCCAGTCAGGGCATATAACTAGGTTGCAGGTTCCATCCTCAGTCAGGGTATGTATGGTAAACAACTAACTGATGTTTTCTTTCTCTTTCTCTGTCCCTGCCCCTTTTCTCTCTCTCTAAAATCAATAAGCACATATCCTTGGGTGAGCATTTTTTTTAAATGAGTAAAAATAAATAAATAAATAAATAAATAAATAAATAAATAGACAAGAGATTAGAGCAAGCACTTCACAAAATAGGATATCCAAGAGTTATTTAATAAACTTACAAAAAAAGTGCTGGTAAATATCGTCATTAGAGAAATGCAAACAAAAATCAAAGAGCAACCACCTTACACTCACCAAATTGTTGGTGAGAATGGGAAGAAACTGAACTCTAAAACACTGCTGATGGGGGTGTAAATTAGAAAACTGGCAATATCTAGGAAGGCTAACTGTAGGCCTATCCAAGGTCATATAAGTTAAATCAAAGGCCCACCCAAAACCACACAGAAAGGAAGTGAAGGAAATGTCAATCTGATGGCAGAGCCTTTTTTCTTTATTGCTACCCTGCTCTTCCATCATAAGCCAGGTCTTCTACAAGCACATTAATACCTTAAATTGAGTTTATTTCTTTTTCTGGTTCAATATTGTTTGGATTTGTTTAAAATGGAAACCCTTACCATAGCCTGGCCCTTGGTTGACTGTAGAGGTTTACAAAGCATATTAATAGACATACAGAACTGAAGTACTGGATCAGAATCAGGAGAAGCAATACATATAATATTAGAGGGTATTATTTTTCTGATTTCAACAAAATACCTTCTAATATATATTAGAATTATTTTTTAAACTGCTTTGCCCAGCCACTGTTTCTCTTGGCTGAAATCTTCTGGGTTCAGAATCCTCAGTCCTCACTTCTTGCCTATACTCAAAATTCAAGGCCATGGTCTTCCCTAGTATTTACTTTGTTTCTGATGTCATTATCTTAAGAGTCTATACAGCCTCATGTTTATGGGTCTACTAAACCTGCTGGTATTTTATTACCTAGGGATCTCAACTGAAATCAGTTTCCTGAAATTCATCACAGGCTTCTTCCTTTAAAAAACGTTTTTTATTCCTGTTGCTTACCAGAATCTAGTCAATCTGCATCAGACTAAAATTTGCAATCCATGTGGTCAAGACTTTTGAAAGCTTTTCCAAATCTGTGTCTTTTGGACAATGTTAAACTGCTGCTTTCATTGTCAGTCTTTGGGTGTCCAATCATACAGAAACACCAAACCTGGACATCTAAGTGTTCTTGCGATAATATTTGCCACATTCTTCTGTCAACATGTCTTACTAATACTGTATTAGAGCCTGGAAGGCATGCATAAAATGTAGCAGCTTAGCAACTATAGAAATTTAGTTTGTGTTATTTAATAATTGTAATATCCACCTTGGAGATCCTTCAACTAATTAGGAAACCTTTTAAAAATATTTTAGGAATTGTTTTTTGAAACACTGAAAACGTTTGGACAGTACCTAAAAGAGAGAAAGAAGACTCTCAAATTTCAGTAAAAAGCCTGATTTCAAACGGTTTGTTGGAACAAAGTGAAACAAAACAAAAAAATCTCCCAGATGTCAACCTTTCCCCTAGAGATCAAGAGACTTGGACATGGACAGGAGCAAGGAGGAGTGTACTTCTGAGCTCTGAATCTGCAGGAGAGCTTTTTCTTGATTGATTAAAGAAGAAAAAGAGGCTAAGAATTAAAGCAATCTGATCAAATGAGAGAACAGGTTCATAATGACTTTTTCCTCTTCTTTAAGACATTTCATGATGATTCTGCACATGTGGGAATGTATAAGCTTCTTTAGCACAATTTTCATTTCTGACTATGAAACTGTGAAAAGTTCTTCCATATGAACAAAGAGCAATGAAGACTAAGCATTTTAAACAGAAGTTAATGCTGTATTAAATGTCACAAAATTTCAAATATTTAATAATAAACATATTTATATATATATACATATATATAATGACAGACTGCTTTTAATCAAAGTTTGGTTTATATTGTGCTATATACCCTGGAGACTGACAAATCCAAGAACAAGGCACTGTTGGATTCGTGTCCTGTGAGACCCTGCTTCCTAACTCACAGACGGACATTTTCTTTCTTTCCTTCTCTTTCCTTCTCTCCCTCTCTCCCTCCCTCCCTCCCTCCCTCCCTCCCTACCTCCCTCCCTCCCTCTCTCCCTCCCTTCCTTCCTTTCTTGCTGCTGCTGCTGCTGCTGTTTTCACATAGCAGGGACAAGGAATCTCTCATGACCACAGGCCTCAGCTCCAAATACTATCACACTGGGGGTTAGGTTTCAACATATGAATTTTGGAGGAAACAAACCTTTAGTCTGTGGCAGTTTTTTAAAAAAATTAACCTGACGCTCAAGTTCCTTGCATTTCTCTATGTTTCTGAGACTTCTCTGCCTCACCTGAGGGTTCTACTTCTGTTTCTAAACCTGGGTGTTAAAGGGTTCTCAACAACAACAAAAAATTAGAACAATATAAAAATTGTGAATCAGGAGCTGTAGGATAGAAGCAGCCAGAAGAGTTTGAGTGAGGGCAGTGGTACCAGATTGTGAGGTAGGATGGCAGTAGCCAGAGATATTCCAGAACTCAGCTGCTTCTCTATCTTTGGTCACTTTGAAGAAGAAACTTCCAGCTCGACCATTACTGATTTCTGTCCTCATTCATTCTTACAGAATAACAGACATTAGATCTATTTTATTCTACAAATGGAAGAAAGAAGTGTTTGTATATTATTCCTATTTTTTCTTGATCCTCATCACAGTCATAACTCACTTCCAGGCTTCCATAACCGACCAATTTCCTGCCGAACCTTCTCATACCTCCCTGGAATTCTATTTGCCCCAAAAGGTGATTTGGACACCTCTTTTTATAAACAACTATTATAGTGAATGCCAAATATTCATAAGAACCACTAGGATAACTATTAAAAGTATAAAATACCAGTTTCCAACTCTAACCTACTGAATTAGATTCCATGGGTAGGACACAGGAATCTTTACTTTTAGTAAGAACCCTAAGTGATATTTTCACTAGGTAACTTTAGGATACACTGCAGAAAATCATAGTACTTATGGTTATATAAGGACACTTTTGAAAGTAAAAGCATGGCTATTAACAACTGATTGGCCCAAATAGCAAAAACTGGGACAACTGTGGGCAAATATGGATATGAACAGATATATATATATTCTAGTAATGTGTTATCATCTTCATTTCCACCTAAGCATTTTATTTATTTTTATAACAGTTGTATGGAGATATAATTCAGATATTATGCAGTTTACACATTTAAAATATCCAATTCAAAGTTTTAATATATTCAGAAAGTTTTGCCACCATCACCACAATCAATTATACAACATTTTCATCATCCCAAAAAAAATCCTGTACCCTTTAGCAGTCACCTCAGTTCTCCATACCCCTTCCTAAGTCCTAAGCAATGACTCATCTATTTTCTGCCTCTGTTGATATGCTTATTGAAATCATACAATATGTGACCTTTTATGACTCACTTCTTTAACTTAGCATAATGTTTTCAAGGTTTATCTATGTTGTAACATGTGACAGTAAGTTCACTTTTTATTGCCAAATAATGTTCTATTGAATAGATATACCACATTATATTTATCCTTTTATCAGTTACGGATATTTGTTTCCACCTTTTAGCTATTATAAATAATGCTGCTATGAACATTTGTACACAAGTTTTTGTGTGGACATATGTTTTCATCCCTCTTGGATTATACCTATGCTACCCCACTTTTTTTTTTACCCCTACCTTAGGAGACTCTAATAAAGAATTTTCACAAGTCTTGTGGGAAAGCAAGAAATCAGTGAAAAGAATTGAAAGGCAGAAAATTACATTACTTAGATTAGGTGAAACAGCTATTTTGTTTTTAAAATACATTTATGCCCTTTCAAGCAATAATCCAAATACTTCTTAAAAAATTAGAGTGGCTGAGAAAGAGACCCTGGTAAGGTAGAAACCAACCATAAGGATCAGCAAAAATCTCTGCTGGGCTACCAAGGGTCCTTCTTTCAGAGTTTAGTCACCTAAGAGCAGATTAGCTAATAATACATCAAAACTCCTGGGTCTTTGTTTTCTGGCCAAATATTTAAATTCTGTGTCTTGAATCAAAACTTCTAATTTCTAGGGTTTATGGTTTTCTCATTGATGACTTTTTAATTTGGTCTTTTTCTTTAAAATACATGACACAGGTAGGCTAAGTTTTCAGGAAATATGTTTAACCTTATAAAGATCTATACATAGGTTTTTGTGAGACACAGTAAAGTTACTTGTGTTAAAGTAAAATCAATATCTACAGAAGAGAAATTAGAAAAGAAACTGATTTTCTTTCCCTCTTTCTTTTCTTTTTTACCTGTCACTAGTTTGCACAAGTTTGGAATTCTAGGAATCATTACATTATAAAAGTCTTCAGTTTTCCCGTCTAATAGGTTCCAGGTTTTCTTGCTACGGGGATGAAACCAGCAGATTTTAGTAAATTCTTATTTATTTGTCCCAAAGGCCAGGCAGTCCTCTTTCTTCTCTGGTGCTGGTTTCTATTCATTCACTGCCTCGTCTCAGGTTCTTCTGCTGCCCATCATTAATCTTTCAAGCTACAGCTGGGTGGGTTCAGAACAAAACCATCAGAGAAACTGAAAAATGAAATATTTACCTGTACCAATAGGGAAAAAGAGGCCAATCAACCTTGTCCTTTCAAAGCAATCTCATTTTTAATTTTATTTTATTTACTTTCTAGATAGGAGACAAGATACATATATACACTCACATATATATTCCTCTCTGTTAATATAATATTATAGTTTTTTACTATCTATCCTCATTTGTAATGAGGTGTAATATATAAAGCTCAGTTAGTTACCATGGAGACACTGGTCCTCTGTTTCTTATCACAGAGCCACACTATCTTCTGGTGTCAGCCAAGGAGGGATGACAAAGGCCTCCCCAAGAGCCTGGCTCTGCAATTACTGAGCAATCAAGCGCCTCTTTTAATAGAGCACATTCAGGTATACATGGCTCCTCACTCAGCACTGTCTTCTCTCCTTCCTTTTTAAACTTGCTTAGGAGGATGCAGATACCAAGTATAGATATCTTACTCCATTATAGGGCCTGTCTATTCAGGATTTCAATAATATTTTTTGGATTATATAACAGAGCTCACTAGCTACCTTCCTCTTTATTATCTCCCGTATTTTTTTTTAACTTCAATACTGTTATTTTCTTCTGAGGATAGATAATAATCTTTCCTTTATGCATTAATCAGTTTCTATGGGTTGTCATTAACAAACAAACTAAAGGAGTGGATGAATGAAAATCACAGTTTCTAAACTTCCCCTTAGTCGACTTCCCCTAACGTCTCTAACCAAATTTCTAAAGCTATCAACAAAAAAACTTTAAACTTGAATGACTGCCATTCATTAATTCTTTTTCTTCTGGTGGTAATATAAAATGAGAAGCTATATAAATCAAAGGGACTTTAAGCAATAAAAAAAAAATCAAAGGGATATGAGAAACAAAAAGCTTCATTTTTCCAGAAATTTTTACCTTACTTGATATAACTCAGATTTGACTTAGATACTCAGACTCAGATGTTCTAAACTCACTTGGAAATTTGGGGTGAAATAGGGTATGTCCTGAGGCATTCAAACTGGTCTGGATCTATTATTATAGACTAGAGGCCCGGTGCATGAAATTTGTGCGGGGTGGGGTGGGGGGGCGGCCCTCTGCCCAGCCTGTACCCTCTCCAATCTGGGACCCTTCGGGAATGTCCAACATCCCCCTCACAATCCAGGGCCACTGGCCGCCTGCTGCTCAGTCCTTTGGTTGTCCCTCACTAACCCCCCTGCCAGCCTGGTTGCCCCACGCAGCCTGGTGTTCAGTCATTTGGTCGTCCCTCACTAACCCTCCAGCTGGCCTGGTCGCCCCATGCAGCCTGTTCAGTCGTCTGTTCAGTTGTTTCGGATGCAATGGCCCCTGGCTCTTTATATATATAGATAGGCATTTTATAATAATATCTAAGTTTTCCCTGTATAGTGTCTATAATGTTATAAAATATACAGTTGTCTTTGATTTAGATAAAAAGTTCTAGAACTTTGCTAACATGCCCTTTTCCCAAAGAAGAAGTAATGATCATGGTTGAAGTAGGGAGAAATGGAAATAGTGAGGAACCAAAAATGTATATGACATGATCACTGCTTTGGGAAAAAAAACTTAAAATCTAATTGGGAAAACAAGCCTTTAAACACATGTATAAGGCTCAATAATATGAATTAAATAACAAAAAGCTACAACAAAAAATTGGGGGGGGGGCGGTAAATTAAGTCCAGAGTTAGTAAGATTTACTGGAAGAGGTAAGATTTAAGATTGGTCTTAAAGGATAGAAGAGAGAGAAAAAAAAAAACTTGGGGTAAGAAAAATAGCAGATGCTAAAATGTGGCCATGGGAATGGTCATAGTCTTGTTAGAAGACCCATGATTATGTTAGCATTACTGAAGTAAACCATTCTTGAGTTTCAAGAAAATTTTAGAATCAATCAGTTCAGGTGATGATGTTAGTTTCCCCCTATTATAACCCTCCTTCCCAAGGTGTTTCCTTCCTCCCTTCCTGAGAAATAAAAGGATGAGGAGGAGGCAAGAAGGGAGGCTAGGAGAAAGAATAAAGGAAGGAGGGAGGGAGAGGGGAGGAGAGGGGAAAAGGGATTTGGGGGAGAAAATAGGTGGGAAAGGGGAAAAAAAGGACAGGAAGAGCAGGAGGGAAGGGAGAGGGAGGGTGAACAATTGCATTCAAAATGACACAATAAATAAATGAGAAACAGAGGTTGTCCTTTTATTTTTTTGCAGGTGGAGAACAAAGTGGGTTTTTGCAGGCAGAGTATGAACACGTTCTATGTTATATGATCCCCACATGCCAGGAATGTCATTAATGAGATAGAAATGAATGACTGGAGACTTGCCAAATGTAGCTCAGGAGATCAAGGGCTATATACTCACACGTTTTCACCTATGCTCTGGAATTTTTGGTATAGCTACACAGTATGCACAGGCTTTGTCAGAAGCTTGACAGGAGCCTGAATTAATACTGGGTTTTTAATATAACACTGGTTCCTGGCATTTTTGTTACCAGAGGACGGTCTCTAAATATGCAGGTATGTGGGTGTTTTTTTTTTCAGTTGGACACTGGAGAAAAAGATATTTGATCAGTGGCATAAGCTGAGGGAAAAGTTAACATACAAGTTATTGTGTCTACTCAAAAAAGATTGCACAAAAGGTTTACTGGGAGGTGATGAGAAGCAATGAAGATTTTCATAATAACAGTAAATGCACCTTAAACATTATCTATTCTATGTGCCAAGCACTGTTAAACACTTCATGTGCATGATCTCATGTAATCCTCACAATCCTGTTAAATAAATAGCAGTCACTTCCACATATAATAGATGAGGAACCTGAGAGGTTCAAGAAAGGTTAAACAACCTACCCTAAGTCACAGTAAGTGGCATGCACCTGATGGAACACAATAACTGGACTCTATTAGAACAAAGGCAGAATTTGCTTCAAAAGGCTTAATTACTGTAATGCACATTTCTTCAGCATTTTCATCTTTTCCATTTCCATCATAAGGTTATGATGAAAAAGCATAAAAGGAAAAGCTGTGTTTCCTTTGGAAATTTTGTCAAAAAGGAAATAATAATTGGAAAGGATGTTTCTGATTAGTCAAAGAAGAGAAACGGAGACATGGTATTCAAAGGTAAAGACTTCTTAGGAAACAAGGGGAAAGTAGTAAAAACAGTGAAGATAATATTGTTCTTTAAAATGGTTCATCTTGTCCTTTTAGCTATGAAGGGACTTGTATAAAAAAATGTCAAATACAGAGATTTTAGCTATCTTCCCCCATTCACTTGCCAATGTAAGGCTATACGATTATAAGACCAAATGAGCTTTACTTACTTCATGACCTTGCTTTCCTGTCATTCCTTGAATAAGCCAAGTTTGTTCCTATCACAGGGTCATTGCAATGGCTGACTTTTTTCTGCACAACTATGGCTCTGTTCAGCTGTCAGATCCTCGGATTGACTTTCCTGACTAACCTACAAGTTTCTCCTTCCCTCCCCACAACCACTCTCTTTCGCATAGTCTGTCTCAATAGCCTGCTTTTTTCTCTTCACGGCACTTATCACTATCTGAAATTCTTTATTTGTTTGCTTTATGTTTTTTATTTATATGTTTAATTAATGTATAAAATGTTATGTTTTATTAATATTTTTCATATACTTTGAAGAATAGTTGGCACATAGTATGCACTTGATAAATATTTGCTGAATGAATGAATGACCACTTAACTAGCCAATGGAAAGAGGATAATCCTAAAAGAGATACATTTAGTAATGCTTCATAATTTAGAAGTGCTTACATATACTACAATAGTCACTATCCCACTGGAGGTTAATCTACATATCAACTAGTTATATCAAAACACAAATAAAGAAATACTATTTGTTATCAGGAGTCTTATTTGCATGAAGGCTCATTTTAAATTCTTAGATAGTTGCATGCTCAGTTATTGTTGAAACTCCTACTAAAGTATTGGTAAAAAAAGGACATTCAGTAGAACGCAGAATAATAACAAAAAAGATGTTATTTCAGTGAGTTTTGAAGGTTTTTTTTTTGCCATTTCCACTAGGCAATAAAGTTCTTGCTTTCATTTGCCAGAAATGTCCCTGTAAACACTGGGTTTTTATTTCTGTTTTTCTGACTAGTACAAGTTTTACTGCTTTGAACAGCTAGTAGATAACATCATGTGCTATAGACTGAATATCTGTGTCACCTCAAAATTCATATGTTGAAACCTATTCCTCCAATGTGGTGGTATTTGAAGGTGGAACCTTTGGGATGTGATTAGGTTATAAGGTTGGATCCCTCACGAATGGGATGACTGTCTTTATAAAAGAAACTCCAGAGAGATCCCTCACCCCTCCTGCCAGGTAAAGACAGAAAAGATAGCCATCTATGATCCAGGAAGCAGGCTATTACCAGACGCAGAATTTGTCAGTATCTTGGTCTTGGACTTTCCAGCCTTCAGGTCTTGGACTTTCTAGCCTTCAGAATTGCAAGAAATAAATTCGTTGTTTATAAGCTAACTAGTAGCCTGAACAAATTAAGACATCGTAGTAATAAATGAAAAACAGTCCGAACAGATGACTATTAGCTTATAAACCAGAGACAGTTTGAAATTTACTGGATATTTGAGGCGAGAATAGCACCCAGGGCTGAGAATTCAATCCCACACTCTTGAATGTTCATACATTTTCTTTGCTGATTTATCTAGGAATTAGGAACATCCCCTTCATGGGTTCCATCCCAGCCCAGCTTCACTGACCTGATGTTATACCAAAGAACTAGTAACCTGGATCTATCTCCAGCTCCTAAATATCCCAAACAGGGCTTGGCAAGAATCAACATATTTGGATTTGGTAGAAGATACAGGTAGCAAACAGTTAATCCTAAAACTGAGAAGCAATTACAAAAACACCCGGATTATTGGCATTCTCAGTGCCAAATTATTTTTGTGTGCTTTCAAAATAAGGTTTGGGTAACAAATATAATAATAGAAAATCCTATGTTGAAATTGACAAAGGGACCCCACTTCCTTCCTATATCTCCAATAGGAGTCCACTTTTTTTTTTTTTTTTTTTTTGCTAAACTGATGCCTGAAACTGAAGGTTTTGCCTACTGAATCTTTTCAACAAGAAGCAGAAACTGCAGGTCACAATGACTTCCATCCATGCTTCTGCTCTTAATTCATCAAGGAGTTCTGTTTCATTTTTAGAATATCACACATTGTTTCAAACCTTCTTTCACTATAGGAAGTGAAAACAGATGTCTAGTTCCTTGGATATATTTGGTGGAAATGAACCCTACTCCTGGTGTAGTCTCAAGTCACAAGACCCCTTCCTAACTGACTGAAAATTACTAACCATTCTCTTCTTGTGGTGTTACTATTGTGCAAATGTATATTCCATTGTGTATTCATTAATTGATCATTTTTAAAGATTTATATCTATAAGTAGTATGTTTTTCTTAAAAACATTTCTGGTAATTTTACCTTAAAAGTTTGCATTGTGCATTTGCCTGAAAAGAATGTTTTAAGTAAAACACAATGTTTAATGCATCATATGAAATTCTTTTCATTTACTATCACCATTCCAAAGAAGGTACAAGGTGATAAGAGAAAACTGACTGGATCAACTATAGAGAAATATTTAGTGAACTAACATAGATAAATAATATGTTAAGGAAACCCTTAATATATCCAATAATGGTATCAGGATTACAACAGAATATAGAAAATGATAGTGCAAGAAGGCATTTTTGAATACTATGCAAAGCCTTTCAGGTTACCAAATGTAATAGAAGTCCCCTTCCTAGCTTTATTAGTACATAAAATTACCAAATACTGGCTTTTCCAAACTCCCTTCCTTTTTAATCTTAAGCTCATTTTTTTAAATAGAATATAGAAACGAATAGTAACAGAAAGAAAGAAAATCAACAAGATGTGGCAGCTAGAAGGTACATATATCAATTAGCAGTAATTGGTAAATAAAAGAATGAAAGGCCAAATCCTGGTGCTTATCCTTCAAATATTTTGTATCCCCAGTCTATGAGAATGTATTCAAGAAATTATAGTTATAAATTGTAATATTTTAAAACTTTATTACTTTTTCATTAAAAAGGTAGTATATGCCCTATTTCTGATGATTAAATAAGCATTCTAACATTCATAAAATCAAATGAGTATTTTCCTTTATAGTGATAACCTGGGGAAATTGTATATCTATTCCACTTGGTAGATGTACTATATATTTTTTGTTTACTAGCAAGTCTCTTTTGGAATGGTCTTTAGTATCAGTTTAAAAAGCCATAGAACAAAATCCATCTCATTACTTTTAAATCCATCTCTTTTTTACTGTTTGGATTTTAAACCAAAAGTGTGCTATCTTGGTCACAAAACTTATTTCCAAATGACTTTTGTTTCAAAAACAAAGATACTCTCCATTTGAACACTTGAAAAGTTAGCACAGGCATGATGACATGTGGACCTCACAATATCTGTTGCATCCATCTTTTCCTTTTGATTCCAACAGCTAATGCCCCAGTCTAAGCCCTCATTTCCTCTTCCCAAATCTTTGCCTTTTAACTTATAATGTCTCTGTGAACATTAATTATGCCCAGTACCACTAGGATCATACTCTCAAAGCATAACTCTTATCCTTTGCCCTGATGATCAGAAATTTTCAGTGGCTTTCCAGGCAAGATTCTCCATTCTCTTACCGTCAAGCAAAAGCTTTTGCTGTGTGCCTGGCATTGTTCAAGGTACATCTTATCCTATATAATAAAAGCCCAGCGACTGAACGGCGGGACAACCAGAATGACCAGTCGACCAGTCACTATGATGCGCACTGACCATCAGGGGGCAGACACTCAACGCAGGAGCTATCCCGTGGTGTCAGTGCACTACCACAGTGGGAGCTCCACTCGGCTGACCAGGATGAGCAGCTGCTCCTCCTGTGAACCCCAGGCCGATGGGCAGGAACCCAGGCTACAAGTGTCGCCTCCTCGCCCCAGGCTTCTCTGCCTCCTCATTCCCTGCTGCCTCCTCCAGACACCCACAGGCCGCACAGCACCGCTGCCGGGATCACAGAGTTGAACCCCGAAGCTGGGAGGCGGGTTCATGGCTGCCGCGGGATTGAGGCCTACTGCACCTCCTCTCAGTGCTATTGTCCCTGGGCCCATCCGGACCGGGTACCCTAGAGAGGAGAGTGCTCTGGCTCCACAGAATATGCCAAACCAGGGAGCAATCGCTCAGAGGGCGGGTCCACAGCCGCTCAGCAGACCAGGATGTGCGGCCCTCTCACAGTAGGCCAATCCCCACAGGCCACGCCCCCCACCAGTGCATGAATCCCATGCACCAGGCCGCTAGTTTTATATATTATTCTTCACATCAACCCTGTGAGTTAGGTAAAAGTACTATATTTATTTCACAGGTGAGGAAACAGTTCATATGTTTCAGTACTGAGATTTGTACCCAGGGACTCTGGCTCCAGAGTTCTATCTCCCTGCTTCTTTTCCTATGTTACCTAATATATCAACATTTTCTAACCTAACCAAGTGCTTTTCTGCTTTTGAGTCTTTGCTCACAATTTTATTTGCTGGCTGCTATTTCATTCTCCCATATTTTCCTATCCATATCCTTTAAAATCCATTTGAAATGCTACCTTTTCCATGAAGTTAACCCACATACCTCCTCACTGTGTAATTCTCTTATAACCATTATAACACTGTATTTTGTACTATATTAATTTGTACATACGTTTCTAAATTATAACTCTTGAAGGAGTAGAAACATTTTTTATCCCATGTCCCCTCTCCTCATCAGCATTTAGTTATTGTTACTGACAAGCTGGATTGGCAGACAAGTGCTATAATTGAAAATATATGAACTTCTGATGGGTGAAATCATGATATTAAAATATATATACTACAGGTACTTGGTAAATGTTAACTGCAATGAAAAGATTAGTATATTTAAAAGATTGTATCCAAGCTCTGAAGGTAATTCCAGAATTGCTTTGGACATTGATGTAATAAAGATATAGCATCCAAAAAGAATAACTTTTAAAAATGACAATAGATTTTTATGAACTCACACAACTATTCTTATTGAGTACCTACTATATGCCTAGCACAAGAAATAAGAAAATACAAAAAATAAAAATTCTAGTCTCTCTCTCCTTATCTCCCTTCATATTTTTGAAAGAAGATGTCTTAATGGAAAAATTTGGAATTCTCCTATGCTATATGTCTCTAAAATCATACCAACAGGGCATAGGCCTTCCTTCAGCAGGGATACTCAGGAAGAACCCAAAGAAAAAGTTCTAACAACAATGAGATATAATTCATACACTGCCATGGACTTGCAGGAAGAAACAGTTTTATGTTTTATATACTTAATGTGTGATAACTACTATGTACAGAATTTGTGGGAATTTCAGATTCCTAGATAGAAGATGCTACAGTAATTCAAAGTATGAACAAAGATGACAGCTTTGTTGGCTAACAAAAATGTAGATTTAATATATCTATTAAGGGGTATGTTTGAAGCTGTGCTATTGCCTAGATCTCTATATGATAACTAGGAGCCCAGCGCGCAATTCGAAATCGCGGGTGCCGCCCACCCACCTGCAGCCCTGCCCTGACACCCAAACCTGTCCATGCAGAGCTCCAGCGCACCTGGCCCAGCCCCCAAACCCTCTGGCCTTTTCTAGCCCCGCCCTCAGTCCCTCAGTTGCCTGGGGCTGGTCCCGCCTTCTCTGGGTGCCTCCCCGCTTCCACCGCTTCTCTGGAGCAACATCGCAGATCCTCCCCGTCATGGCCCAGAGGAGAGCATGGAAGCCTCCCGCCTGCTGCGCTGTGCTCCTTCCTCTGGCAGGTGGGCCGCAGGGCACTCAGAGTGCAAGGGGTGGATGGTGAAGGACTGGTGAAGGGGGCGCTATGGGCTCCCACCCCTCTCCCCCGCCACCCCCACAAGGGATGGTCCCTCCTCCTCTGGGTGCCTCCCCGCTTCCACCCTGTCTCGGAGCAACGCCCCAGCTAATATGCTAATGACCTGGTCATTACCATTACAGCATATCGACCATTAGCATATTAGCTCTTTATTAGTAATATATCCTCAAAAGAGAAATCTGGGTTTTTAAGAATTGCAGATTCTTCGCCTTTATTTCCACAGATGTCTGCTTCTATTCTGAGCCAATCTTCCTCGTATTCGTATTGAATAAACCCAATAAAATGTTTCTTTTCCTTCAGTTTTTGTTTATTTAATTAAGATCATTTTCTACATTACTGATTATAAAAGCCGTAATTATACTATCAAATACCTATCAAACTAACAATTTAATGTAAAACGTTAACACTTGGCAGTGTTTAACTCTAAAACAATATAAAAACCCTGTGTGTATAAATAAGGGAAATTTATTCAGGCTATTTATTTCCTCTGGAGTACAAAAGAAAGCTTTGGCTGCTGTTATTATTAATCATTATATACTATTGTAAAGAGAAGTCATTTATAAGTCGTTATAAGTAGCAGATGGCTGTGCTAAACTAAGATCATTTTCTGATGAGTTTATGAAGGGCACCATTCTTTATGAAAACAGGAAAGATAATATGACAACAGAAGAACATAGCATAAGCAAAGTATACACTGGAAGGTAATACTTATAAAGATATTTTGGGATAAAAGAATCAGAGAATCATGGGGCTAGAAGAGTATTCATCAGAATTTTCTCTTTCCTTTGGTTGGGAACACATGCATACATCTATTCTAGACAAATCAATATTTTTTGTTTTTAGCCTCTCTTAGAGTTGAAGATTCTATCATCCTCTTTGGTCATCCATGCTTGTTTAAATTACATTTAAGTCTATTTCTCTTCTTCTATACTGAAGATGGAAAAGAACTGGCAACCCCCTTTCTGAAGCGAGACACTTTCTGCACTTGAAGATAACATTTAATCATTAGTCAGCCTTCTTATTCCAGAAGAAAGAAAGAAAATAAAGAGTTTTGAAAAGGATGTTAGAAGATATGGCTTAATGTTGACCCACACATAACATTCAAAACCTTAAGCAATTGAGGGAAGAGGATAGGAATAATCAAAAATAAAGAAACAGCAAGCCAAATGAAGTAGGAAATAAAGGCTCAAAGGAGAGAAAAAAGAAAACAGATCCATGATTCAAAAATAAGATTTGAGAGGCCCTGGCCAGGTGGCTCAGTTGGTTGGTACATTGTCCCTTGCACCAAAAGGTTTCAGGTTTAATTCCTGGCCAAGGCACACAGCTAAGTTGTGGGTTTGATCTCTAGTAGAGATGTGTATGGGAAGCAACCAATCAAAGTTCAATGTTTCTCTCTCACACTGATGTCTCTCTCTCTGTCTCTGTCTCTCTCTCTCTCTCTCTCTCTCCCTTCCTCTCTAAAATCAAAAAAAGCATATCCTTGGATGAGGATTAATAAAATAATAAGATTCGAGTGTTTATTATGCAAGGCCCTGTGTAGAGTGCTTTATATAGTTGACCTTGTCATTGTCATCATCATCACCAGATAATCATCATCACCAGATAATCATCATATAATGATCATATAATCATCATCAGATAATTACTGTCACCATATAATCACCACCATTAAATCATACTATCAATAATCATATAATTATATAACCATCAAATAATCATAATTACCATATAATCATCACCATATAACCATCATCATCATTGAATCATCATTACCATTATAGAATCATTATCATCTATACATCATCATGTAATTACAGTCATATTATCATCATATAATCCTCAATAATCATTATCATCATATAGTCATCATCATCATATAATCATCAAAAAATCCTCATCAATAATCATGACTATCATCCTATAATAACAATCATCATCATATAATCCTATATAATAAAAGCCTAATACACTAAGTGTTTGACCGTCCATTCAACCGTTCGACCAGTCGCTATGACACACACTGACCACCAGGGGGCAGACGCTCCAACCGGTAGGTTAGCTTGTTGCTGGGGTCTGGCTGATTACAGCTGGGCAAGACTGGCCAGTCATGCCCTGGAGCCAACCTCCCGCAGTCCCTCCCGGCCTCTAAAATATTTATTCTAATTAATTTCCTTTCAATGTGCACAAATCTGTGCACTGGGCCTCTAGTTATCATATAATCCTCATCCTCAATAATCATGATCATTATATAATCCACATCATCAATGATCATGATCCTCATCCTATAATAACAGTCATCATCTTCATCATTATATAATCCTCATCATCAATAATCATGATAATGACCAAGTAATAACAATCACCATGCAATCATCATCATCACCATCACACAATCATTCTCCACATAATCATCATAAATCTTCACCATCATCATATAACATCATCATATAATCATTATCACCATTGTATAATCATTATTACCATGATAGAATTATCTTTGCTATCATATATTCATATCATATAATCATGATCATTATCATATAATCATCATCACCATGTAATCATCATATAATCATCATCATATAATTATCATCATTAATAATCGTCACCATATAATCACCATGTAATCATATAATAATTAATAATCATATAATCATTATTATGTGATCATCATCATATACTTATCATCATCAATAATCACCATATAATCATTAATAATCATTATCAATCATCATCACCATATAATCATCACCCTATCATCATCATCAAGAATCATCATTACCATATAATCATTAGATAATGATCATCATATAATTATATGCTATCACATAATCATCATATAGTTGTCATTATCAATAATCATTTAATCATCATCATATTAGCTAACACTTCACTGAATATGTACTTTGTGTCAGTCATCATTCTACATACTTTTCATACATGAACTCATGTAATCTTCACAATACCCTAAGGGTAGGATTATTCCATATCAGAAAAGGAACTAAAACATAGGTTCGCAATACCTTGGTATTCCTGGAGCCTCATTATTTCTATTTTACAGATGAGAAAACTGATTATCACAGGTTAAAAACATGCTTATGATCAAAATAGCTGGTAGTGACAAGAGGTAGGATTTGAACCAAGAATTCTCTGATTACAAAGTAGTTTTTGACTACATGTTTAACTTGAATAAAGAAAGTTATTAATAGCAATAAGCACCAGCACTTAACTTGAGAAGGAAGTAATAATAAGCACAATAAGAGAGCGTCATCACTGTTCAAATTACTAAATATTAACATTTAACCCTCACGACAACCCTATGAAAGTAGGTGCTACTCTTACTCCTATTTCACAAATAAAGAAACTGAGGCACAGGATCCTAATGTAACTGGGGTTATTCGGCTGCTAACTGCAGAACTGGGACTCAAACTCACAAAATCCAGTTCCATACCTTTGCTCTTACTACAACATCATATTTCCTCTTATAGTTATATATATAACAGAAGCAATTATTTGGTATACTGAAAAATGAGAATTATTTCATAGGTAAACACTGGGACTGCTATAGAGCTAATATTTATTGAGCACTTAGTAAACACTTCTGCTGGACTCTGTGATGTGCCACCCAGATCCCACTTCAGGAATGGAGGACTTACCTCACCAGCTGATGTGAATCCTAAGGGAGATGGCGCTCAATTGTCAGGTCTCAGTTGAAAAAACTTACCTTTGGGGTTGGCTGAGGTCTGTGGTGGGATTGCACTACTGCTCATCTTCCTTAGGTGTTCAGCCCAAGAGTACTTCCTAATAAATAAGTAAACATTCTGAATGTTAATTTCCACTTTAGAGTCTCTTCCTTAGGAACCTAACCTGCAATGCTTTACATAATCTCCTTTAACTCTGACCATCCTATGAATTAGGTGCTATTATCCTCTTACACTGATTTTACAAATGAAGACACTAAGGCAGTGGTTCTCAACCTTGGGCTGCACATTAGAATCACCTGGGAATCTTTTTAAAATCCTGATTTCTGGGCCTCATCCTCCAGAAATTCTGTTTCTTTGTTACTAATGTTGTGGCCCCAGCCCATAATAAAGAAACAGAATTTCCGAAGGATGAGGCCCAGAAATCAGAATTTTAAAAAGATTCCCAGGTGGTTCTAATGTGCAGCCAAGGTTGAGAACCACTGCACTAAGGTTTAACTTGCCCAACATCATAGACCTGGTCAATGATAAAAACAGATTTGAACTGAGATTGTCTAATTCCGGAGGCTGCACTCTCAATCTCTACATGATTGTGTAGAGAGAGAAAGGCTTCAGTAACTGAAGCTTATCATTAGTTCAACATGTATTTAGTGCTGGCGGGGTGTGTGTGTGTGTGGGGGGGGTACTCAGAGTGAATCTCAGATCTTGAGAAAAAAGAAATTTAACATTTATTTTTAAACCATAAGTAAGAATAATGATAGTAGTTGGAAAGACCTGAAATGTAAACCAGGTGGCCTGAAAATGAAGACTGGCCAATAAAATAGTGAAACCATTTTTCCTCTAGTCCTTCTACAATTTATTTCTTGAGAAGAGAGAACCGAGGACAAAGGAAAGTTCCCATAAAATAGGGAAGAAAAAATGTTCAAATATACATTAAATTATCTTAAATTCAAAGAGAAAAGGCTTCACTCTCCAATATGCAATGTTTATCATCTGATACATCTGTCTAGCATCTTTCCTCATGCGAGAAGTTGAAAACATAAAATGCCAGCATATGGCCCTGACTAATGAGAAATTACAGAGTATAATATCTGTCTACAATATCCTAAGAAATATGGGACAATGTCAAAAAATGGGGAAGAGAAAGAGGAGTTGAGATGGTATAGAGCCACAGCTTTTGCTTGAGTCGTACTATTCAACTACAGATTTCCCCCAATGTTGTAAATTTCCAGGTGTTATTATCCATCTTAATTTTCTCACTTTTTCCAGGACAGATGAGATTCAAGACATAAATCCCTTGACTCATATGTAAGATTAAATTGTGTGGAATCCACTTTTTAAAATTACACTTTTTTTTGTGGGCATGAGTAATTTCCTGTATTTCTAATAGAGGGAAGAAAAAAAATGCAACTAAAAAAATCCAAATATCAAATTTATCCCTTCAGTGCTCAGATGTCCTGGGTGCATTTTTTATTTCACTTAAAACCTAAAGTAAATCTAAAATATACCCAGAGCATAAGAGGGCCTAAAAAACCAAGTTCAGAGAAAATGGGATGCAGTTAGCAAAGATTACATGCATCAGTGAACTGTACTAAATTGAACACTTTTAAATGCCAGAGATTTTCTCTGTGAAACTGGGGGGAAGGGGGGGGGGTGAAAGAAAAATCAATAATGTTAGAGAAGAAAAACCCTCTTCACACATCTCTAATTAGTCATAGCAGAATCTGGTGGATTTCCATATTACAACTAGATCAAACTTGTGAAATTGGTTTTGATCCCAGACACATTCTGTACATCTTCCAGAAGAAGCTTCACTAAAGACAATCAAAGGCTTTTCAACCTTGAATGATCCCCAAAATCACTCTTTCAGTTTGCATCCATCCTGCATTATGTTCAGTGTCTGTCTAATGTTGCCTACAGCAAATCTCCCTGGAATTACCCTTAAAGAGCTCCATTTATAAGATCAGGCAAAGGATCTTCAAACTGGTTGGCTTCAACATTAGCTTGAACCTTCATTAGTAAGTGAAGCCAGGCATAAAGAAGCACAGGCCTTCAGATCTTTTATTTTTTAATAAATTGAATAAATATTGGCCATATTGTTTATATTAGGACATGAACCCTTCTGTAAAGTCAATGCTCATGTCTAATAATGGAGTGGGGAAAGGGTTTCTGTATTTTTCTGAATAATCAATACCAAAGCTGCTGATGCAAATTTATTTGAACCCCTGGGAACAAATCCTTTGAAGTTCTGGGAAAATTTTAAATATAGTGTGCAAATCAATAACTGGACAAAAACATTTCTGTCAATGTGTTCATTTTATTTGGAGAAGAAATATATATTTAAATGTAATCTCTCTCTCACTCCCTCCATAAACCCTTTCCCCAAATCATTTCTTTTACAAAAAAATCTTATGACCGCCAGCAGAACATATATCATTCTTTTTGGCCATAATTAGAAATGATGTAGATGTAACCTCTCTGAACGGGATGCCTCCTCAAGCCCCCCAGAATAGTCTTCCTCTTTCCAGCCTTTTGTAGTCCTCTCCTAATTTTCTCTTTTCCAATCATTTTACATCCAGTTTTGGAATCTGAGCTAACCAGATGGTTTGAGGGAGGGCATTTTCAGAAGGAATTCTACTGACCTGGTTTGGTGGTATGTGTTGTTTTGAATGGGATGCATCTATGATATTAAAAATATATTTTTTCATTACTGCCTATTTTCACAGTCCACTAAGCAAAAATACAAAGCAATTTTTTCCTCCCCCCATTCTCTTTCTCCCTTCATTCTCTTTCTCCCCCTGTGGAGTTCAAATTAAAGAAAGGTGAAAATTGAAGCTGTTATAGGCAAGACGATTGTAACATGCATATTTGATTTTTATGATGGATCTAAATTGCTGAATAAGGCCATGGAACAAAGAGAGACTGCAGCTTCCTGCCCATCACATGCAGCCACTGAATGCAGAACAAAAGCTTTGGCCATTAGGGGCTCAGCAGGGAGACACATTATATAAATGACTTTGTCTTTTCTGCCCCCTCCCCCCCCACTGGGTGCACTGGACAGAGATGGGAGTGTGCTTGTATTATGATTTGCCAGGGCAGGAGATGGAAGTAGCAATGGGAATACAAATGTACTGCACGTTAAGATCCACAAGGGCCATGCTTTACTCAAAGTGTGGCTCTCAGTGCTGTGGTCGGAGCGCCACCTAAGACAACCACTCCCCTGAGAAACTTGGTGCCTTTTCAGAGTAACCTGTAGCTTTTCTTTTTATTCTTTTGTTTCTTTCACCAGGAACAAGGATACATAAAGAAAGACCCTGGGGAAAATATGAGGCCTAGTATTCCAAGGTAATTGCCAGTTTTGCTTAAAGAACAAATTGACATAAATTCAGTTCATTGTGGCACTAGTTTCCTAAGAAACTACTCTTAATTCCTCCTTCCAGACTCAAGGTTTTTCTTTTGGCAGATAAAGAGAAATAGATACCAATAAAAATCCTAAACTATAGCTGAGTCAACCTACTTTTAAGAGGCCCCCCTGTGGTGGTAACTTCAATAGAGGTTGCTGTTTACCTGGCTTAAAACACCAGCCATCCTACACAAACACACTCAACAATCTTGACATAGAATTTGTTTTGTACAAGGATTTTAGTATGCTTCACAAGGCAGCTTTTTTATTCCTTCTAGTATCACTGAATGAGGTAGGGAATAGGAAAGGATTCTCTTTGCAGACTCTAACTTGAAGCATCAAGCAAATACATGGAAGGTGATAGTGTGTTGGGAGCAGGCTAGGGCTGGAACCCAGGTCACTGGACGATCACTACAGCCCTAACCATTGTTACCGGTGGGGAGTCCTCCATGTTCCCACCAGTTACCAGTGGAAGTGGGCTTCTTGGGGTGCCACTGGAATAAGAATTTCTAGAGGCCCCCATGGGCGGAAGAAGTATTGTGGAAAATTTTATTTCTATGGAATTATTGAAGTATGGTAGAAATCATCTCAGGTAGAAACTATAGTTTAACTCTAACCCTGTTGTTTGGCTTAACAAGAGAAAAGTTATTTTGATTTTCTGAATTGTATAAATCATCCCATTTGATTGAATGACTATCCCATTGATTGTTATCTTACTGGTTTTAGAAAGCACATTCTTCCGTACCCGGGAAACAGGACAGCACAATTATCCTAAATTGTCTTAGTGGCCACAGATAATGCGTTACAGTTGACTCAGTGGTCCCAAGACCAGGACAGTGCAATTACTCTAAATTGCCTCGATGGCTCTAGATAATGAATTCCTGACAACTCAGTGGTCTCGAGACCCGAGGGCTCTAGATAATGTGTTCCTGGCAACCCAGTGGTCCCAGATAATGTGTTTCTATCAACTCAGTGATCCAGAGACCCAAAACTATAATTAACATGCCTAATTCTGCTCCTGTAAACTGTTTATTTGCGAACCAGGTTCCTCATTCTAAACCCTGGGAAGTTATCAATACCTTTGTGATTTTTGCCTATATAACCCTAGAGCTGTGACCATGTGTGTCCTTCTGTGATTCGCAGGATACATTACAACATTATACCCTTGAGTTTCTAAGGTCTCATCTCCATCCATCCTACCAAGAAGAAAGTTCCATTTCATCTTCAGCAGAGCTAGGATTAGAGCCATTGCCCAGAGTTTCCGCTTCATATTTGCACAGTCCAGTCCAGCATCTGGCTAGCTTAGCTTGTACTCCCAGCTGCAGTACATTGTGTGTGGGGACCACATGGCTTCTAAGGCCACATGGCTATGGAAGGAGCACAAGGGAGTGCAAAGAAGCAGGGATGAAGCAAAAGAAACGAGAGAGAGAGAGAGAACTCCTTTGTGGTTTTTAACCCTCTAAGATTTTGCGTACTTGCAGGGGCTCCACCTCCTCTACACAATTATCTTTCTCCCAGGTTAGACTGACAGGCAAATTTTCCCTATGTCACCCCAACTTTACTGTGCATACATCTAATTTCCCCTTTGTTTGATCCCTTCCCCAATAATTTCCAGGGAATGAACCAATGGTTCCCTTCTAAGGCCACATGGCTATGGAAGGAGCACAAAGGAGTACAAAGAAGCAGGGGTGAAGCCAGAGAAACGAGAGAGAGAGAGAGAGAGAGAGAGAGAGAGAGAACTCCTTTGTGGTTTTTAACCCTCTAAGATTTTGCGTACTTGCAGGGGCTCCACCTCCTCTACACAATTATCTTTCTCCCAGGTTAGACTGACAGGCAAATTTTCCCTATGTCACCCCAACTTTACTGTGCATGCATCTAATTTCCCCTTTGTTTGATCCCTTCCCCAATAATTTCCAGGGAATGAACCAATGGTTCCCTGTGGAGCATGAAGTTGCAGCTTCCTGGTGAAGCTGCCCAGATGACCATGCTTATAGTGCCTGGCCTTCCCTTCGTTCCTTTCCTATTATTAATATTACTAAGTAGCTAATTACAATGGCAACATTATCACTGTACATTTCATGTGAGAGAATATCTCTCAATGTAAATTTCTATTCCTTAGTACAAATTGTACTAAGATGTTCTAACAGTTCTCCAATTCTTTAATATAGTAGAGAAAACAGTCACACTTTGAACCAAAATAACAAAGGCAATGTCACATGCTGAAGAACGATGCCCACTCTTGTCGTGTTTATTCAACATAGTGTTGAAAGTCCTAGCCAGAGCAATTGGGCAAGAAAAAGAAACAAAAGCCTTCCAATTTGGAAAGGAAGAAGTAAAACTGTCACTAGTTGCAGATAACAACTTATCCTATCTAATAAACGGATAATATGAAAATTAACTGCCACTCTGTCACAAAGATGGCAGCGCCCATAGCCACAAGATGGCAGCACCCAGTCCTCTTAGCCCTGCCAGAGTCACCCAGTCCCAGGGGGCAGCCACTGAGAGGAGGCAGCGGGTGCGGCCTGGCAGAATGCTTGCTTCATCGCTGCGGCAACAAAGCAAGCATTCCATCCGGGCTGCAGAAGGCCTTTGGGCAGTGGACACAGAGCGGCCGGGGGGCAGGAGGTAACACGCTTGCGTCATTGCAGGCCGGGCTGTGGGACCCCCTGCCCCCACTGCACGGATTTCGTGCACCGAACCTCTAGTTATATATAGAAAACTCCAAAGACTCCATCAAAAACTGTTAGGGCTAACAAACAAATTCAGCAAAGAAGCCGAATACAAAATCAATACACAAAAATCTGTT
This sequence comes from Myotis davidii, assembly GCF_000327345.1. Taxonomy (NCBI): domain Eukaryota; kingdom Metazoa; phylum Chordata; class Mammalia; order Chiroptera; family Vespertilionidae; genus Myotis; species Myotis davidii. Next base: position 3,691,550 of record NW_006285234.1, on the reverse strand, counting down.
GTGCTTTATACATTAAGAATAAACTATCAGAAATAGAAATTTAAAACACAATCCCATTTACAATCACATCAAAATAATTTAAAAAAACAACAAGGACCTGTATACTGAAAAATACAAGACATTAATGAAAAAAAAAAAAAGAGGAAACACAGATAAATAGAAAGATATTCTGTATTTATGGATTGGAATAAAATTATTAAACTTTATATACAACCCAAAGCAATCTATAGATTCAATGCAATCCCTATCAAAATTCCGATGGCATTTTTTACAGAAATAGAATAAGCGATCCTAAAATCTGAATGAAACTGAATAGTTAAATCTTGATAAAGAACAAATCTGGAGGTATCATGCTCCTTGATTTCAAACTCTATTACAAAGCTATAGTAATTAAAACAGTATCATACTGGCATACAAATAATCAAGGGAACAAAACAGAGAGGCCAGAAACGAACTCACACACACACACAGTCAAAAACTTATGATAAAGGAGGCAAGGTTGTTCAACGGGGAAAGAACAACCTCTTTAATAAATGAGGTTAGGAAAACTGGACAGCCACATGAAAAAGAATAACACAATACACAAAAATTAATTAAAGACTTGAATGTAAGACATGAGACCATAAAACCCCTAAAAGAAAACATAAATGGCAAGCTCCTTGACAAAAGTCATGGTGTTGATTTTTAAATCTAACACCAAAACCAAAGTCACAAAAGTAAAAATAAACAAGTAGAACTACATCAAACTAAAAAATGGCTGCACAGCAAAGGAAGCCATAAAAAAAAGACCACTGCCTGAATGAGATAAAATATTTGCAAATAATAAGTGGATAATATTAAAAAATGTTCAAGAACTCATACAACTCAATGGCAAAAAATTAAACAATTCAATTTAAAAATGGGCAAGACCTAAAAAGACATTTAACAAGAATAGATAGACAACAGGTACATGAAAAAATGATCTGCATCAATAATCAGGAAAATGCAAATCAAAACCAAAATGAGATATCACCTCACACCTGTTAGAATGACTATTATCAAAAAGACTAAAAATAACAAGTGTTGGCAAGGATGTGTAGAAAATTGAACCCTTGTGCACTGTTGATGGAAATGTATATTGGTGCTGCCATTATGGGAAACAGTATGGGGATTCCTCAAAAAATTAAAAATAGAACTATCATATGATCCAGTAATTATACTTCTGGGTATTTGTTCAAAGAAAATGAAAACATTAACTTGAAAAGATATCTGCACCTCATGTTCACTGCAGCATTATTTACAATAGCCAACATAAGAAAACAATCTTAGTGTCCATCAATGGATGAATAAAGAATCTGTAACACATATATGCAATGGAATGTTATTCAACCTTAAAAAAATTGAAATCATGTCATTTGCAACAATATCAATGGATCTCAAGGGCATTACAAATAAGTCAGAGAAAGACAAATAGCACAAATAGCATGATCTCTCTTATATGTGGACACTAAGAATAAATAAAGAAGCTCATAGCTACAGCTAAACAGATTGGTGATTATTAGAGGTAGGGGGTCAGGTAGGAGACACAGGTATACTGGTTTTCTTTTAGCTTAAATAAACTGAATTCTTTAAAAAAAATCAGTTGCATTATACTAACAATGAACGATCTGAAGAGCAAATTAAGATAATCCCACTGACAATGGCATGCACATACCTCAATCCCCAGACTCAATCCCCAGCCCTGGGGCATTTGTGGGAGGCAACCAATCAGTGTGTCTCTCTCACAGTTCTGTGTGTGTGTGTGTGTGTGTGTGTGTGTCTTTCTCCCCCTCTTGTCTCCCCTCTACTCGCTCTAAAAAAAAATAAATAATGGAAAAAATATCCTCCAGTGAGGATTTAAAAAAATAAAATGCTTAGAAATTTTAACCAATGATGTGGAAGACTTGAATAATGAAAAGTATAAAACACTGATGGAAGAAACTGAAGACAACATAAATAAAAGGAAAAATATCCTATATTCATTAATTGGCTACTTAATATTGTTATGATGTTCTACCAATCATAGATCTATAGAGATCTACAAATCCAATGCACTCTCTATTGAAATGCCATCACTTTTTTGCAGAAATAGAAAAATCTATCTGAAAATTCATATGGAATCTCATGAGACACCTAATAGCCAAAACAATCTTTAAAAAGAACAAAGTTGGAGACTCACACTTATGATTTCAAAACCTACTAAAGCTACAGTAATGAAAACAGTGTGGTACAGCCATAAAGACAGACATATAGACCAATGCAATAGAGAGCCCAGAAAGAAAACCTTCCATATGTGTTTGCTATGAACTAAATTTTGTGCCTCCCAAATTCGTATGTTGAAGCTCTATTTCCCATGTGACTGTGTTAGAGATAAGGCCTTTAAATAATAATTTAGGGCCCTGGCCAGATAGCTCAGTTGGTTAGAATATCATCCCAATATGCCAAGGTTGTAGGTTCAATCTCTGGTCACATACAAGAAGCAACCAATAAATGCATAAATAGGTGGAATAACAATTTGATATGTCTGTCTGTCTGTCTGTCTCTCTCTCTCTCTCTTTCTCTCTCTCTTTCTAGTAAACTAAAAAATAAAAATTTAGTAAGGGTGGAGCCCTAATTTGATGGACACAGTGCCTGTATTAGAACAGGAAACAACACTAGAGCTTTCTCTCTGGACCATGTGAGAACACAGCAAGAAATCAGCCCTTTTCAAGCTAGGAAGAGAGCTTTCACTAGAACCCAACCATGCTAATACCCTCATCTTGGTCTTCCAGCTTCCAGAACTGTGAAAAAATTAACTTCTGTTGTTTAATCACTCAGTCTATGGTGTTTTGTCATGGCATCCCAAGCTCACTGATACAATGGCCAAATGATTTCAACAAGAGGCCAAAGACCATTCAATGGGGTGGGGGGTGGGGGGGAGGACATTCTTTTCAACAAATAGTGTTAAGAAACCTGGATAGCCACAAAAAACTGAAGTTAGACCCTTACCTAACACTTCACCCAAAAATTACCTAAAAAAAAATGGATCAAAGAATAAACATCAGAACTAAATTATAAAACTCTCAGAAGAAAACAAAGTTCAAACGTTTCATGACACTATTTGGCATGATTTCTTGGATATGGCACTACAGGCAATAAAAGTAAAAATAGACAAACTGGACTTCATGAAAATTAAAAACATTACTGCATGAAAAGACACTGTCAATAGGAGAAAATATTTAAAAATCACATGTCCAATAACAAAATATCAGAATATATAGAGAACTCCTATATTAAGCATAGTCATTGTGAAATCTGTGGAGTCTAAATATTCCATTATCTGAATCATCTGTGTAAGTTTCTTTTATTAGGTGTTGTTTCTCTTAATTTTATATGTAATGGTTTTATCTTTTTCTGTGCCTATTTTTTTAAATTTGATTGAACATCAATAAGGATACATAAAAAATATAGAGACAGTTGGTGACTTAGGATAATTTTATAGTCATCTATAAAAAATTTATGTTTATTTCTGGGAGTGGGTAAGAGGACACTAGCAATTTGGGGTTATCTAAATTAGATCAAACATTTGAAATAATTTGAGCTAGTTTTCAGTCCCTGATTAGGCTAGTCTATTTAAGGTTCACCTTTCCTGTTAGATTTAATAAGATATTACTTTCCTTTTTGTGGGCCTTGAACTCCTGTTTTCCCCATAGGCTTCATGATTCTGAGTATCTCTATTCAGCTTTTCAGCCTTTTAGCCATCTTTATTGAAAAAGCCAGATACTTGGATCTATAGAAAATGGGAGGCACCTTTAGGAGAAAAGCACTTCAAAATGCTGGACTCATTCTCTTGAATATCCTTAGAGTTGAGTTCATAGGTTTTTACTATACTGTTTGCATTAGAGGCCTCAAACAGATTTTTGTTTCTATTGCATCCAGCTTTTCTACTTGTTTTCAGTAGGAGGGATGGTCCAAATTACTTAGTCTATTATTACTAAAAACCAAACTCCATACCTTACTTCTAAAAAGCATATTTAACTGTCAAAATAAATTTCCACAAACTGGTCTGCAGATCATTTGTAAAAGAGTCATCTACAAATTCCTGAATTCTCCCTCCAACCTAGCTGAGTCAGAATTGCATTTTTAACCAGCATTCCAGTTTACTGAGTAACTACATGTATGTAAAAATAAACAACTGAAGAGGGACTCTTATTTATATAATAATAATTGACCATCTAATCATAAAGTAACAACTAGTTTACAGAAGAATTAATGGAAGAATTTGTCTTCTAAAGAAAGTTACTCAAAGAATACAGTGGGGCCTTGACTTACGAGTTTAATTCGTTCCAAGACCGAGCTCGTTAAGGAGCTCATTAAGGAGCTCTTTAACTCAAATTACTCTATCAACTCAATACAAAAAAATCGGCTGAGAGACAGCTGGTATCTCAAAAAACTCGTTATTCGGGACACTCGTAAGTCAAGGCCCCACTGTATTTGCATCTTTAAAATGTAATTAAAAGGAAAGACAAACATAAAGCAAACTTCTAGTTTCAAAATGATCTTTCATAGATGGATTAGCAAATATCCTACTAATTTTGCACATAAAACATATCTTATGAGTTTTTATTTTAATTTAAACTGTTATTTTAAAATATGATTAGGAAATCTGTATCAATATATGTAAAATATAAAATGGAAAGAATCAAATTAAGAAAATCTCATCTTATTAATAAGACCCAGATGTGTTACAGTGTCATGTTAGACAGTTTATATTTCTCTTTCAAACTTTAAATGTTTATGGCCAGATTCCACTTAGTTTTTGCTTAGCAAATCCATACATATTAACTTCTATTAAACTTGACAGAGATTTTAATTTCTTTTAACCCTTTAAAGTCTAAAGAAACAGTCATTCATTTCCTTTTATTAAAATCTTCAAAATGCAATTAGATTTTTTTTTAACCTTCAAAATGCAATACAATTTTCCTATATTGTCCTACAGAAAGGAATAGAAGGATACATTTATATTCCTTTCGGTTATATGCTAGCTTTCATATGGTTATTGCTTTGCCAGGTAGGAACATTTTAATCAATTTTTTATTTCCCAATTATTTGTTTCTACCTATTGCTTAGTCATCTTCATAAATGTCTGCACAGTCTTTGATCTTTTAACCCAATCTAACTGCAATATTTCCCAGCACTCTATTCATCCTCTCAGAATCTTATCTCTGGTAAAAAAAAAAAAAAAGTGACCTTCAATTGTGCTGTCCAATCTTCATTGCATTTTTAGTCACTGGCTTAGTCTGCCCCTTAAAAACACAGGGTTTTTTTTTTTTTTCCTGCCCTGTAACTGGTCCTCTTTGTAAAACTTTCTCTGAAACATTTTACAAAAAACAAATCCAAACTGTATGTTACTAAGGAAAAACAAAGTCAAGAAGGCAAATAACAAAGTTAAAAAAGAACAACCCAACTACTTAGGGAATTTGGAATCATACTGAGAGTCAATTCAAGTTTCAGATCAAGCATATTTTGCTTTTGAATTGGCTGTTTATTTTATTCTGAATTCCAGATATAATTGTATCATGCTCTGCTCTCTACTGCCAAAATACTACTCTAGATTCTACACACTGAGTTTGAAAATAACAATGTGGGTTTAACACATGTTTTGAATTATGTCCATAATTTTCTTGTACTTTCTGGTGCTCCTATTCCTGTTCCAGCCCAATTTATCCTTCTTAATATTAAAATCAGGGAATTTGTCCATCAGTTCCTCTCATGCAGACAAGGATTTTATTACTCAACCATACCTAAAGGACTGTATTCACCAAGATTTCCAATAATAGGCTCTACTTGTCCTCATGAAAATAATCTACAATATGGAGAGCACCACAATATGGAGAACATTAGCCGAGTTCATGATTGGTAATCTCTCCTATTTACTAGTATACTAGTAAGTTGGTGAGAAGACATAATGCTGGGGTGAGGGTAGAGTTTAATAATTCACTTATTAAGTGAGAAATAATTGATATTTAATTTGGCAAAATTTCAAGCCTGAGGAGCAGTTAATTATAACGTACCTAGTTCACATTTCATGGAAAAATCTCATGGGAATAATGTTAAAAATCAATAAAAGTAAAATGTTGGGGAAAACCTGACATGTTACAAACCCATTGCCATAACCATAAAATTTCAGATATTTCTCACATTTTCTTTCTTAGGCTCAAAAAGGAGCCTAAGATTTGAAGTAAGGGTTTAGAAGGTTTTCTTTCCTCCTCTCTGTAAAAGTGAGAAGATAAAGGAGGTTGGCAGAAACAGGACTATTTGGTCTCCTTTCCCTCTATGATGCCTAAACCTCCAACATAAAAAACCTAAATGATGGCTCATCTAATAATGTCTGAATAAAAAGAATCAAAACAAGTCTGCCAAACACTTTAGGCATTGTAATTGCATTTGTTGTTTGGTGCATATTTTCCCATTGTTCAGGGACTTGCAGTGGGCAAGAAAGCTGTGCCCCTGAGAAACAATTCTCAAAATGCACCATGATGTGTGCTGTGTTTGAGGCCTCTGCCCACTGAGGACACCTATGAGAGTCTTTGTTTTTAAGTGGGCAGAATTCAGTAATAACTCAAACGCTCAGACCTTTCCCCAGATATCATTTTTCTAACAGTCCAAGAGGAGCTGATTCAAGGTCAGAGGTCAGAGGCTGTACTCCATTTGCCAGCTGGCAGTAAGCTCCAAGGACAGAGGGTGCAAGAAGCGTGACAATTCCTCAAGATGCTCATTCACAGAGCATTGAGAGTATTCCCATGAATACCTCAGAAATACTCATTTTATCTCAGTTTGGTGGGTTGGAGAAAAAGGGGCTAATTTTCTGGGATAGCATTGCAGAACTTCACGTGCTATGTATGATCCCATCTCACCAAGGCCAACTTTATTTAACACTAACACAACAAAGCTTAAGAGAGGATATCAAGTTTCTATTATAAATAAACATCATCTGCCCTATGACTCAGAACAGAGCAAAATTAACTAAAAGGCAAATATCTGAAATCACAGTTGAGGGAGAAACAGCGGCTAGCGTGAACACTCTACCTAGTGATAAGAAAACTTCCAAATGGAGGGAAATCATGATATTAAAATGTTGATCTACAGTTATTTTGGGGTGAGTTCTTTCTTCTCTCAAACTTCTTCCTCAGTTTTTGTGTTCTGGTCCCCTACCACATCCAGAATTTGACTGTTTTTCCTTTCCTAAATGGCTAAACTGAGATGCCGTGTGTAAGAAATGGAAAGTGACAAGATATGACCGAAGCATTGGAAATCAATCCAAACTAAATGTGCTTCTTAACTATAAGTGAACAGTTGAAAACAATCCTCCTTTATAGCCATGGAGATAAATACTCTGTTTTTATTAGGAAAAAATTGCTTTGGACTGAATAAAGTCATTTGATTAACAAGTCAAAGCAGATGGTTTATTGATGTTCTAGAAAGGAGTTTACAAGGTCTAGTGAAAAAAGAGACCCGGCTCTGAATTAACAAATTACCCTGGTATATAGGACATTGACAGTTCACTACTAATAGATTTATGGGCTACTGCTGGGTGTTTCATCCCTATTTGGTTTATTATGATAAAATATTGGGGCATGAGTAACCTATAGCCTTATTGCAATATACTATATTGACCTTTGACCTTTAGGGCCTGACAGCAAAACTGTGTGTTACGTTTTTAATTTATCTTAATCTAACAGGATCAACATCAGTGTTGTATGGTTTATTTTGAAGAGGCTCTTCAGTGTAACTAGCACATGGCATGCTAGCTTGGGATTTGTTAGAACTCAGTAAGTTAGCTCTCAGAGGTTATAAAAATCACATGTTATGATCCAGAAGTCACTTGCAAAATGGCATGTGGTTTGAATAAAGAAAGTGTCTATAAGGAATCTCACTATTTAACTCAGAAGGAAATATTGTCTTCCATTTCTTCTTTTATGTCTTTAAATATTCAGAACAGTTATTTTATAGTTTCTATGTGTTATTGAAAATTACTGGGCATCTAATATTATTATGTTGTGTCTGTTAACTACTAGATGGGTTATTTTCTTTCTATTGTTTCGAATTTGGGATTATGAGCTCAGTTTTAGCAAGATTCTCTAGTGTGGAAATCCTTGGGTAAGGGTTATGTCTCTCCGAAATCTTTGCTTATTTCTTATAGGTGCTGTCTGGATCTTTACAACTTAGGTTGACCTTTTGTATAAATTTCTCAATTTGTGAATTCCTGAAACAAGCACGCAAGGTAAATTTGATCCAACCATTTGTAGCTATGGATACCTAGAGGATACTGGATATTACATTTTTCTCTCTCTGCCTCTGTATCTCTCTCTTTACTCCCAATCCCTTAATCTAGAGCCCAGGGCTAGTTAAATAAATTTTCTTGAGCTCTTACTGTCCTAACAGGAAGATTATTTTCCCACTTCTACCCTTTATCTGAGGTGTAGTTTTTAGAGGATTTCATTTTTACACATGGGAATCTTAGCTACAATTCTGCCTTTCACAACTCCAAGTCCTTCACATTTTACAGCAGTTTTCAGGTTAACAAAATCACCAAATCGTCAGAAGTGGTAGTCAGAATCTTTTTTTAGAAATGTCCCTTTTCATGTAAATGAGTTAGGTAGAAGCAGGCAGGGAACTTAAGGCTCAGAAAATTTGTCCTACCAACTTGACTCACTTTATAATACATTTAATGAAAGATCTGATTTACTACATTAGTACACATATCTTGTAATTGCATAATTCTCAGCCAAGGATATGATTTTTTTACTGATTTTAGAGAGAGAGGAAGGAAAAAGGAGAGAGAGAAAAAGAGACAGAGAAAGAGATTAAGAGAGAAAGAGAGAAAGAGAGAGAGAGAGAGAGAGAGAGAGAGAGAGAGAGAGAGAAATTGATGAGAGAGAG
>NW_006285234.1:3676064-3682409 GCF_000327345.1 Myotis davidii | reverse complement strand
GTTCATTCCAAATGGAAATCATTTCATTAAATGAGCTCACAGATACATTTCAGAAATCTGCAGGCCTTTAAGCATTTCTGCTTTTCCATAGGAGCAATCATCAACCAATGAATGTAACCAATGCTTTACCCTTCTGTGACTGTTATACAACTTGCTTCCATAATATTGGATGCAAGAATCTGCTATGGCCTAACATATATTGACACCACAAATTACCTACGCAAAATATAATAGAAAGAAGTGATAAAAGGTAAGATTGAAAATTATACTCTTGATAGACATCTATATTTCCTCCAGATAGAAGATTGAAATGGGGATAAGAATGAAGCCAGCAAGGAATAAAATAAGAAAAAAAATTATTGAAATGCATTGTTATAGGTTTTCTTCCAAGAAATCACAGACATGTTCAGAAAGTATGTTAATTTTATGGCTTTTTATTTAGTGTAAAATATTTAAATTCTTTTTCTTACTCTGTACTTTTGGAATAGTACTTATTACAAAGATGAGCGAGAAATCATTGATTGATAAAATAATTCAAGGGCTCAATAAAAACTGTTTTTGAAGTACACGAAGTGAAAGCATTGTTGTCTTATCCATATGGTGAGTGGAGACTATGTCAATGACATTTCCTCATCTCTCAAAATTTGCTTTGAGCATTTCATGGCTAGTCAAATAAAAGGATCCATGTAGCAAAAATGTCATTTCAAATTTTAGTTTTGCAAATATTGGAGCGATATTATTTAACTGAATGAGAACATCAATATACAGATACCAATTTAATTTTTCCAAAGGACTTTTACTTAGCAACTCAACTTGTTATTTGAGTATGGGGTTCTTATTCAACTATGACACTTAGATTCATCATCTAATGATTTCTACCTATGTTTCATAATCTCTGGTTCAAAATACACACACACGCACACACACACACCCTACATACTTATACTGGAACTAATAATACTCAATTCTGTCATTCTGTAAATTCATTGTTTTGGGGTTAGCTTTTTTTTTCAAGAGTAATAATGAAATAAGGACAATTTAAAGAACTTCTCTAAGACATGTAATACTTTCTTTCTGAAGCTAGAAAAAAACAATGAAATAGAAATGGTTATCTTTCAAAAATTTTACTCTAAACTATTAACTCTGGTACAAAAACAAAGAAAATAAATCAGATGATGTTTTCCTTAGGAAAATAAGAGAAAAAGGCTGAGTTATTCTGAATTGTAGATAGGGAAAATATCTGAAATTGTGGAGTATGTATTAATTTGCACCAAATTTTAGCTCTGCAGTGGTGCTAAACAATATCTACATCTGGGTATGACACAGTGATGAATGGGACATGAATGCACCTTTTATTGCTTTTCCCACTTCCCTTTAGTAACTGGTGGACAGTTGGACACAAGAATTTTTATGATTTGTTCTGCAGCCCTCCACCTCCCCACTGTAATTAGGGTTTGCAGAAATAATTTAAAAGGCTGAAAGATAATTTAGTGTTTTCTCTAAGCCTTCTTTCTTCCACCCACTTTATACTTTTTACAAGCACTAGGTACCCTCCAAATGAACTAATCTTACCATAAAATATTATCTTTGGTCTTTATTCTCCTTATCTATCCATTGTCCTAAGTTTAATTTACATGACTTTAGATTAATTCTGATGGAAATTACTGTTTTTGATTTCTGTCTTCTCTTCAGACGTTACTTTCTATCATTTATTCTTTTAAAAGCTGCTAAGTATTCTCTTTCTCTCCCCAACCCTATTTTCACTCTTTTTATTTGTCCATAAGAGGAGTATTATATAAAAATAGAATGGTATTATCTCAGTTTTCATTTCCTCAAAATTTTATTCAAGAATCCTCACTCTTTGGAAAAATAAACTCTAATAATCAATATGACTTTAAATATCTGGGTAAATATATTTTTATTAAAAATAAAAACATTTATTTTATACTTGCAAATTGTAGACCTGAAAGTGAACCAGACAGAAAGAACAAGCAACACTCTTTAAATGATAAAGCCTACATAAAGTAAATTATAGAATAAGAAGATACTTGAACAGCTAAGAAGCTGGGCATACTGCTAGGTGACACTGGAGCAAAATCTGCTATGGTTCAAGGACAGAATACTGATAATGTGATATAAAGTCTACAGAGTTAGCTTTAAACAATGGAGAGATGCAAACCTAAGCATTTTTGCTTCAGTGAAAACACTTCTAATGAGATCATGGATGTGCTTCAGAAAGGTAGTGAAGCATTCTGAATTGTGTATATATTTCAGATCTGAACTGATTGTCATGGCTAGAGTTTCTCCATTTCTACCTTCTTTTAAGCAAGCTTTAGGAGTTGAGATGTGCTTATTGAGGAATATACAATGGGCCTCCAACCCAAAGCAATCCAGCTGCTAGTGCAAAGTTGTGATAAAAGGCACAAGCAGATATAAGTGCCAATCTAAGTGATACACTGAATCAGCAGTCACCAACCTGTGGTCCGTGGACCACTGGTGGTCCATGAGGTCCGAAAGGTTGGCAACTGCTGCACTAAATAATTCTGCTTAATTGAACCAAATCCTTCAAGTAGCTCTGGGATGAATATATCATGCTGTTCTAATTTCTGCCACTCCCACAATAGCATAATTTCCCTTCTATCAGTTGCCCATGGTTCATTTTTTTAAAATATATTTTTATTGATTTCAGAGAGGAAGGAAGAGGGAGAGAGAGATAGAAACATCAATGATGAGAGAGAATCACTGATCGGCTGCCTCCTGCCTGCCCCCGACTAGGGATCAATCCCGCAACCCAGGCACATACCCTTGACCAGAATCGAACCTGTGACCCTTCAGTCTGCAGGCTAACGCTCTATCCACTGAGCCAAACCGAGTAGGGCTGCCCATGGCTCATCTTTAATCTTGAGTTTTTAATCTGTAAAGGTAAGTGAAAACATATTTAAAGGGAGGGGAGAATTTGGCAGTTTTTAGCCACAAGTGAGTAATATTTATGATTTATGAGGGTTGCAGTTGACAACTAGACACAATGAGATATTGCATTTTTGAAAAGCAAACAGTTAAAATGAAAAACATTATGAATAAAATAAAATGAATACAAGAAAGAATTGTATAGGAAATAGAAAAGAGGAGAGAATTAAAGGACATGATATGCTAATCATCAAGGGTGAGACAAAAAAATGAGACACAAAACACATGATTAATCTTAGAGTCCAGAGTTAAACCCATTATCAAAGAACAAACAAAAAGATGCTACTTCCACATTCTTAAGGTAACAGAACTTGAAACCTTGTGTTATAAAATCTGGTATAGGCATCCTGAAACTAGAATTCACTGCTAATCTACACTAATAAAAGAGAAAGATGCAAATTGACCGTATATTCGCAATGCCCATCAGCCAATCTGGAGTGAGTATACAAATTAACCCAACAAAGATGGCAAGGTTAATTTGCATATGCAGGTGATGAGCAGCTGGGGTCAGGGAGGGATGCTTGTGTCGTCATCATGGCGACAACACAGGTGTTCTGCACTGCCCCAGCCGCTCAGGGCCTTTGGCAGCGTGGGAAGGTGGAAAGGCGGCTCTGGCCAGAGTGAAGGCGGTGCCGGCAGCCAGGGGAAGGAAGGCCCATTCTTGCATGAATCTTCATGCATTCTTTAGTTCATATATAAATAGTTAAGAGAAAAATGAATAATTGATTACTAGCAACTCTAATTTCTTCACTTATAATTCTGAATGACTCATTGCCAATGGGTGATAAAATCTTGGGGTTACCTGATTTATGCTGTGATCGTTAAAATACTACATTGCTATAAGAATTCTCTTTTTAGCTGTTATTTTCTTAGGCCTCAATTGCAACAGTTCTCAGATGTCACTCTTGTACATGCTCTTTATTCTAAACTGCTCATGGAGGCATATGCATGTATTTGTTCAAAAAGCTTGTAGCACTGGCATGTAGTCATTGGCTTAAGTCAGTTTTACCAAGTAATCAAGGAAGCCTATATGTAATTTAATATAAATGAAGATAAGAACATAGAAAGAATCAATTTGTACGCTTAATTTGGGAGAGAACAGAAGAGGTTAAGCAGAATTAGGTAAAGTGCTCTGAGATTTAATATAAGTAATATGTCTGAGGAAAGAAGGGACACAAATCAGCAGTTATGAATGAAAAGACTGGTAAAATAGCTCAGTACAATACTATATAATAAAAGCCTAATATGCTAAGTGTCCAGTCATCCAGTCAGCCATTCAAGCAATCAAAGTGTAATATGCTAATGATATGCTACGGCTGCTCAACCGCTCACTATGATGGGCACTGACCACCAGGGGGCAGACAGTCGAATGGTAGACCAGTCACTATGATGTGCACTGACCACCAGGGGGCAGATGCTCTGACTGGTAGGTTAGTTTGCTGCTGGGATCCGACTGATTGGGACTGAGTGAGACAGGCCGGACAAGCCCCGCAGCCCTCCCATGGTCCCTCCCCAGTTAGCCAACCTCCCGTGTCCCTCCCCAGCCCAATCATGCACCAGTGGGGTCCCTCGGCCTCGCCTGTGCCCTCTCGCAATCCGGGACCCCTCGGGGATGTCGGAGAACCGGTTTTTGGCCCGATCCCACAGGCCAGGCTAAGGGACCCCACTGGTGTACAAATTCGTGCACTGGGCCTCTTGTTTGCTAACAATAAATATACTTGTCTGCAGTGTTCTAAAGCTTAATCACTTTTAATACTTCTATTTTGTCAACAGTCATTAGGTAAGAACTTGATACAAAATGAGTTCTGATTTCCAGATATCATTTTTCTACAGGTAGAACAGACTATTCTATTCTTTTTCTGTGGCTTGAAATTACATGTAGCCATAATCTTCAAAATCACTGTATCATAAATTCATATCTACTTTGTTATTCACTTTCACCTTAGGTCTTTCTGACCATTTGTTACTTTCAGATCTCACTCCCTTTGAATATCTATTTTGTTTTATTGTTTTTCTCCTAATGTAGTAGTAGTTTCTATGTGGGAGCAGCAGAATATCATTTTGTTGTTTCCAGTCCATATTTCTAAGTTCTCTGGGTACCTTTATATTGCTTTGCTGGCCTAATGCTATTTGCATCACCTCCCAATTTAATATCATCAGTGAATGTCATTAACATGTTTTTTTTAAATCTCCTCTTCATCTTTAATGCAGCAGCTATGTAAGAAAGGACATAGACTGATCCTTGTAATACCTAGACATATTCCCCAACTTGATACATTTCCAGTGAAGCTTTATCAATGCTTTTTATGGTTCTCCAGACAGTTTTGAATCAATGTGACTTTGCTTATAACCAGGACAATTGGAATTAATTGTACACAGATGTCATAAAACTCTGCATCAAAGATTTCGCTAAATTTAGTGGTATATTTTCATTTACTGATATTATAACTAAAAAAAACTCACATTTTCAGACTAGCTTAATGTTTATAATTCTAGTGATCTCTATATATTTACTTCCTTTTAAATATTTTCACCATTATTTTCATGTAGTGAATACAAATGACAATGATATTTACTTTTTGAACATCCTTTTTTAACTTTTAATTTGGGAATAATTTTAGATTTACAGAAAAGTTACAAAGATAGCAGAGTGAGTTCTCTTACACCCTTCCTCCCAGTTTCTCCTAATGTTAATAGCTTACAAACCATGGTATGTTTGTCAAAACAAAGAAATTAACATTGTTACAGTAATACTAACTAAACTACAGACTGTTTTTTCACTTCTGCTCTTTTTCTGTCCCAGCATCAGGATATGATTCCACATTGCATTTAATGGTCACGTCTCCTTAATCTCCAATGATCTGTCACAGTTTCTCAGTCTATACTTGTTTTTTATTACCTTGACACTTTTGAAGAGTGCTGGTCAGATATTTCGAATAATGTTTCTCAATTTGGGTCTAAAGTTTTCTCATAAGACTGGGGTTGTTATTTTTTGGATAGACCACCACAGAAGCAAAATATCCTTATCACTGTGACATACTGGAAGTATATGGCATTAATTTGACTTATCACTGGTGATGTTACCTTTACTTGGTTAAGGTTTCTCCACAGTAAATTAGAAATAATTCATTTCTACACTCCATTCCATGCGTTCTCAGTAAGGGGGCAAAAAAACCCTGACTCTTATTATGCATAAAAGATGTATGTATATCCTATCTAATAAAAGAGTAATATGCAAATTAGCCATCACTCTGTCACAAAGATGGCAATGGCCACGTTGCTGGAATAGTGTCACCCAGTCCCCTCAGTCCTGCCGCTGGAGTGTCCAGTCCTGTCAGCCCCACTAGGGGGAGCAGCGGCTGAGTGGCATGGCAGGGA
>NW_006285234.1:3669246-3675682 GCF_000327345.1 Myotis davidii | reverse complement strand
GCTGGCAAGTGGACATCCCCCGAGGGCTCCCAGGCTGCCAGAGGGATGTCTGACTGCCAGCTTAGGCCTGTTCCCCCGAGGGAGCGGGCCTAAGCCAGCAGGTGGACATCCCCCGAGGGGTCCCAGACTGCGAGAGGGTAGAGGCCGGGCTGAGGGACCCCCTCGAGTGCACAATTTTTTGTGCACTGGGCCTCTAGTGTAGTACATAAAAAGATTGACAGTATACTTGTGGTATTAAAATTTGATCAGAAGTGGGGTAATTAGGGAAAAGTGCTTATAATGTCTCCTGAATGTGCCTGTCAATGGAGGAGCTGACAGATACTGCTCTATTTATTGGAAACAAGTCACTAAACCTAGCCCACATTCAAGGGGTGGAGAATTAAGCTCTATCTCCTGGAGAAGGGAGTAGCTACATATATTTGAAATTTTCCTGTAAGAGTATTCTTTTTTATTTCCTTTAAGTCATCATTTTGGTAAATTTTATATTAATAGTTTGGGTCTGTGTTCCTGTGTTAATTTAGATCTCCTAAGAAGTAGATGCCAAGCTCAGATTAAGTATGCAAAGGATGTATTAAGGGATTTACCTATGAAAGATAAAGAGGCAGAAGCAAGGGAAGGCAAGAGAACCTTCAGATTTTGATGCAGGTCTAACATCTGCAATGGAAGAAGGAAAGAAAAGGAAGACTGGGTAAGAAGGACTTCAAGACTACAATACAGTTCTAATAAAGGTTTGGCCCAGCCAAATGGGGCAGAGTCCTTTGCCAAAGATTCCCATTAAAAGAGTCTTGCATCTCATAGGAAAATACCTGAATTACAATTCCTACCGTATAAAGCCACTGCCTAGAAGGATCACATGGAGTTCATGGCCTCGGCATGAACTTGGGAGTAGGTTCTAAAGCAGGGGTGGGCAAACTTTTTGACTCGAGGGCCACAATGGGTTCTTAAACTGGACTGGAGGGCCGGAACAAAAGCATAGATGGAGTGTTTGTGTGAACTAATATAAATTCAAAGTAAACATCATTACATAAAAGGGTACGGTCTTTTTTTTTTTAGTTTTATTCATTTCAAACGGGCTGGATCCGGCCCACGGGCCATAGTTTGCCCATGGCTGTTCTAAAGGGTAGCAGCTAGGGTCATTAGTCAATTATGTTCCCTGCAGCAAGAGTTCTAGGCAGTACATTTTCATGCCCATCACAGTCTATACTTTTACACAGTCTTATTAAAATACCATTATTTTTTAGAGAGAGGAAAGGAATAGGGAAGGAGAGACGGCGAGAGAAACATTGATCTGTGAAACATCGACCAGTTACCTCTCATACACACCCCAATTGGGGACCGAACCTACAACCTATATATGTACCTTGATCAGGAATCGAACCAGCAACATTTCAGTGTATGGGATGACACTCCAACCAAGTGAGCCACAACAGCCAGGGCCCATAAATTATTTTTGAAAGAAGATTACCTAACTCTTTCACCATTCTAGAAAGTATCTTTTTACTTTTCTAAACATAGTTTCATATAATACAATAACCAACAATTTATTAGAAACCATACCTTTGTTTTTCCATTTAAAAATACTGCTTTAATGACTTCTGACACTCATAAGCAGTGGTGTATCTTAAATTAGATAATCCTCATGACAACGATAATTATAAACTCTGACTAATATATAAAAAATAACTATCTGAAGACAGTGTAGAGCAATCAAAAGCAGAAAGAAACTGAAGGACATATGACCCTTGAAAGAAGGGAAGCCAATAGATGATAATTATATTTTCTGACATTTGCAGTAGGATTATTTTCTAGTCTGCATAGTGCACGGGGGGAAAGAGAGAAACATCAATGTGAGAGAGACACATTGATTGGTTGCCTCCCACACGTGACCCTACCTGGGCCAGGGATTGAACCTGCAACCCAGGTATGTTCCCTTGACCAGGAATCTAACCCTCGACGCTTCAGTGCATGGGCTGATGCTCTAACCACTTGGCAACACTGACTAGGGCTCTGGTATATTCTTTAACATTCATATTATAGCTACTTTATACGCAGATATCTATTTCACCTTCATTTATGATGGATTCCACTTATATGAAGTACCTGGAGTAGATAAATTCATAGAAACAGAAGGTAGAATGGTAGTTACCCAGGGCCTGGGGGAAAGGGATTAGGGAGTTGTTTAATAGGAATAGAGTTTCATTACTGCAAGATAAAAAGAGTTCTAGAGACTAGTTGCTTAACAACAATGATTTATGTATTTAAAAACGGTTTAGAGGGTAAATTGTTATTTTACCAGAATTTTAAAAAGTCAATTAACTGTTTACGGCAAAAAATAGTAACATATCGTGGAGTTTATAACACGTGTAGATATAAAATATATGATAAATAGTATAAAGGATGAAAGGGAAGTGAATAGTATTACACCATTGTAAAGTTCTTACATTGTAAATGAAGTAGATAATATTAATTCAAGGTGGACTGTGACAACTTAAGTACATATATTGTAATCTCTAAAGCAACCAATAAAATAACAACATGAGTAAGTATGACCCAAAAAGCCAAATTAGGAACTAGAACAGAAACCAAAATAAACTTGATTAACCGAAAAGACAGAAGAGGAAAAAAGAAACACAACAGAAGGGGACATATAGAAAACAAATATGAAAATGTTGGACTTAAATTAAACCAAATTTACATTAGATATAAATAGGCTAAACACATAATTAAAATTGCTGATTTTAGAAAATACATTGACAAATATTAAGTCTCACTTGAGAATTCTTTCTAAAAATGAGACTTTAACATGAAAATTTGCATTATACATATAATGGCTCTTTCTTCATATATTCTGATTTTACCATATGTCAGTGTTATATACAAAGAAACTCTGTACTAATACTTATTCTATTATCTATACTACAGAGGTTTTAAAATGCTTCCAATGAGACATACTATTGGTGGCACTTCTCCATGACAAAAAGATATTAATATAAAGCCAAGAAAATTTTCTAGCAACTGGGTTGTTTTTTAGGGGAATTTTTCTTCTTCAATAAAGTTTAGCCGAGACCGGTTTGGCTCAGTGGATAGAGCGTCAGCCTGCGGACTGAAAGGTCCCAGGTTCGATTCCGGTCAAGGGCATGTACCTGGGTTGCGGGCACATCCCCGGTGGGGGATGTGCAGGAGGCAGCTGATCGATGTTTCTCTCTCATCGATGTTTCTGACTATCTCTCTCCCTTCCTCTCTGTAAAAAATCAATAAAATATATTTTAAAAAATCATAAAAAAAATTTTAAAAATAAAGTTTAACCTCTTTTTTCAAAATTATGTCTGTTTTCTCCCATTGCTTTCATGCTCTGTATCTTTCCAATTTCATAGACCTTATTTTTAAAAAAAAAGAGGTTTAAAAGACAAGATTAACAAAATTTCTCAAGTTTCTTATGAAAATTATTTCTATATAAAGCCATCTTCAAACTAGCAAACAGATTTTTGAAATAGAATTCAGGAAACTGAGGCATTAAAGCATTTCCCATACTTATTACTATGTAATAATACTCCTCTCTTTTATAAACTCTTTGGTATATTAAAAAATGTTTTGTGGACAGTTCCTTGCATTATTTCACAAGTAAGTTTTAATATCATATTTGGTTCTTATCTTGGTCCTACGAATATAATAGACTAGAGGCCCGGTGCATGAAATTTGTGCACGGGAGAGGGGGTTACCTCAGCCTGACCTGCACCCTCTCCAATCCAGGACCCCTCAGGGAATGTCCAACTGCCTCTTGCAATCCGGGACCTCTGGCCTCTAACCACTCGCCTGCCTGCCTGCCTGATCACCCCTAACCACTTCTGCCTGCCTGCCTTATCGCCCCTAACTGCTCCCCTTCTGGTCTGATCTCCTCTAACCGCCTCTGCCTCACCCTGCACCCAAAACCCAGGACTCCCTCCCTCTGGCCGGCTGCAGGCACCCAGGACCCGGACCAGCTTTGCCCAGGCCGGCCGCAGCTACAGGGGACCATGGGTGCATGGCTTGTCCCACTCCTGGGCCGCAGGCACTGGTGCCCGGGACCACGGGACTGGTGGGTTATCCCTCTCCTGGGCCACAGCCTGGCTGGTCCCCACACCTCTCTCCCTAGTGTTGAGTGTCTGAGCCGTTACAGTGTGAGGGCGTGATGACCATTTGCATATAAGCTCTTTATTATATAGGATTACCTAGTCCAGATTGAAAGTAAATTTAAAAAATAACTTTTTAACTTATTTTTTCTTTTTAGCTTGGAAAGCAAGGTTTTGCATTTATAAGTCAGGTATAGCATTGCTATAAATAAATATACTCTGCCCCAAGGTAAAATTCACCTTAAGAAAGTAGCTATAGTTAACATGTCATTTATGTTTTTGTTCTGGCTCAGGTAAAATGGATGATATTCCTAGGTATTTGCCATTTTCAGCTGTGACACTTCAGCAACCTTCTTACAGTAGCAGCAACATAACACAATGAAACATTTTTAAAAATATATTTTTAAAAGAATAAAATGGTCTAATAAGCTGATGACACTGATGTAACTGATAGGTGAAGACAGGAAGTATCTGAGCAGTGAGTGATACAGATACCTGAATCTCCATGTGAGAATAAAAAAAGGAATGGCAAATATTCTATTGTGCAGACTAATAGCTATAATATACACCCACTTCCCCTTAATAGAACACCAATTCTGTTTAGGCGATCACCCTTTTAAAAAGTGACACAACCCAAAACTCAGGGATAAATATTGATATGTCTAAGCCCATCCATAGGTAATTTATGATCCCTCTCTCCTTGCCAGTGATCACTGAGGAGATGAAAATGTAACCCAGTTAATGAGTCATGAAGGAAAGTGTGCAATAAGGCTTCTGAGAAAGATTTTCTTATTCTTAAAAAGAAACACACATTGAAGACATGGTGGTTTCTTTTGTTAGAGGCTGTTTTGAAGACTGGAACTGCAGAAGTCATCTTTTGACCATGAGGAAACCTAGTCTAAAGGCAAGGACTAATACAGTACTTTGAGGACAGCAGAATGGAACAATGAAGATTTGGATCCTGATGATGCTACTCAGCAGCTAAAAGAGCCACCCTGGGAGCTGTCCTATCTTGAAACTTCTCGAGAATACATTTTCCAAATATTTAATTTTGAGGCTTAAATTTTTTAATTTCTAAATTGCAATTGAAATTACTCTCAATGTGTACTTACTAGGTATCTGGTATTGTGCTCAGTGCTATACTTGAATGATCTCATTTAATAGAAGAAATCTATGAAATAGCTACTACAATGCCCATTAACAGAAGAGGATACTTCACCTTTCAAAGCTACACTACATTACTCACAGTCACATAGCTAAATAAATCGCAAAGTTGTGAATTCAAACTTTTTTACTTCAAAGTTAGGCTCTTTGCTACAATATCTCGAGATACTGTATTTTTATCATTACTATCAATTTGTATATCATTATTCCACACACACAAAAAAGACAGATAACATATTATGGGTATTACTGGGCTAAATTCCTGAAAATTGTGTCCAGATAAAAAGTTTTTTTTAGAGAAAACAGTATCTGAGATTGTATGTGAGAACAAATAGTAAGCCAATTCTACTAATGAGATTGGTGATAGGGTTTTCTATCTGGTAAGTAATATCCTCACTAAATAAGTAATATACCTTACTTATTTCAGTTGCTTTAGTTTTAGAGTGGCTAGGAAAGCAGGACAGATTGCAAAGATCTGTGTTGTGGGTTGGTGAGGTATGAATCAGTTTTGTCAGGTCTGCATCTATTGGGATATTTGGAAGGTCACCTTTGACTAATGGGGAATTCTCAAGAGTGTAGCAACAAACACATATTCAGCTTGACTGTTAATTCTAATTGCAATTACAATATGCTTAAGGGCCTTCTTAGAAACCACCAATTACTAAAAGTAAACAAATGTTTACTGAGTATTTTACTAAAGTACATAGTACTCTCCTAGATGTAGGAAACACAGAAGAAATATCAACTATGAAGTATTAGCTACCCTCAAGCAGTATACACAATCCTTTTTGGGAGGTGAGATCAACAAAAAATAACAAAAGTAAAATGCAGGGAAGCATATCCAACAATTATATGAAAGTAAAAATAAGGAGTTCAGAAAAAAGAAAATACCTATAATCAGTTGTCAAATGTGTATCTGTATATCACAAGTTTCAGTAACTTTTCATGTTATTTCACCTGAAATTCACTGAAATTGCATAAAGATGGGAAAGACAAATGATATTTAATCAATACTTAATGACTACTGTTAATGATACCTCCAACCTCCAATGTATCAGACACTGTATAAAGCCCTTTTCATTTTGTTTCTCATTTTATCCTCACAAATATCCCATGTGGTAGGGTCTATTGTCTCCATTTCCAGAACCTGACACTGTGGAAAA